>NC_056564.1:10578280-10578459 GCF_013358625.1 Macadamia integrifolia | reverse complement strand
GTTAGTCCCACATCAGTCGGTACCATGTAGCCGCTAGGCTTATGACCCTCAGAAGGGTCTCACACTCACCACCCTAAAGCCCCAGAATTGTGGGTTGAACTTTGTAAATAGTATTAGAGCGGGTTGTCTTTGCACCAGCCATGTGGGGGGCCATGGCCCAAAAAGGTTGGGGGGGGGGG
>NC_056564.1:10479309-10578260 GCF_013358625.1 Macadamia integrifolia | reverse complement strand
GGGGGGGGGGGGAGTCGCTAGCTTGAGTGCAGCTCCATGGGAAGGAATGAGTGGGGATCAGTTCCACACAGTCGAGTAGTGTGCGAATGCTGGGCATATAACCTTCGAAAGGACTTCACCTTGACGCTCAAGCTTTTTGGTTGGATGTAGTCAATTGAGGAATTGTATTAACAAATAAAATTGTTAAGAATCTCAACCCTAATAAATCATTTTGTTGGGCAAGTGTTTTAGTGGAAGTGGTTAATGCTATCGGTATACAGCTTTTGGAGTTTGGTGAAACATTTTCTGCAGTTTTTCTAGTATGCAGCTCACATCTCTGCTGCTGTTGTGCTTCCAGTTCTGTGTTTCCTCAAGTTCCTCCATTTGGTGAAAGCGATCTTGTCCCAGGAGGTGGTGGTGGAATATATCCTCCCAGGTTCTTCTTCTGAATAGCATTCCATGTTCTTTTTCTGATTTTATTTGATCCATTTTACCATCTCACTTTGGTTCTTCACTTCAAAATCTAATATCTATTTCATCCATCTTTAGGGGCACGGGCCTAGGTGGAGGCATGCTTATAGGTTTGTGAGCCAGTTTACTTTATTTGGTTAGGATGCATATATTTGCTTCCTGTCATGCTTACATGTTATTTTGTTGTAACAGGTCCAAATGATCCTCGCTGGTTTGGTGGGGTTGATGGACAGCCTGGATTTCCTGGGGGAGCTCCGTGAGTATTTTGAATCTTTTTTAAATATCCATTCATTTTCCATGTCTGTTTATGCATTTATGGATTCTTATAGAATTTAAAATTACATTGGAGTCAGCCGGTTCAACTCGGAATCAACCAGTGTCAATTCTCATTAATACCGAATCTTCAGTGACAGTCCGTAATGTAGGACTAAAATCTCAAGTGATCCTAATCCTAGGCAGGATCTCAAAATCTGGCTGAATAGGGAGAAATTCCAGAAGTCACAAATCGTGGCTTAGATGGAGCTGAAACTTGGAGTAGATGAAGGTCGTATATGGGTCAACAAACCTTCAAAAGATTAGACAATTTCGATGGTTGAATTGAGAGAGAGACTGTCGACATGAATTAGGAAACTTTATGGAGTTCTGCATAACAACAACCATAGGCCTTCAAACTAGTCTTGTGATGGTGCTCCTAGGCTTCAATAAACTTGCTTTGATCACTCAAACACTCTCACACAGCAAATGAATAAAAAGAAAAGAAAGAAAATTGATGGAGGGTTGAGAAGGGTGGAGAAGAATTAGCGAATGGGCGTCGCACCCCTCAAGGTAATAGTTATCTCAGCCATGAATAAACACTCAATTTCATAAACTTCAATCTCCTTTTTTCGTTATGATAAATGGGCTTTAAATAGCCTTACAAAACTTGGACACAAGGAAATAATAAAAAAGGAAACTAATGGATTGATTCTAACTTCCTAAATTGACTTGAGAAATAACTTCTAATTACCTTGCCTCACATATAAATAGGAAACTACTAACTTACTTGACCACTAAGCTAGCCAAAAAGGAAACAAAGTACTAACTGAAAAAGGAAACAAAAATTCCTAAGTTACAAAGCTTACTTGCCAAGATAAAACAAAGAAATAAAAATAAAAACTAATATGTAATATCCTAACAAGTTCTGGTACCATCTTTCTCAAGCCAGCCGTCAATATAGGATTCCAAGGTACCGTTCACATGAACAGTAACAGCAGGTTGGCTAATCCGATTGGAGAAAGAATAAGGCTGGTTCGGTGTATAAAACTGAACCAGATCTGAACCAAAATTGGGCCAACATTGAACTCTCCTTTTGACAGCTCGATCTACATCAGTCCGACCGGTTCTGAGATAATTCGAATTTGAATTGATACCCAATTCCAAGTTTATAACCTTGGATTCTTATGTTTGAAATGTTTGTTGCAACAGGGGTGTTCCACCAGGTGCTCGTTTTGATCCTTACGGTCCTCCTGGTGTTCCTGGTTTTGAGCCAAACCGTTTCAGAAGGTGTTGCTTTAACCACTTCATATAATGAAATTTCTTTCGTTCACAAATGTTTCATGATCTAGTGTAATTGTAGATTTTCACTACATCTGCCACTTTTGGCCTCTCCCCCAAAATAAAAAATCAAAGTTGTTTCTTTAATTGCATATTAAGGTGACATTGGAGATGTATCTTTTCAACTTAACTTTCTAGGCAAAGCCCATTCATTTGTAGTAAGAAAAGGTGATTGTAGGCTAAAAGATTGACCAGAATGTGCCAGCCGGTCATCTGTTGCTAATTTGAAATCGTCATCAAGGTTTCCGATTCATCTAGATTTTCCAATACTTGAATGCTGTCCTGGAATAGTAGATGATGGATGACCTGTACACTTGTAATACAGACAGTTGGCATCGGGCTTAATCCATGCGAAATTGTGGAATTTTCATTCTTTTCGTATTCTATCATCAATATTCTGAACAGCTGTGTGTGATGGCTGGAAGAGTTGACACTTTTTTCCCCCATTTCCTACAAATTCTTTGCAGAGACCCACGGAGGCCTGGAGGCGGTACACATCCAGACTTGGAGCATTTTGGGAGTGGTTCTGATTTTATTTAGGACTAGGAATGCTTCTGACATTCAACGTTCCCCAGCAGAATTTTCTTTTCATTTGTACTGTAATTTCCTTTGTTTCCTATACTAGTTCAGTTTTGTTGGTTTGTATCCAGAGGGACCGTTGTTAAAACAAGTATCGATGATCTTGTTAGGTAATGTTAAATTTCATTAGTAATGCAAATATGCTTTTACAAATAGGAGAATGCTACAATACATTTTGTACAGTTTTTTCATAACCTATGTCATCATCGTTTAGCTTTGGGGTTGTTTTTGGTCCAAAAAACCCGAGTGCCCGATCTTGTTACAATCTTGGCTATCTAAAAACTAAGGTTGGTAACATTATGCAGTTTTATGTGAAATGATATGATTTACTCTCATTGAAAAAAATATATATATACTGAAAGGACAGAAAAGTAAGAATGCAATCTTATTGTGACCAATCTTGATTATAAAAATATATTCTTAAATATTAAATATATATTCCAAGCAAAGAAACACTCAAATATCTATTCATAAGCATAAAAACCAAATTATTTACGGAGGAAAAATTTTCATTCTTAAGTAAAGTAAACAAATAAATCCAAAATTCCAAAATCCAAAACACCAACATTAAATCAACATCCCAAATCATTCAGATAAGCCCTTATAACTTATCTTACGTATATGCCTTCTAAACAATCCAAGTGTAGGTATATGGTAAGTACAAACACTTGAAGGAAATCAAATACAAATTGAGATCTCACAAGGTTCATTGACCATTATGGTATCCTCTCAGATCATAAGAAGGTAAATGGGTAAAAAAAGTCACCATCTAGATAAGGGTTTAAGAGTCATAATTCTCTCTCCTAGGTCAGTAGGTAGATGATATAACCATATGTTCAGTGGATCCATTGGGGCCCTTGCCCAATAATTAATGCCCTAAAGACCAGCATAACTACCACGCTCTGTTGACTGACTGGAATCATGTGGAATCATGGGCACTGCTGAAGGAGGAGAGAGATGCAGAGAGGGAATAGGTGAATCATAGATGATTCCAAATTGTTCCATCCGACATCAATAAGAAGTTTGGCGCGAAAGAATTCATCCCACACTGGCGGCATAGGCATCCTTTTTGCTTTTTCCTTTTTTTTTTTTCACTCGTCAGTTCGACTAGAGTGAACTTAGAGTGTTTTGACTGTTTATGCTGTAGGAAAGCCACAAGGAAATTAGCCGCCCTGGCCCCCCGGGCTCCACGGGGAGAGAGAGAGAGAGAGAGAGAGAGAGAGAGAGAAGCGCCACTGGAGTGAAATAATTTTCAAGGTGTCAAACGGGTCAAGACGGTTTTGCCACTTTTCATTATAAAAACACTTCTTTCCGAAGTTTCTAAATTTTTTTGATAAATTTTTTGAAGTTTTTAATCAGTCACACTAATCAGAATTGAATTGATATCAGTCTCAATCAATATCCATCTTAATTGGTCAGTCATAACTTAGGTCCAATACCGATACCTGTTAAGTTTGTCTCGAATTCTTGACCCGTTTTGAAGATTGACTCGCTTCGACATATTTTGGTGGCAACTCGAATGAGAAGTTTTTTTGAGATCTATGATGGAAGTAGAGGGGTTGGGCTGACAGGCCCAAGCCCGGAACCCATCACTGATCACATATGAGGGTAGTATGGTTCGATTGGATCGACTGCGATCAGATGGGTCGATCCGCGACTTGGAGTCTATATAATGTACTGTTGTCTTGTTGAAAAAGTAATTGTATTTTGAGGGTTTATCGAACTAGGGTTTCTGGGCGAGTTTTCTTGCCACTGTTTGGGTGTAATCTCTTTTCTGCATAGTGAAACATCTTCTTCTTCGCTCGAGGACGTAGCACACCACACTGGTGTGTGAACCTTGTTAAAACTTTGTGTCGTATCGATCTTTTGTCTATTTATTTTCGTATTTCTTGGTGTTTGATCTAACAATACCCAATCCGGATATCATATTCATGAGAGAGAGAGAGAGAGAGAGAGAGAGAGAGAGCCCCTCTAGTGAATTCAGGGTGCTAAATGGGTCAAGAAGATTTTGCCACTTTTCATTATAAAAACACTTCTTTGCGGAGTTTCTAAATTTTTTTGGTAAATTTTTTGAAGTTGTTAATCAGTCAACTTCTTTCCAAAGTTTCTGAAATTTTTTGGTAAATTTTTCAAAGTTTTTAATCAATCAAACTGATCAAATTGAATTGATATCAGTCTCAATTGATATTCGTCTTAATTGGTCAGTCCTAGCTTAGATCCAATATTGATACCTAATCCAGATATCCCTATCGGTATCAGTCCATACTGATATGATCTGACCGATCCGGCTGATCCAACAATGACACATAGAAAGCTAATACTAATGGTAATTAACTGTTACACTCATGCAGTGGGTCCATCATTCTACAATTGTTTTGTGAAGCCACGAAGGAAACATGAGGAAAAGAAACAAAATTGAACAGATCATAGAAGACGAAGAGGAAATATTTCCTTCCCTCATAATTAATACTTGTATAGAATTCCAAATCTTATAATTGGTATAGATTGTTTAATCGGGTCTTCTTTCCTTGTTTCTTTATTCTCAATCTCTTTGGACTTTGGGGAGAGAGGAAGCTTCTCCCAGAGGAAAAACAAAGGAGCTAAGCAACGTGTAACACCGCGTTACAGTAAAGTCTTTTGTTTCTTCTAGAAACCCCAAAAACATCTGATTGATTTCCTTATGTTTTTTTCTCTCTTCCCATTAATTCAGATTTCAAAAACAAATAATAGAGTCTTGCCTCCCATCTTCCAGTTTCTTTCTTTGATTAGATGGAAAATCTAGAATTCAAGTAAAGGAGAAGATGTGAATACTATAAAATGAATTGTGATTAAGGTCACAATATACCACTAATTCTTGGGTTACTTGGAACTTTAGATCTCTCTCTCTGTCTCTCTCTGTGATCGTTCCCCCCTCTCCATTTTTCTCTTTTTCTACCTCATCATATAACATACAGGTTATTGCTTCTTTCAACTCCAACAAAGAAGAATGGGTTTGGCTAAGCCTTGTATCATCTTGTCCTTGCTTCTTATAATTGCCATCACTGCCTCTACTCCTAGAAGTGCAGAAGCAAGGTCTCTACCTCCTGTGCAGCCAAGTATGGTTTTCAAACATACCCCTCTCTCTCTCTCTCTCTCTCTCTCTCTCTCTCTCTCTCTCTCTCTCTCTATATATATATATATATATATATAGACAGATATATATATATATATATATATAGGTGTGTGTACCCTGTAGTAGGGCCTAACTGAATTATTAAACTGATCATTCCTGTGGTAATTTGAGCTGCAGGGAACTCCAAGTGGTATGCAACACTAGGACTCGAATGCAAATGCTGCGATGGTGAGGGAGGTGAATGCAGGAGTACTTGGGAATCTTCTTGCTCTAAGGTCAAATGCCTTCCATGGAGATCACATTGATCTGTATACTTGTATTGGTCCCTTATGCTTGCACATTAGTTTAACAATGTAAGGAGGAAAACCATGAGTGCCACTTGGATGGAGTGAGTTGGGACTTCAAAAACAGCACTTGGTTTTTTTTTTTCTTTCATGGAAAAGATATATAATATAATTTCTTATTTACCTATAAAATTTCAGTTTAACTTATGTTATATACTTAGAAGAAATGAGTCAAAGTTATACACCAAAATTAATTGTATGCAAGCTAGCCATATGATTGGATTTGAGCATAAAATTTGACATGCAAGTAATCCATGAGAGATCTTATCTATCCATACACTTGGAAGTTTCCATCTCATCAATCATGTGGACAAACTTAGATAGGTGCATTTTGATTTCTTTGTCTATTTATAGGCTCTAGGGACGTGCTTGTCCATACGATATCCATGGCAGATAATTGTTGGATTTATAGGGAATGGCGTAGAATATTCATATTTCAAATTTCATACTTATGTTCAACCATATACTTTCACATGTATTGACATGTAACCTCGAGCCTGGATTCTCTCCATCCAATTGTACCCTCCAACCTTATCTCACAGACTCACACCATCCATGAAATGTGGTCCTACAACTGGATGGAGAAGAACCATATTTGCATCCTCTTTGTCCAAGCACTTACATGCTCTAGACTTTGATACTTTTATGTTCTATTTTGCCACTTGTCCGCTGAAATTTGGCATGTGAGTATCTAACCATGCATTGATTCCCCAGTACCTATACGCAATATTTACGGCACATTCTAGCCCACTACATAGCACAACTAGATATGGGCTAGATATAGATACCCTATCAATGATCCTGTCCATAAAATACCCTATCTACCCACTACATAGCACACATTGGCATGTGCTCCTATATATTTTTTGGATAAATGATTCTTGTCTAGGAGCAGGAGCGTGGCCTCCACTAATGCTCACCTTTCCCTATCTCTCTCTTTTCCTCTCCTGAAATTATATCTATGTTTTTTGAAATGATTTCTTTCCTAGGGCACTCATTGGGTGTTATCTATCAACATAGGCTACATTGTCATATTAAAAACAACAACAACAACAACTTAGCCTTTTCCCAATTCCCCCCATATTTTTAATTTAAATATTATATTCAAACAATCAAAATATCAGGAGAGGAGAGGAGAGAGATAGAGAGAGGTGAACCAACTAAAACAATCAAAATATCCTAAATTTGCTTTTTGGAACCAACTAAAACAAAATTTACAATTAAACTATCCAGCTAACCCGGATTGTTAAAACCCGACCCATGAATTGTAAATGTTGAGCTGGAAGCAGGTCATGGTGGATCAGTTCCCAATTGACTTTTTGGTTTTCGTGGTCTCATGGCCCATATGCACATATACCCATTACCCACGGTCCCACACCCTCAACATCTGAAGGATTTTTTTTTTTTTTTTGCATGTGTGTCTTTCTCAAGAAACCATACATCCTTATCAGTGTATGGGCAGACAAGACAGCTATCTCTCGAGCACAAATTTAGGTTGAGTCTGAATGGAAAAATAGAGCACCTAACAAAGCATCTTTGCGGATCAAGAACTACGAGATCACCCTTTTCATTCTAGGGTGATGGAGGGATCGTACCATTCGAGACTTTTTTTTCAATGCTTTTCCATGTGTAAAATGAAGGAAATATTCGTTGGACTTGGCTCAATACTGAAACTATTGGAATTCGAATTCCGCAAATGTAGGATAATTTCGAGGCCATCTTTCTTTGTGAAACCAATGTAGCTTGAGTCCGACCCGTCTAGTCATTTGACGGAAAATAAGTCTCCTCATGGGGGCCCCTTAAAGTTATGCCTATATGGGCCCTTCGGATATTCCCTTCACATGGCATTTAGCTTATCTTTTTTAATGGGCTTTTTGGGCTGGAAACTTTCTATAGGATTTGACTCTCGTTCTTTTTTCTTTATCCGCCCACTTGTTTTGACTATGCTCTTAATGGTGGCATAGAAGTATGAAATTAGGTTAAAGTCATCATCACTATATGCATTTCCATGAAACCATGGGAAGCAGATTAATTGATGCCGACATAATTAGAATACAAACTACAGTGAAAAAATTATCTTTCCTTTTTTGGATATAAATAATTTGATTAACTTCAAAAAGAATATTCATAAGCAGATTAGTTGACCAAAAATTGATGAGATTTCTGATTTGAAACAATAGAAAAAGGTTAGAGCCCATGATCCCCTTTTTCATTTGAGGGCTCATCTCTTCCCTTTGCTTTTTTTTTTTTTTTTTTTTTCTTTCACTTGCAAACCAAAATGCTGTACCTAAATGGAATAAGAGAAGACAATTTTTATGGGTGGTAATTGGATAAGAATAGAACTTGTTCAATTCATATTGGCTAAGTTCATGATGCTTCTTCAGAGTCAACTTTGATACTGCTAAGCCCATGATCTTGGGCATGTATGGATTCTTGAATAGGATAAGATTGAATTTGTGCAATTTATATGAACAATTTCATGAAACTTCTTTGGTTGAACCTTATACTGCCAAACCCTAATTTTAGAAATGGAATCTTGAATAAGCAAATTTGTAAAAGCTGTCATTTTGATAATCTTATTAAAATTTTGAATCAAAGTTCGGTGCTTACTTTGTACTAAAATTTAGTCATTGAAATGTATTTGGTTTCCTTTTATCACATGGATTGACTCTTTGTACTGCTTGGCAATCGGTGGACAAGAACAAATAATGAATCTGTAAGCTCCTCGCAAGAAGAATCCCATCATGGAGTGTCTCAGCTTCGATAAATGATGCTCAAAAGTTGTAACTATGTTTACACTTTCCAGTTAAAAATTTCCTTGACCTTCCCGAATGACCACACCATGCCCACCATATCAACACCTCTCAAAGTAGGCGCCATCGGTGAAAATAAAAATATTATCAGAACTTAAAGATGGTGGATGGCAGAAAGGGTATCTCTCCCCCTATGGTCGCGATGGCCACCATGGCCTGAGGAACACTCTGTCTGAGAATGAGGTCATAGCTCAAAAATCTTTGTGAGAGGAACTCCCTTGGCTATATCCATATGTCCTAATATGCTAAACAGTGAATTTCCTAGACAGAGAAAGCCCAAGGCCTCACCCCTCAAGCGGTGAGAAATATGAGTTAATCAAATAAGTGTCCCAAGTATGCGTGTGTTTATTAATGAGATAATCTATTATTTGAAGACCTACATTAGTTGGAGAACTAAGAATACAAATGTTTGATAGGGTAGGGACCCAAGCATCCTCGTAGATGATTCTGTACTTATATCATTGGATTATAATTGATATAACTACTAAAATCAAGATATTAAAAGAATCAATATGAGATCGAAATCGATCAGATGAATAACTGAATCAGCTTCCATCTAACAAACATATGCTAAGGGCCCTGTCAGCCCAACCAATTATCACTCTTACAAAACACCACAAAATGGGTGAGCCCCATTATCATTTTCTCATTTGAGAACTCATCTTCAACCACCCCCACCCCCTCCATTTTTTATTTTTTCTAGTTTCAATCCAAATCTTTCTTTAAAATATACAATCAACTGCAGTCTTAATGAAATAAGACACAAATAAATAATTTGGGTGGTAATCGGATAAGAAAGAATTTGTGCAATTCATAGTGACCGAGTTCATGAAACACTTCTAGATTGGGCTTTCACATTGCTAATTAAGCCATGATCTTAGAAATAGAATACTCAATCAAAGAAATGGGAGGCGGGTGTTATACGTTGAACCAATAAATAGAGTGGAAAACCCATTAAGGAACTGATTAAAATAAGTAAACAAGATATATATATATATATATAGTGAAATCTTTAGGATATTGACCTAGCTTTTCCCTTCCTTTTTGAAATATAAAATAAGCTTTCATAAGAAAATTCATTTAGAAGAAATGATTAAAAAATGGATCCTAGATGTTGATTTTCCTATGTAAAACACCACAAAGAGGTGAGTACCATGATCATATAAGAACCCATCATTTCTCTCTTTTTTTAATAATAAATAAAGAAAAAAATATTGGTGAGTTTGGATTAGGAAGAATTTGTTCAAATTCATATTGACCAAAGTCCATGGAAACCTTTTCTGATTCGAATTTCATGTTGTTAAAGCATGATCTTAGAAATTAAGAATCTTGATTCCGTAAATTGAGGTTGTATGTTGAACCGGTAAAGACTAGAGAGAGAGAGAGAGAGAGAGAGAGAGAGGAATTTACATTTGATATTCCAAATGCAAGTGCGTCAATGGTTGGCATAAGTTGGTATCATTCGTTCAACAAGCTTTGGTGGAATCAAAGTCTTTCTTTTAATAATATATTCTACCAATAACTGAAAGTTTTCATGAAGCTTTAGATTGTGAAATATACAACTCAATCTACTAGGTAGAAGGAACTGCCTTTTCCAGTATTCTCTCTCTATTTGAATGCCAATTTCTGTTGCTGTGGATTCTAAGTCTCTCAGAGCATAAAATCATTTTTAATTCTATCATTGCCATTGATCCATATTGACCTCATGTTTAGTAAGACTTAAATGTATTTATATAATTCCTTTTATGGCTAGTTAACCATTAATTAAACTCCATTAAAGGTTACTGGTCTTGTAGAAAACTTGCCATTCAGTCTCGACTGTTTATGTTCAAACACCTTTCACATACTAGAAACTCTTGTCCACTTCACACATCTTTTTGATTCTATGAACAACATTCTATTCAATCCCCACCCCCCTTAAGATACCAATAGTGGTTACTTTGAGATATCTTTTGTTCATTAATCTTCACCACTCCTTTATTGCTTAGATTTCGGCGAAATGGACAACTTCCATTGTCTAATTAAAGTTGCTTGAACAACTATTGAAAAACCTACAAACATAGTGTGTGATTTTCTAATGTTTCGCTTGTTTATTTTTTGTTAAAGTATTTGGGTAAGAAATAATTATATATTAAAGTATTGATTAGGGATTTGAATTCTTTAGAAGGGTGAGGGATTGACACGTTGCTCTCTTATATTGGTATCATATACACTTAGAAGGAGAGATGAGTTTTGATGATGAAAGAGAACTTGTGAAAGGCCTTTCAAACCCAAGTTATTCCTATTGATAAATGATTATAGAATACACAAAAACCCTCTCTCTCTCTCTCTCTCTCTCTCTCATCCTATTATTTGCTTGTTGGCCATCTTAACTTATCTAACAATATGAGCAGAATTAGATACTCTGGCAAGTAGCTATCATGGATCTTATCAGATCAAATCTCGTGATCAAGAAGCTGCAGGAATGATATTATCATAGAGACTTGAGAAAGATAATTAGACAGATAAAGACACATGTGGTGAAACAATGGATAAGCTAGCACACAACCATTTATCCGAAAATTGAGTACTTGAGATCATTTGAGCAACATTTGCTTCAAGTTGGGAAGATATTTCTAGCTCTCTCCAATATTGTGCCACAGGAGAGAGAGAGAGAGGTGTTATTGTATCATCATTTATATTTATATATAGAGAGAGAGTTTTGTTATTATTTTATCATCATCGTCATCATATATATATATATATATATATATAGAGAGAGAGAGAGAGAGAGAGAGAGAGAGAGAGAGAGAGGTGTGTTATTGTATCATCATTTCTCAACAGCAAAAGGTTGGTTCCTAACCGCAGTATACATGCCCCCATACAAGTTCTTTTTTCTTAATCAATGAAGTGGATCACAGTATACGAATCAAGAACCATTAAAACTCATCTCCTCTTCTAAGTGTATATGCCAATATAAGAGGGCAACGTGTCTTCCTAATCAATAATCTAATATATTATTTCGTATATATTGACCTACCTCATTAAATGAGTAGGAATAAGAACATGTATATGACAAAATAATCTCTCTCTCTCTCTCTCTCTCTCTGGCACAATGTAATAGAGAGCCTAGAAATATCTTCTACGCCAGCTTATGCAAATGTTGCTCAAATGATCCCAAGTAATCAAATTTTGGACTGACAGATGTGTGCTACCTTGTCTATTGTTTTACTAAATGTGTCTTTATCTGTCTGACAATCATACCCAAGTCTCCATGATAATATCATTCTTTCAGCTTTTTTTTTTTTGGTAATGGAAAAAGGGTGTTCCGTGGTAGTGATCATAGCCCCCAGGACAAGCCCCCGTATGGCAAGCAGTACTTCCGAAGGACCAATGGACGATAGTGAGACATGCCAATACTCGAACCCATAACCAGCCGACTCGAACGGTGATGAGTTGAGGGCATTCTTTCAGCTTCTTGATCATTAGATCTGATGTGATAAGATCATCCCTAAGCTACTTGCCAGAGTATCTCATTCTGCTCATGTTGTTGGATAAGTTAAGATTGTCATCAAGCAAATACTAGGATAAGTTAGGGTTGTCATCAAGCAATATTAATAAGACACATGTGTTCCTTCATTTGATCAGATTTTAATAACCCATCAGAATCATCCTCATCTAGTTTTAATTAGTCCATACCCCATTGATGGTCCCAACCCAAATGGGATAAGACAGTTTTTAATTTGCAAAACTCTTTTCAGGTTTAAATTCTGTGTAGAAAATGTTGGCACTGATGTCTTATTGGGCCTTTATTGACCCATTTTAATAGTCTAAAATAACCATACTTGACTCAAAATTGGATCAAATCTTGATGGGTCCTAACCTAATGTTACAAATGGCTTCTACAATTAGGTCCATCCATCAAAGACTGAAAGTATCAAACAGATAAAGAGTGCTTAGTGTCCATCAACCATCAAAGGATCCAAAGCTCAAGACCTTTTTATCCATCCATTATCTTCTTCTTTCTTTTCAAACAAGACAAAGACTGATCCTAACGTAGCCCATAAAACCCATCTTTATCCACTTTCATTCCCTTTACCATCTGTCACTTATTGATTGGATACAAATCTTCATAACTGTCAACGGCCTTTTAGCCATAAATAATATTACAAATATGGTAATCCAGCAAGAGAACAGAAGAGAAGAGAGAAGACAGAAGAGAGAAGAAGAAACCATCTTCTTCTTTCCCATTTAAGATCTTATTAGACAGAGAATGGACCACTGGCCACTGCTGCCACACACGTGGTTAGTTCCAGTTGCACATTCATCTAGTCACCCTTGGTCCCAACACGTGGCAGTGGGTAAGTACACTCGGGGAACATGCGGCGAGTCTCAGGAGTCAGAAATTATTATTCAATGTATTGATGGTTGATGGTGTGTCATCAATTGTGAAATGGGGGCCCACCTAAAATGGGCCCAGTACCCGTTCTATTGTCAAATTTAACTCAAATATCTAACCGGGGTCTTTTGTGACTCTCTCTCTCTCTCTCTCTCTCTCTCTCTCTCTCTCTCTCAGGCTCTCGTTCATTTGTTTTCATCGTATGGGCCTCTGCACCTTCTGCCATTCCTTTTACTTTTTCTACCTCTCAAGTCTCATCCATTGCTTTCAATTCTTTATGGCTGTTCTTAACCAACCGAAACCGCCACTACAATCTAAACCCAAACCCTCATTTACAAATGTCCCCGGGTAAGCTTTTTCGTTCCTTTTTTTTATTTTTTATTTTTTTTTATGGGGGGTCATCGTTACCATTATTGTATGAACAGAAAAAAACTTGGTAGTTCACTTTTTGAATTTGGGATCCTATCTTAACCAAGTGTTCCATTATAGATGGGGTTTTCTCAATAAAATATTAAAATAAATAAATAAAAATAATAATAATAGATGAGTTTGCTCTTTAGTCTTCTTGTAACTCCAATTCAACAAGTAATCCTAAATTTAAAAGGCTAAACTCAGTTTTAGAGGAACATCATTATCCACAATAGAGAGCAGGGTCAGGAGCTCAAGGTTTAAGATCCTAGAATCGGATATGGGATTGGTCCCAAATCGATTTATTTAATCAAATTATCTCAGATCATATGTTATGTTGGACCAGCAAATTTAACTTGAAAGTAGTCTATATGGCACCCGATATTTCTATACACTGTTTGAAATGACCATTTGATCCCTTCACGTGGGATAAAAACTACTAAGGATGATTGTGGTAATTTTTTCCTATTCGTTCTACGGTCCAAGTGCCAATATACCCATACCCAAAACCCGCTGCATGCCCTTAAAAATTGCCAGGATGTCCAATTTGGACCAAAACTTTATGGATAGTTTGCCCATGTGATTGTTATCCAATTGTGGCCATGAGGCCTGAAGAGGGGTTCATTTCTTTCTATGGTCTTACCTACTCACCAAATCGATTTCTTTCTTTTTTTTTTTTTTAACCAAAGGTGTTGGAAGAAGATGAGGATCATGAGATTCGAACAAGAGAATTATTATCTTAAAGCCATATATTCTCTCCATATATTCTACTTGTTATTTTAAATTTCTTATATATAACATATGGAAAAAAAAAAAGTTGGGCATACTAGTGGTGTGCTCCAGCTTGTGTCTGCCTTTATTTTCCTTCTAAGAATCTTCCAATTTAACTAGAGCAAGCTGCGTATTTGCTCCTAATTCATAATTATATATGCATCATATATAAAAAGAGCTTTTGACAAAATGGAATGAACAATTCAATTACTGTTTTTCTTTTAGAACTCACAACGATAAAGATGGGGTTTCTTTGTAACTGGCTGCAAACGATTGTTCTCCCTACGGGTCCTACACAACAGGGTTGGATCCTAATTAGATTATTGGATATAACCTTATCAAGATCCACCCCATTATTTATTCCACATGCCATAAACATAAACATGTTGGCTCTTAATAGAATTAGATATAAGTGCTTCCATTATCGACAAATAAACATTTTAGAAAGTGAAGGGCTTCATGCACAGTCCCATGTGGGAAAGAGACTTGGCGTTATTGTTCACATCTAACATTTTGTGCACGATCATGCATATTACAAGAAGAATCGACAAACAATAATGCCAATTAACTTCAATTTTATCAACCCGTGGATTTAAATAAATCTGGCCAAGTTTGACCACCTTCCAAATAATGTCGATCAATTTGGAGACAATTCAACTAGTAATTGATGAAGATTGATTAATTATGTGCCCAATTTGATTAATTATGCACCTAATTCCGAGTTTAAAACCGTGTTGTTAAGGGTACCACAAAATAATTGACCCACATGGATGGAGGGTGGTATATTCGTTTGCGTGATGGACTGATAGCACCTTTTTTCCATTCTTTGCCTCCCCCAAAGGCCACAGCCCCACTCTCCCCTTATTTCCTCTCATCTTTCGCATTGGAATTTTAGAAATATTCTCTCCTTTTTTGAGAGGGTAGAAAAGGTATTCTATTTTTGAGAATCCTGGAATCCGAGTGTGAACCATGTCGTCCTGGTCTGGTTCATGGATATGCCATTGTCAAACCCGACCAATTGACATTCCTCAAAACAAAGTCGGGTCGTATCGTCCCTCCAAGTTTCCAACACAATTGGGTAATAATATCGCTCCATCTTTGTTCAATGTATGTGTATGATAACACTGTAACCGAAAAACGGAGAGGGACTGAGAAAGAAAGGTGTACGTGTACTACCGATAATAACACATAACAGAGATTGTCAGGAAAGCGGACCCCATGGTTTCTGGTCCGAATCCGACAAGAAGATGGGAAGTAGATAAGGCTGTTTCTCCATTCTCCACGCAACCGCTATTAATTGTTCGTTTCAGGAGAGGACCCGTTCGGTCTTCGGATCCTCTCTCTCTCTCTCTCTACTGCACAAGTCTATTATATTATATTCATGAGCTCATATATCCAAATTGAAAACTCAGAAGAAGGAAACGTGGGACCCGTTTCTGGCTAAATTGCAGAAGAAAAAACATGAGAAGCTGGAGGAAGACCGGACCGGGAGAGTGGGGTAGGGGAGTTGACACTAGGAAAAGAGGAGGGAGGGCGGTTGTTATCCATTGGCGACACGTGGCGTTAAAAGGTTGGCAAGTGGCAAAAGACCCCACCTGGAACGGTGCTGGATCCACGTGTCACTTATCTGTTATGGTTGGGACAGACTTAAAAGACGGTGGACAATAATATTAATATAGAAGGAGGATCATGTCCATGGATGGAAGGAAAGAGAAAAGATTTGGGGTTGGGGATATGAGAGAGAAAGAGAGACGTATTATAGAGTGAGATGTAGAGAGAGAGAGAGTATATGATACAGATAATGAGATATTGTAGTCGTCGGCGAGGGAGGAGAGAGGGAAGGGAGTATAGACTAGAGAGAGAAAAGGAACAAACGGAGGAGGGGTGCTTTAAATGACGGCACATGGGCGGCACTCTGCCGTCTTCTTTTACTTATAAATTGGTGAAGGTGCTTTCGCTTTCTTCTCAATCCTCCGCGAGTCCTCGCTCTCCTTACTGCTTCCTATTCTCCATACCCTTCTCCCCTCGTCTGCCATCTTCACGTGGTTCTGCTTCCTCTTCCCCTCTCTTCTCTGCAGATCTTATCTGTTTCCATTCTTCTGGTTTCTTTTGGGCGGGTCCTTTCTTGAGAATAATCAGTCGGTTTCTGTAGTAGTCTACTGCTATTCCTTGGCTCTGCATCTGTCCGTCTGTGTGTGTGTGTGAGAGAGAGAGAGAGAGAGAGAGATTACTACACAAAGGACAGGCAAAGTTAGAGACATGGAAGGGAAGAAACAAGTGGGTTCATCCTCCTCGTTGCCTTCTGATCTTTTCGGAAAGGAATCCTCATCATCCAAGGGAATTTTTGAGTCTGTTTTTCCGCCTCCATCAAAGGTATCGTATCCTTCTTCCCCTAACGTCATTACGATTTTCTCCTCCTATTTCTCACGTGGGTCTGCACATTATATCTTCAATTGATCAATCTCTCTGGTTCTCCCTCTCGCTTTCTGCGAGTGTGTGTGGTACTTGCGTGTTGGGAGGGTGTTGGTGTTGGTGTTGGTGTTGTGGGGTGGAAGTTCTTTCGTCCTCTGTTTCATGCCAGTGGGCTTGTAGATTTGTACAGTGTTTCTGCAAAACTTGTGATACTAGTTGAGTTCTCTTGGAGTCTAGAAGAGTATTCGTTATGGTTGATGGCTTTTCTTAATTGAGTTGTTACTGCAGGTTAAACTGTTGCAGGGGTCCTCTTCTGTGACTTCTCCATCCTCTAAAGATGATCTTTTTGCCCCTTTTTTAATTCCCAGTTCCCAAAGATTCTTTTTTCTTATAATATTGTCTTGGAATTTCAGCCTGTAGAGAGGGACTCTTCGCATTCCGAGCTGATGGGAACGTTGAGAAAACAAGATTCTGGGTCTCATTGCTGGAACAACAAACAGGGAGCTCCAGGTTTGTACGCCCTTATTATGTCTTAGGTTTTGGAGGATAAGCTATCAGTCATCGTATGTAATCTACAGTTCTTAACATGTTCTCTTCATAATATTGGGCAAAAATTACATCCCTTCAAATCATATTATATTACTCTTTCTTTCATCTTCTCACTTGAAAGTATGCTGCATGGCTTGGTTTCTCACCAAATATAAATGCTTCCTCCATATGTATCTTAGCTTCTTAGGTTGGATAGTAGTTCAGCAACTTCAGGTGATCTTCAGTTCACTTCATTTGGTCTTTTGTGGCCACCAGAATCATTGAAGTCTCACCATTGTTCATATTTTAAGTCACCCAAATCTTTAAATCTCACCCACTGCTCTGATGAGCCGTGAGGTAAGAAGAGGCCCTTTTCAGTCCATCCAAGTCTAGCCACTGTGTCCTGGCTACAAAACTTTTCATATCCCTGTGAAGTAGCTCTACCATTTTTCCTTGTGATGCTCTTTCTTTCTCTGTTAAGATTTTACTTAATTAGTTGTTCTTGTGAGCCCATGTATTATGTTTCTGGGGAACATCTCTTAAATTTGAAGTGTGTCCTTTTCAGATCACAGGGCTCAAAGCAGAGAAGGTTATAACAGTAGCACACCCAACAAGGACAGTAGTTCCATTTATCAGAATGAGTCAGTGGGGCTTTGCTCATTCAGCTCATCCCTTTACTATGGTGGACAAGACATCTATTCGAATTCCTCCAGTACCCGGGCATCATCTGGTTCTACCCCTGTTGTGAGTATCACCGCATCCACTTCATCTGCCGAATTTTTATTTATTTATTTATTTATTTTTCATTGTTATATTTTGAGCATGGCTAAACTTTACAGGTGACCCATTAAATCAAAGATAAAATATCTAACATTCTGTAATACAAAATTGTGTGATCTCATTAGTACAAGGAAGATGGGCGAGATGATTCAAATGAAGATTTAAACAGTGCTTCAAGAGGCAATTGGTGGCAAGGTATGATCATTGCAAATGGAAAAAATATATGGAAGGAATATACAGTTTGGGCGCTGACACTTTTTTTTTTTTTTTTTGCAGGTTCACTCTATTACTAAAACCTTGTCTCTAAGTATGTTAATAAATTCAACTATCTATTAAGGTACTTACTAACTTCTAACCCTTCCTGGAGAAGGTTGATGGATCATTGTTATTTTAGAGATGTCTTCTCACCTTGGGAAGATTTGAGATACTTTGTTGATCTGTTCTGTGATATTATGCCTCTTGTAATATATATGAAACTTGGCTAGTTCTTTTATTCACTTGGCTACAATAAAGCCAGAGCAATTTTTCTGTCCAAAGATTCTTTCTTCTTCATAGTATTGTGAGGGTACCATGTAGTTTTGGATGTAAATTCCTGAGATTCCTAAATAATGAAAAGCTGAAGAGGAGAAATCTTGGGAAATTAAACTGGATTTTGGGATCTTTTGTTTTCTTTTTCTTTTTTCTTTTTTTAATTGGGTTGGGGGGCAGTTTTCTTGGTAATAGGGTCAATGAAATCACTTTTTCTATATCTTATTGTTATAATCAATTTTCAAACTGCGCTCGACAGTTTCTCCCTGACGTGTTTAGCAAAAACAAATTTTGTTTTGTTTTAAGAGAACTCTGTTTCTTATGGTGAACTGATTCTCTTTCTGGTATTTGTTGACTACAGGAGTTAGATAACGTCCCGGAAGTGACTTTTATCTGCCATGTGTAACACGGAAGATAGATGCTTCTCTATAGTTTATAGTTACGTGTTAGTTTGGATGGGAACAGCTGTGGCTCTTATGTAGCTTCTTCTGGTTTTACCCAAACAAATAGACAACGTTTAATGTGATCTGATCTTTGTTTCTTAGAAGGTTTTAACTGTAATAAGATGCTGAAGGGACGAGTTGTAAATTTTCATTACTGCTTTATGGGTTGTGTATCTTGGACTTTTTATATATGTGGAATATGTACTGATAAATAATGTAAGTGAATAATATTTACTAAGTTAAGTTTCTACTCTGTTTCTAACAACTTTTTTGTGAGTTAAATTTCAAGCAAATCATGATTCACACACGACCAAAAAGTCTACGTGTGATACCAGTTTTTAGATAAGAACCTTGGTGGAGAGTTTGAAGAGATCAATCCCTGGACCACCCATATTGTGAATTGACTGTGTCTAGAGTTTGATGAGAGACATTCAATCACTGGACCACTTAATTGTGAATTGACTGGTATTCAGGGCAAGGAAGGGACATAAAGCACTGGGCTACCACCTCCTTTCATGGGGGCCATGAAAAAAAAATCAATACCCATCCAATTGTAAAGCACAGACTTCTCTTTGTGGATGCGTGGAACCCATGAGCTTCAAGGTTGAAGATGAAGATTCTGCTTACTAGGTGGGGCGATGGTGATGGTATCTTTTTAAGTGGTGACTGGTAACAAACTTACGAGGTTTGATGTTGAGGTTGGAATTGGATCTGAGAAGAAAATTTCAGTCTGGGATTATGACATCATTATATAATAATTTGGATAACAGTTACTTTCAATTCTACAGCTCTTCCTTTGGATTCCTTATATTTGAGGCGGTGTATGATCATTAGAGTGGTCATAGTGATAGCTGTTGAAAAGATAATACTGGGTAAGGGAGAATTTTCGAAGTTATGATTGGTAATGACAGCAACATCTTAAGGACTAGTAGTGTTCATTTACAGCTATTACAAGCTGTAACCCATCAACAAAGAACATAAACTAGAACAAGAACAGAACAAAATTGAGCATACGTGATAGGGAAACATAATCATATACTAGGTTTTTTTTTTATTTAGAAATCCCCACATTACATCTAAGAACACTTGCAGTTTTTATTAGCTAGATACACATACTGCTATGACAAGAAGTCATAATCACACCATTAGCTATACTACTAACAGTGAGTACCCTAATACCCAGCGGCGCATGGTGTTCCTTCATCCTTGCTACCTCATCAAGGCAATGTGTAAGCTGCAAAACCAGTAACAAGGAGAAGATCACTAGCCATTGAATCAGTTCAAGAGTAGGAGAAAGGCCAACATGCTTGATAAAGAAACTGTTACCTCCACACTTGTAACCAACGGGACGGTTGGCAAGGTTGCAGCGCTTGGGAATGGTCACAGCAACTTCTGGTTTCACTCCAGCACTCTTGGCTGTCTGAGAAAGCATAACAGCACAGAGGCAGCTGGGATTCTTGCCAATTTCCTTGATCTGAAGGCAGCACCTGTCAGAGGGTGTAGTGTTCGCATCTTGACCTGCCATTATACATGGAGCAAGCTTCAAAGCCTCACTCTCAACGGGAGTACTCCCACATTCTCCAGCCCCATGGACCTTGTCAATGCCAGTGATACCTGAAACCAAAAGCAACCCCAAAAGGACAATAATAATATGCTTCATTTGAACCTCCATTTCTCCAATACAACAGCAATGAACAAATCCTTCCAATTCACAACAGCATAAAACCAATAATTCCAATCACAACAGCGATGAATAAACCCTTCCGATCCCCTGGTTTTTATACTGCACACTTCATCCAAAATGTGCTTCCATCTAAAACCCACTTCCATGTAGTGGTGGTGGCACTGAGCAAGAGGCCAATTGTTTATTGCAGCACTAACTCTTAATTGAGTTGTTGAGGATTACTTGGCAACTCTTGATCGGTTGGAAGTGGGAACCTGCAATAATCATGCCCATTATCCCTTTCTTTCTTTGCAAAACCTTATAAAGAGCCTTCTTTCTTTCGTGAATTTACTGTTGCTGAAAATGGTGCACCCATCTGTGTAACCTGTTAAGGCTGGCAAGCCTAGCAGGCATTACTGGTTTACCAGAAATCGTAGCTTCTAACAAGGTTGATCCAACCCTTGAGGTTCACAAAGATATCAAGACCATTACAAAACCTTGCCAGCTGCATCTGTTCTCTTTTTGGAAAAAAAAATTTGCTGCTACCTGGACTCATAGCCAAAAAAAAAAATGGAATAATGCCCTTTTCATTTGGATTCACAAATGCCTTCCTAGGTTTAAAATTTTTCAAAATACCCTTCGAGATTCCATTTCTTTGTCTGCGAACCCGATTGCAAGGGGTAGCAGGAAAGTCCCAGCAATCCGAGTAGCAAAAAATATTTCATCCGTTCCAGTGGCCCCAAAATCAGAACACTGGGGCCAAGGTCTCTGTATTTTTCATCCAAGGGACAATCTCGGACCAACAGAACAAAGATTCTTCTTTGCAAGGTCTCGTCTTCCATGAACATCTGCTTCAAAGCTTCAAACATTGCATGTCGTTTATCCTTCACTAGGCTCCTCGCCATCCCCAAAACAGATCTCTTGAATCTGAAACCCAATCTTCCACCAAGAATCTTCACCACTAATGTTGGCTTGAAGATTTCCTCGTCTACACCATTAAGAATAACATAAACACGTTCTTCAGGGACCATGCAAATCCTTTTTTCATAATTTCTCCTTCATGATCATTACTGGCAACGTGGGGAGAATAATGAGGAAAGAACTGAACATCTTCAACAACCTTAATGGCTCTCTCATTTAGAGCATAATGTCCTAACAAGTTTTTGGATGATGTCAGAATGTATGGTTCCTTATGCAATCGCATGGCAAGCAACAGCAAGGTTAGATAGATTCTAAAATTAAATGTGCAAAAGATCCACACTTCCAGTGTGAACCACATCAAACGGTTTTCTAGTAGTTTGTTTAGTCAAGAAATGCTTCCAAACCAGGGTTTGATCCAGGTAACTTACGGCTGATGGTTTTGACAGGATGGAAATTCATGTTGATTTGTGGGTATTTGGGGAAGGAGAAAATTGAGGGATTTGAGGAGGATGTGTAGTTCATGGCCTCTTTGGGCAAGGTGCAAGGTGCAAGGTGCAAGGTGCAAGGTGAAGGGTTAAGGCATGTCATTCCAGCCCTCTGAAAGATGCCTGTGTGGCCATTTCTTGAGAAAGATAGCAATTTTGAGGACCTGTAGAAGTGGTTTTGAAGAAAAGGAGGAGATGGTTCCATGCAGTAGGAAAATATAAGAAGATCAATGGATAGGTTTTTCTCTAATGCCATGATGAGGTTTTGGAAATTGCGGGAGTACAAACAGTATGATCTGTTGAGAGTATGATGTCTTGTATTCCATCATATGGATTTGCTGAGTTGATTTTGAAGGGCTGTTAAGAGACTGTAGGACAAGAGGCCTCAAGGTTTGGAAGAATCAGCCCACCTTGTGTGTTATCTGGGTCTCGACTAATTGGCGGTCCCTGATGGGGTCAGGGGTGGGATTTCTCCGCGGAAAGTTTTTTAAAATTATATAGGTATTTCAGTAAACTGTATCTACATAATATCTCTTGGTAACTTTGTTGCTAAGGCAATTCTCACACAATGAAAGATAGAGTCTCTAGTGTAAACTCTATAACTCTGAGAAGTCTTACTGGAGTATATAATAGGTTCTTTTCTTCTCTGTTTTGGTTTTAATATCTCCTATTTATTGTTTTGAGTTTTCTACTTTGGCTGAAGATTAAACCCTTTTTTTTTTTTTTTTAATTTATTTTCTTTTTCTTTTCCATCCCAATAAAGGCCTGCACATGGGCCTCTAGAATATCAGTTCCAGCAATGTAAACCCTAGAATATCACTTATTTGTTCATTTAGTGGATTAATAACTAATAAGCTCATTCATTCAAAAAAACAACTAATAAGCTTTCCTTGAACAACACAATTAACTCCATGCTCAAAAGCTAAGTTAACCAGAATGATTTTCCACTCCTCTTATAGCATAGTTGCATAGGATACATTGATGTAATACAAGATAGGGGAAGATGGAGAAAACCCATTTACCTCTGAACCAATTGTCGCATATTCAATTCCTTCTTCTTCAAATGCACAAAGAACAACAAGAACAGCAGGAATGAAGTCATATGACATCAAATTAGCAAGCAATCCCTTCATAAATTTATCTAAAAACTAAATGCAGAAGAGACCCCCTCCCCCCCCCCCCTCCTTTTTTCCTCTTTTGCGTTTCAAATATTTAAAAAAAGAAGAAAAAAAAAACGCCGTTGCCGGGGATCGAACCCGGGTCACCCGCGTGACAGGCGGGAATACTTACCACTATACTACAACGACTTGATGATGAATAGCGTAGTATGTTTTATTAAGTTCTTTGTTTCAGTATTAATGTTGTTCTTATTTTGATTTTAATTTCTTATGGTTGCACTGATTTGAAATAATTCAAGAATTGAAAAAAAATCGGGAGTTCAAAATTAAAGAATGCATTCTATATATTTCTTTGGAAGAGGCGGAAGTAGAAACGCGATAAGGATGAGAGCTGGGCAGGAGTGGGGGTGGTGGTAATTTGTTAGACCATCACAAGAAGAGGGTGATGTTTTATTTTTAACATAAAATTGTTGTTTTGTCCATCAAATTAACAATGTGTTCATTAAAAAATAAGAGTAAATGCAATGCTTCTCACCTATTTCAAAATTTCGTCAAATTTAATTTTCACAAAAAAAAAATTATAAAATTAAAATAATAACCATACCAAAACAACACCATAGCAAATTTTTGGAATTTAATCCCTCCAATCAAGAGGGGTTTTATAGTGATTTTTTCTATTAGACTGTTTTTCTTATATGTTTTTTGTACTTTTTTTCTTTTATTTTCTTGACTTCTAAACATATTCATCATAGGGAAAATGTCTAAAAAAGTTTAATCAACGTTCAATGAATGTGAAAGACAAGTCAACTTTTGGGATAATCGGGGTTTCCTAAATCATAAAACCCAACATGTTCAAAGGGTTTGAAATGAATAATTCTAAATCGTTTTCTTCCTCTTCAACTCCAATCTTACATTAAAACTGTACCACTTTAAACCCATCTCATGATTAATGGTTTTCGTAACCTTTACCTCAAATTCTTTTAAATCAAAGGTTGTTAAGCATTTAATTATTTCGATCAAAACTAATTTCCGATAAAAATGAAACAGGCAATCCCAATATTGATGGAAAAAGAAGCCAAAAGAAAAAAATCTAGGTGAACCAGTGGATCGCAGGTGATGCAGGGCAGTGCATAAAATCCTCTGTTTTTCCCATCCATGTTTTTCCTTGTTTTGCTGTCTGCAGAACACGACATGTGGACAATAAGGAGACCAACGGTCAAAATTGGGTGAGAATTATTACATCCGGTGCGTTGGTCTTAAAGTTGTCCACGTGTCGCGTTCTGCAGGTAGCAAAACAAGGAAAAACATGGATGAGAAAAATAGAGGATTATTTTCCAAACAAGTATGATGCCTCATGTCCAATCTGATCCTCTGACTGTCAATAAAATGATAAGAGTAAATAAGATTTACCTTTATCTGCCGCGTGGTTTTAAATCTTATATTTAGATTAGGCATATGAGAGATGCTGATCCACGCAACCCCTAGGCCAATGCCACTGATATGCTGTGAATCATCCACCCAGGCTGGAGCCGCTGGACCAGTTGATCTACTCCAAATTGGTGGCGTTCATGGATTTAGGTGTCACTGTTGGATCAGTCGTCTTGTTCACTTATTGAAGGGAAAGAGTTCTCTAAGCTGTTAGGGAAGGGTACGTTACCGTTATCTTTTTTTTTTTTATTATTTCACATGAAATGATCTCACTGCCTTCATATAATCAAAACCATTTATTAAAATACCCTTGTTAACATCAGGACTCGTGCTGTTTCAGCAATCCAAAGTTTGTTAGCATCAATGACTAATGCTGTTTGGACAATTTGGACATCCCAAAGTCCAAAGTTAACGTCACAGGGTTGGTAGTTGAAGACCTTGTTATGAGACACATCACCAGATTACCCAGTTTTGAGCATTCCACTGAGTGCGGTTACCAGTGCAACAGTTTTGCCTACACATAGCTTAATTTTAAAGTAATTTCAGAATTAATTTTTAACAGAAAAAGGAGCATTTGGTCTAGTGCTATGATAAAACTATTTTGGAGAGTCCTCTCCTATCCTAGAGTTTCAACAAACTCCATTCATAGATGTCAGTGAACTTACATTCTTCAGGTTTAAGAAAAGTAGGACCAAAATGCACTCCTTGACATTGTATTCCCCCAATCACAAGTATAATCCATTGTTGTATATGCAAATAGTGGTGGACACCCTGCGGTCCTGCATTTCAAGTTTTCCTCTACTCAACACAACACAAACCAATTTGTTCCAGCACCCATAAGAAAGACTGGGAAGATTAATTTTTGAATCATCATTTCTGCTGTTGGCTTGGAACAAAAAATAAACAGATGATTAAAGGATCACAGGAACAGCATGTTTACAAATAACATTAACACATTTTCAAGTCTTGCTCAATTGTAGTAATATCCATCAATATTACTCAATAATTATGTACACACATAATTCTTTTGATCCGATCAAAGCCCAGGACCTATTTGCAAGCTAAACAGATTCTGCGAAATGCAAGAACCCCATTTAACACTCACCTCTTAACTATAAAACCATCAACAAGAATAAAACAATATTTGATGGTTAACCTTGTTACTCCTGGTTTCTACTTATCCATTCGTGGGAAAACATAAAGCCATCATGAAACAACTTGTCCCAGTTCATATTAGACTTGTGTTGGAGGGCTGACTACCCCTTTATGGATCTCCAAGTTTTCCATGCTAGACCAACCTGCTGGTGCTTCTTGAGTTGAGCTTGAGCTAGTATCTGATCCCTCAACTGAATTACTAGAGCTTTTTCCTTTCAAATCCACTCCAAGATAATCTGTCAGGACTTTCTTTACTCCAAATCCACGATAATTAGGTTTGTTGCCATTGAGGAAGGGTGACTTCCCTCCTCTTGCAGGGCTAACTAAAGGTGCAGGTGAGAAGCTCGGTGAGGTAAAAGCCGTTGCATATGGAGTGCTTGAGACAGGCACTGAGTACGGAATTGAGACCCTCTTATGGGCAATCACACTTACAGTGGGAATGGAGGAGTACTCATCCGAATGCTTGGTCAAGTCATCAACATAGAGCAGATCATCAATACGGGCAACAATGTTAAATGCAAGGCTCTCCAAAACTCTGGAGTAGCTCTCTAGAATAGATTTCCCAACATCCTGAAAATTGCAAGATATTTGAATTTAGCTAACTGGAATTTGTCTATTGAAATAAGACGAGAAGACCTTGTGTTAAACCTGAGTCTAAATGGGAGACAAACCTTGTTGTATTGGATCTTGCTCATATCCAAGGTTGTCTGTGGGAGACCGGGGAAACGCTGCTTCAAGCAAATCAAGAGGCTTTCAGCTCGATCTGCAAGCAACTCTCTCTTATCCACATCAAGCATCAACTCCTTGACCATCTCCCAGGATGACTTCGAAGCAGAGCGGGTTGTATTAGTCATAGACCTTGAATTTGTTCTTCTACGCCAGACATATATTGAGGCCTCAACACGGTTAGCAATTTCAAGCGCCTGGTGTTCAGAAGATAGGTCAAGGCAATCAAGAAGGCATTCGGGAGAGAACTGATCAGAAGTTATGTACCGGTGGATCATGTCACCCAGACTGGCCCTTCCACTCTGAAACCAAATGCAAAAGAGTTGTCACTAGGTCCTTATTGTTGTCATCAAACTAGAAAAATTGCATCATATAAGATTTCATTACCTTCGGTAGAGAATCCAAGTAGGATTCAGGAATTTCCATTTCAAGCAAGGCATTGCTATTGATAGCCATGGCAGCTTTAAGGATTTGGTTTGTGCACTCCCGCTTGTGTTGCAACTGCTTCCTTGAATTCTCTTGGAGACCACTAGGGGGGACACGGGGCACAGGCAGCCACCACTTTTCCTCTTGACGCTGAAGGGGTCTACGGAAAGAGGCTGATCCATCAGCATCTGGAGCTACAATTCCTTGGTCAACATACCAGAATTCTGTATTGTTAAAGCTATCTAATATCTCCTGTGAAAAGCAAAGACCAATAAAGTTAAAGCATTTTACATTAAACTGAGAATAAAAATAACTGAATACAAGCATTTGTGGATCTTACAAGAAGCATGTTGTCAAGTTTACGCAGAGCTGGGAGATTCATAAAGAGATCTGATCGGGGTCGGCAAGTCATAACCTGAATTTTACAACATGGAACCAGTTGTGCAAACAAGTTCAGCAAATGAAATACTCATTTTACACATATCTTTTGCCAAAAATGACAAATATATTAAAATTATGTTTATGATCATAGACGTGAATCAATGAATTGAACTTAACCAAAATTTCAGCAATTGTAAGTAATAGAAAGATTTCGACATGCAATTGGAAAGCTTTGAAAAAATAAATAAAAGTTGATAACGCAATAGCTCTGGACTGTAAGAATTAAAATAACCTCAAGCTTGCTTCCATCAGGAAATGTTTGCCAAGAGGGTGTCAATTCAACAATATGATCACTAACACAAAGAAGCCACTCCATCTCTCTTCGCCACATTGATTTCTTCCCCGGAGGTTGGGGTTCTAATCTCCAAAGCTGCCCAAAAAGTGTTGCTACAGATTGGGTAGAGAGGAAAACAGAAATCATCAGACAAGGTAGTACGAGATCCATCTAAAAAAATAAGAGCAAAATAAATTTAAAGAAAAATCTGTTTTTCCCATCAGCATAGACTGAAGCCTAGAGAGAAAGAATACCACAGAGATTAGTAATGGCATTAGAAATCGCCAATGCTGTGCAAACGCCTTCCCCACATCCAGACATGTCTTCTCCAAGAAGCAATTTGGAAAACCTCTCCTTCATCATTGCAACCTCTATTGGAACCCAGAAACCAGGAATCAAATTAGAGAACATTGTTGGCAAGAACCATGAAAATACATTACTAGAAAAAGGAAAGAGAAGAAAAGATTTCGTACCAGAAATCATTGATGCTTGTTTCTCTAATTTCTTATCCTCCGAATGTGCTTTCTCTTTAGACTCGTTGACATTAGAAAGTGAACAATTTTGCACCTCCGCCGCCTTCCTGATAGGCCAACCTAATGATGATGCCGAAGATGACTCTTCCGAGCTGCTATTACTCCTTTCTTCATTTGTGGTCGCATCAGACGTCGATGTATCAGAACTTGAACTGCTCTCCCTGCACTCCTCTTCAATCGAATCGGTGAATGATGCATTTTCAACCCCATTCGCATCAATCCCATCTTTCTTTGCTTCCGTTCCTTGACTCTTCTCCACTAAACACTCCTCCTCCATCCTCACCTCCCCTGCTTCAATAAACCCAACAGTACCACACACAAAAAGAACCCTTCACACCTAATCCTGAACAAACCAACCTTTTCAAAACGAAACCATGAGCTCTGCAAGGAAAGGAACGACAAGATTTGGAAACCCAAAATCACAATAGAGCTTCTGAGCTTCACCAGTGGCAGGCAGAGCTTGAACTCCTACTTCGTTTCGTCTCTTTCTCCTCCTCCTCTATCCATAAGTTCTCCACCATTTCTGAAGGGTAAAAGGGGAAATGCGGAAACATTCGTGGGGTTGCTCTTGAAGTGGCTTCTCGTACTTATTCCTCTGCGACTGCGAAGGGAGTGAAGTTAGCCATGAATACTAGAGATTGCTCCAACACATGATCCCTGCGGAGATGAAAGAGCCTCAAGCTGCAATGTAGCCGCTCCTCTTATTCTCTCTCTCTCTCTCTCTCTCTCTCTCTCTCCTTCAATTCTCAGTATTTGCTTAAGGTACTTTGAACGAGGAACTATATACTCCTACTCCAAAAGCCCGTTTGAAAAAATTATTAAATAAGACCACGGAAGTCGCGTGAAATGACGGAAACGACATAGGAATTTACCTTATCACCCTTCCCATTTGAACGATTGTAATTAATTAGATTTAGAAGTGGAATGACTCATCTGCCCTGGTTGGATAATTTAAATGGTTGGTGGCTCCCGCTTGCGAGTGGTTTCATTATCACGCACGCACCTACCAATGAAGTTTCTCTCTCAAGGCTCTCTGGAATTTGGAATGTGGACCATAGAGAGTGAGTGATAGGCCCCACAATTAAAAGACGGAAAAGACTACGGTGGGAAGAGTGAAACCAGCCTCGCCCATTGGGTTTAGACAAGGGCATTCTGGTAAACTGACCTAGCATTTCTGGAATTCAAAGGGTTAGTTCGTTGTCGGAGACTCGGAGGGTTTAGCTAAGCGGAGTTCCTCACTATCCTACCTTCAGTCTGCAGATAGGACCCATCTCCAACGGAACATTTCTGGTCTGCTTTTCTTCAGAGCACCATGGACCCGTGTTGTTCCTTTGACCCACAATTTGAAGACTCAGAAGGTACTCTCAGGAAGAAATTGGGTGAAGAAAAAGGCCACATATCACTGAGACACTGACCAACCAATGATCAGATATTCAAACACATACATACATGCATACATAACCATCATCATCATCATGACACTGCTTCATTAAGCCTATCATAACCTTGAGACGGACCATACCCCAAGTACTTGACTACCCCACAAGCCCATAAAATATAAAGCGAAAAAGAAGTGAAAAAGACATTAATTAATTTCGTGTTCTAAGGAATTTATATTAGGTGAGCATTCACAAATCTCTCAACATCCATCGGTACTAGAGTCTAAGTCCCCACTACTACTCGTTTTAGCTTTCCTTGTAAGGTTTTACAATCACCACGTCTTCTTCTTCTTCTTCTTCTACTTCTTCTTCATGCTCCTTTTTTCTTTCTTTGATCATCAACCCCTTATGATGCCGGTTGTTCCAACTGAAACCCGCCTAACCCCAATTCAACAACGGCTACCTGGTTTTGTTTTTCAAATCATATACTCATATATAGTTAAAAGAAGAGAGAACCCAGGCTGTTTTGTAGCTAACCTTTTGTAAAGCTATCTATGACTTTGTGGCTTTGAAAATTAATTTTTTTGCTTTCATTTCAACACTTCTGATTGATTTCATTCATTCAATCTCTACTGTTACCAGCGGCATCACTTTTAGTTAAAATAAATTAGTTTGAATAAAAGAATCAAAAAAATCTAGAAGGCGAACCATAGTGTAACAGTAAAATTGTTCAATCATGATCAAATGATCGTGAATTTCAGCCAGAAACAACTTCTCCTCAAAATGGGATTAATACAATTCACATAATGACCCTTCATAGACCTTGCAATGGCATAAGCGTTATGCAATGAGGTATACCTAATGCATTGTCTCCTTTAGCATCCGCTTTTTCTCTCAATCGTTCCATGGACATTTGTGTACTCACCAGGTGGTTAGAGGCTCGGAGGGGTCCCCTGGTGGTTACGGACTCAACATTGCATAAAGTGAGCAAAACGCCTTCTCCACAGGACCACAACCCAACAAGTGATGAATCAAAGATTCCAAAATTAAATAAGCAGCTTTAGTAAAAGCTGACCTTACAAACCTATACAATTGCATGCAGGCCCTTGCCTAAAATGATGGATGTACTACAAGCACCACTGACTACTGAGCCCTGCCTATGTAAAGCATAGTACATAGGCAACAGGACTAGAGAAAAGCTCAAACTCAAAAGTTTTAATATCTACGTAAGTTTTCAACTCAAAAGCTCAAATTATTTGCACCATTAACCCTAATTTTGGGACTTCTCCGCTTAAAAAATACCAATTATTCATATGAGAAAGGACCAAGTTTTCCTTAAGCTATGACGAAAAGAAATGAATCCCTTTGATCATGACTTTCAGATGTGTGAAAGAGGGTATTGTGCAACAGGGAAAGGATATGTTGGTGTACGATGTCTTGTATTTCGTCATAGTTTAATCCAAAGAGTACTGGTGTAGGTGCCTCAATAAGTAAGATGGTGGTCCTCTGCATAGCGGGGGTGTAGGGGGACGCAACCCTCGCTCGAATTTTTTATTTGATGGCAGTTTTGTACTTTTGGAATTAGGATTTTTCGTTATATATTTATAGCGATATTTTACTTTCTTTGTAATGCAAGCAATACTGAGAGGTGTGAGGACAAGCGTTGTAACCTTATTCTCTATTGATAGTAAAGCAGAATCTCATCTCACCGAAGATGTAAGTAATCTTGCCGAACCTCGTAAACCTATATCTATTGTTTGTTCTTGATTTTTCCATTATCTTCTACATCATTTTAAGGTTACTTTTCTATAGGGTATTATCAGCTTGATCCAATAATAAAAGATGTCTAGGACAATGACCGAACCCTATATTGAGTGTGAAGGGAAACTTTCTCATATGAAAAATGTTGGCGTTTTTTTTTTTTTTTTTTTTTTTTCATCTTATGAATTGTATATGAGGTAAAATGTCACACTTGAATAGATTGGAGTCAAGTCAGTTGGACTAGCTAGTGTGTGGCTCCTTCTATTGCTTGCCATGTTAACCAGTTCTTTGGTAAAGCTTAGTTAATGGCCACATTTTATCATATGCTACAAGAAGTAAAACCCTCACGAATATACACACACACACACAGAACCTAAAACTTTCTTTTTTGATTACTTCTAAACCAAAGTTGTTCATTACTTGACTTACAGTATAACCTATGTTAGTGCTATTAATCTAGTTTTTCTTAAGTGGCTTAAGATAATGGTATATCTTTGTGATTGCAAGGCAAAGCTTGAGAATAATTCACCTTTGTCCTTTCTCATAAAGTAAAGAGGGCCCACTTAGGTTGCCGTGTAATTTTTTTGAGACAGTGCCTTGAGCCGAGCCTTTCTTCTTTTTTTAACTCTCTTAACTTTTTTTCCACTTTAGCTTTTGTTTCCGTAATCCTCATTTCTTTGCTTGGTTTGAAACCTAAACCGCTAAAAGGACACCCCATATTATTAGCAGACCTTTTGGCTTGTTGGTTAACGTATCTACCCTAACGGCTGCCTACCCTGTCTTGCTATCTTTGAATAGCTAAACGGCTAGTTTAATTCAAACGATCGAAGAATATGTACCCTGTAAAGATAAAAAAAAAAAAAAAAGGGAAAAAGGCTACACATAAGTCCCGGATGTATTGCGTAGTCCAAAGATCGACCGTTATCCAATGTCACCTAGTGCTTTGGTCAACGGAACCTTAGTTGTGCTTTTTTCCCCTTTAATTTATGGTTTGAATTTGAAATAGAGAGATCCCCCAAGGACCAAGGCCTGCTGCTTCACACTGCATCCGCTAGTAGTGGGGATTGGATAGTTGCATGGATACCATTCCACCAAGGACAATTTTTTATGGCCCAGTTTTTAGGATCCCGCTCCTCTTCAATGACTGGGTGTTTTAACTCTCCTCCAACTATTCATTCAAGAGTTGGGAGGAGTTCGACATGCACCTTGGAGGGTCATTGGTGTTGAAGAGGATCTTTTTCCAAATTTACTCGGATATAGGCCATGATACCCTGCTCATGTACCAAATTCAACCTCAAATGGATTTCACCACCTATGTGAAAAAAATTAAAATATTTTAGGTACAATTTTTTTTCCTACAAGACTTGTGCTGATTTAGTGGGGAACCAAAAAGGGGTAGAATAGCACCCACGAGGGGCCAACAATGAAGCAATTTTGCTTCACATTAAAGCCCGGGAATAGTTACTGTAGCATCCCACCCTAGCTCGTTTGGTTGATGAATGGACCACCAAAGAGATGTGGATTCAAGTTAGAAAATAGCTTCTGTACGAAGATATTGTCAATCTACATACATTATGACTCTCTCTAAATTAATAGTGGCAGAGCCTGTATACTAGGAATACCCATTTTTATGTGATGAATGTATGGGCATGGCTTACCTTTGGTGATAAATGAGCCTTAGTCGAAGCTCATCATGGGCTTATATGTGAAGCCCATGCTGCGCGTCTGTAAACCTTAAGTTTAGCACCTACCCCGGCCGATATGGTAAGACGTGGTATAGAAGTCTTAATACGGATCAGAATTAAGGGTAGTTGGTTGATCTAGACTTAAATTGCTGTATATTAATTTGTGAATTACAGAACAACAAACTGAATAGAGTCTGCTATTCTCTAATCCAAAATTACATTAAGCACTAAAGAAACAAGCAGAAACTCCATCAAATCCACTTAAAAATGGGAACACAATAGCGAGATCTTTCTTATACCACGTTTCCAACCATAATCTTTTACACATGAGGGGAAATGTTGAGATATAGATGAGTTATAGAGTTATACTCTCACATCAGTTTGTTTAGATTTTCAATGCCTACATATGCTTAAGGATCGGGGCTCTCTCACTTCCATTCTATCCAAGTTGAAATTTTTAGTGATAATGGGTCATGGCAATCCTGTAGTGGAGGGGGGATATTTTCAAGGATGCTTCTGTGTAGCCCATACCCAGTTTCTTCGAACCCTCCCATCAATTCATTGAAGCCCCAATAATGATAACAACACGCAAGATGGGCTGATTCTTCCGGACCTCATTGCCTCAGACCCTAGGACCCTTTGGTATAAAGCCATAAATCAAAATAAGACTTTATATCCCCAACACATTGAATCTCTGTTTTTTTTTGGTCACTTACCGTATAAATCATGCAGTTTAGATTGGCCACATACTATTCTTGGTGGCTTCAAGTTTCCTTTTCAACCACACAAAGGGGATGAAATATTTTTCTATGGAAAAGTAAACAAATATTCATCATCAGCTTCGTCAGAGTTCTACAACTCAGAAATCCTGTGTGTTCACTGAACAGGTCATTTGTCGTAGTTGCAGTTTGTTTAAAATTGAGTTGATGATCATTGTTTGAGAACGAGAGAGGCAAACAACCAAAAAAAAGTCCGTGAATGAAAACTGGATTATCATCCATGTCTCAACCTATCACATAACCTAAGTAGGGTTATTGGACTGTTGGTTGAAACATGAAAGTTAGTTATAGAATAAGTCCTCACTCATACTAGGAACCAACCGCCGCCTCTTACTAATATTTCAGGTGCGTTGTATTAGTTGATAGCTCAAGTTGTAGCACGTTTCTCTATTTACATAATTTGGTTATCGAGAGAGTTTTTTGTATCAATTGTACAAGGGTTTCTCGATTAGAACATTCTGAAGGCCAAAAGGAAATTGAGTACTCAACTTGACAGGATTCGATAAATTTCAATCTTTCTAAGTCATCCCTCCTTCTAAACTTTCCCATTTCCCGTATCTAAGGAGAAGAGGTGAAGATTTACAAGTACATGCTTCTGTGGATGTAGGCATCTAGTCGTACCACGTAACTCAACCTCTTTTTCTTCCTCTCTAAATTGTATGTCCACACATGTAGAACCAAGTGTGCCGCCCAAATGTCTCCTCACATTTATCAAATTTGCCTTCAAAACAATATCCATTAGTAGAGATGTCATTTTTCATAAATTCATTTTTCTAGATCCCTTCCACCTCTACCCTCTTATTTTTCACCTATTGTTCCATTTTAATGCTATTGATGATTCTATTTCGTCTCCACTCACCTCTCTATCTTGTTCATCTTCATCTCCTTTGCTTCCACCTTTTGAAATTTTTACCACTAAATTGGTCATTTTTTTTAAATTCAGCCAACTGTAGCCCTAACATTGGTGGGTATATTGAGAAATTAGTAGGTAGTACTAATCAAAAGCACCCCAGGTGCCCCCCACACACATGACAAGAGAGAGTACCTTTCCAAAGGGCTTGCACCCTTAACAAACATTCCCATATATATGTCCCAAGTTTTTTTTCATCTCTAACCAATGTTGGACTAAATTTTGTGAGAAGTTTTAGGTCCTTACTACTTCACAAGTGCTAAAGACACAATAAAAAAGCACTTTTAGGAGGAAAAGCTGAAATTTAAAAGAATACAAGTGATACAAAAGATTAAAAGCTAAATTTCAAAAATGACCATTTGAAAAGACAAATTTAACCATAGTTTGAAACTATATTCCAAAACATGCTACTGATATTTATGTCCCTCTTCATCGTAGTACTTGTCTTTGTTAATTTTTTTCAGATCTTCAAAACTATCATTGTAGCATTTTTCTCCTTCTTTTTTATCTACCTCTTGTACATATCCTCTCAGTCATTGTCTATCTTATACAACCTTCGATCTCTTTTTCACTTTTTTTGTTATGTTGATGATAGAAGTCAGATCAGGTTCATGGACGAGATTGTTCTCATATGCTCCTAGTCCTGATATTTAGATTCATTAAATACAAAGAGAGAAAGTAAATTCCAAATACCAGGACCAAGAGCATATGAGAACAATCTCGTACGTGAACCTAATCTGGTCTTATTGATGATATAGTCATTTCCCAAAATGATCTAGTTGCCATTAATGCTTTGAAATTATTTCTTCATGTATAGTCACTCTTATATCAAAGACTTGGGTTCATTAATATATTAAAAAAAAAAAAGGCATTGAAGTTGCGAAATCCACTAAGAAATTATACATTGTAGATGCTTAATGATGTAGGTTTACTTTGATCCAAAGCAGTTAATTATATTATAAATCAAATTTTGAAACTAAAATGTGGAGGTAGTGAACTTATTCTCAATTGAACATAATTTTTTTTCTAACAATGGATATTCAAACTCATACTAACCCCACAATCGCATAGATCAAGTCATACTAGGTTGAATAAGAATTTTTCAACGTTCATCAAAGAGTACTTAACGCACTTTGTGTGAATGACCCCAAGAAAATAAAAAGAGTACCACACACTTCTTTGGCGAAGGTCCCATAGATTTATTTACCAATAACAAAGCCTGCAATCGCTTATATACTGCAAGTTCTCAATTTTTATTTTTTTTTTGGGTGGGGGAGGCGGGGGGTAGAAGTGCAAGTTCTGAATTAATTTAGGGAGAAACCTTGAAAACCTCATTTCAGATCTTCCGCTACTTGAAATAAAGTCCCAAGAAAAGTATTCCAATATAAAACATCTCAATTGATGTCAGTTCATACCCTGTACCTAAAGAGGAGGGTTTTGTTTCTTGATAAAAGCTAAAGAGAAGAGGTGAGGTCGGTTAAGTATTGTATATTAGTTGTTGCAAGGCTGGATGTTTACATATGCTGAAGAAATCTACAGAGCTTCAGTCGAACCACGTGACTCGTTATCCTGTTCTTCGGCTTTATGTTTTCTTTTTCTATTTTTTTCTATTCCAGTCCTCAATATGATCAATTAACGAGAAAGAGTACAATTGATGAAAATATAAAGAACTCATTTCAATTTTCATCAGATTATATTGGATGGTTTTCGAATTCCATCACAAGAAGAGAACAACGCAGAATTGCAGATAGTTTCATAAAAACCAACATAATTGCTATTATCTTATAACAAGAACAAGGGACTTACGCACAAATTACAATAAAAGCTTTCTCCCTTGATCAGTGTTCCAAGTAAAGACTCAAAGACAAACAGAGGAAAAAGGAAACAGAACACAAATCACCAAATACTGTCTTTATTTTCCATTATAGTAGCTACCTATCCTACTATCCATCACCAACCTCGAATGCAGTCAATGGCAGCATCAGGGCTGATCCTTCACAATTGTCACAGGGCATGTCGCATTCGAAATCACGTAATTTGTCACACTCCCCAATATTATCCTTGATTTTTACAAAAGAGGGGATGGGAGAATATAGTAAATTAGGGAAAAAAAATTAACAAACAAGAATGAGGGATTTACAACCGAGTAGCAGGATTCAAGTGAGGAAGCAAAGGGGAACATGAAAAGCAACTCAGAAATTAAGAGAGAATTAAAATACCTCTGAATGGCACTAAGTCCTCTGCTTCCCATGACAATGGAGTCCAGCTTCAGATCTTCAGCAGCTTGGCAGAGCTTCTCCCTCGCATCACCCCAGTATAGCTTTGCTACGATGGTCGCCTGAAATCCATTCATTGATTTTCGAATCCATCTATTACATTAGGGTTCTTTCTTTGTTGAAAAAAAAAGATCCAAAAAAAAAAAATTTGAGGCAACACAAAACAGAGTAGATGGTAGATACCTCCTTCTGCCTGGAAGCGGTGTCAAGCATATCCAAAAGCTCAGGATCGGTTTTAACTTCGTACCTCTTCATAAACTCTGGCACCCGGAATTCTGTTAAGGGAATAAGAGCTGCAAATCACAGATTCATAGATTAATAAAAATTAAACAACATAGTAAGGCCATGAGTCGTGAGATTCATGAAAGGTGGTGAGGGTTAAGCAGGTAGGTAAACTGGTTAGGGATGATGATGATGATGAGTGGGTAAACTAAAAGCATCTGTAATTTGTTACTTACGGGAACCGGTATTAGACCAGAGAGCGTTGCGGGACTCGTCGCCTTGGTCATGTTTGATGTGAAGGACGATGAGGGTATCCCCTTTGTCCAACAGGTTATCTATAGCCCATTGCAGTGCACATTTGCTGCTCTTCGAGAAGTCGATCGCCACCCCTATCTTCCGATCCTTCACCATCTCTCTCTCTCACACAGTCGAAGAAACAAAGCTAAATCCAAGGATACGATGCTTGTGGATATTTAAGCACAGATCAACAAAGTTAACAGAGAATAAGAAGGAAGGGGAAAGATGAAGATTAAAAAGGAAGGAATATGGAAGAAAGAATAATTTAAGGAGGGTCCAAGCATTTCCCCACAAATCTCACCGCCTTACTGACCCTCACGGCATTGGTGCCTGCGTCGTATCGGCACGTGTCCATCAGCAATTCATTGTCAGGATGTAGGTCTTGTTTTTTCTCAAAAGGAGAAGGGAAGGGTCACAAGGGACTTTTCAAATGCTATGTTTGGTAACGAAGAAAAAAAAGGAAAAAAAAAAAAAAAAAAAAGAATAATTGAAATGAAATGAAATTGTGAGAAAATAAAAAAAATGTATATATATTTGATTACCATTTGAAGAGAAGAAAATAAAAGTTTACGTATTTTCTCATGTTTTATGTATTTTTTGTAAGAATTTTTTTTTTTAAAAAGAAAACTTCACAATTCCTAAGAGAAATATTGAAATTCAAAAACGGCATGCTCTCTTGGATCAGTACATGTCAGCCTATCAAGTACAAGGAGAAATTTTTAAATCAAGATAAAAGTCTTTTCTTTTCTTTTCTTCTCTTTACTATACCAAACACAGCCATAGGGAAAAGGAGAGAGATATCTGGTAAACCAATGGCATAATCGATTTTCTCCATTTCTTAAATCAGGTTCCTCTCCTGGCAACCTGCATGTAATCATATTACCATACTCATCGATGAGGGAAAAAAAGCATGCAACCATTCTCTTTTCTTAAAACATAAGATGTGGGTTATGTGACTCTGTCAGTAGATATATATATTTTTTTCTGTTAATTAAGATATGCATGGGAATTTGTTTTCACAAAGAGGGATATAATTAAGAAGCATTTACGCCCATAATAGAGGAGGTGAAATGATTGCTCTACCCTTTATAAAGAGGAAATCCTACCCCTATTGATGTTTGTATGCATTCTCATTGGCCCCCATGCTAGTGTAGACATTTGCCTAATTGTGCTGTGAAACATGATCTACACCAACATGCCCATGTGTCTACCTCTATACCCTCCTTGTTAGAAGACACTTTTATCTTATATTTGTGAAGGAGAAACATAGACATAGAGAGTGCAAGCATAGATTAAATTCTAAGATAAAGAAGTACTTTCTTTTAATTTAGTTGACTGCCATTCATTATGTACGATGATGGATCATGCCTCTTTTTGTCTGACACTCCAATTATTTTGATTGTCTGCAATTTGATTTGGATGGGAACATGATTTTGAAACTCAGATTGGATCTGGTGTCAAATTTGATTGATCCCTGATCGATCCAATCCTAATACATAGGTAAGCCAAGGGCGAAAATGCTATAAAAATCTAATTTTTATCCCAAAAAAATGCGGATACTTTTGATTTTTATTTAAGCTTTCACATGGCAAACAAAAAAAAAAAATGTTTTTTATTTTTTATGGTGTATAGTTTTTTCTTTTCCTTCAATGTCTACTAATAACACCATATTAATTGATAGTGGTTATATCTAATACTCCATGGTGGGAAGTTACAATCCGATATTGATTGCCATTAATCAAATGCCAGAGGAAAGGCCATATAATCCATTAGTAGCCTTTGGCTTTTCTTTTCTCTCAAGTAATAAATAAGTACAGGTTAGGCCATTGGGGGGACCATCATAATTCTGAACGAAGCTTCGTTGTGTGTATTTGTCAACCAATACAAAGCCGTCCATCAAATCATTATTCTGTTTTTACAAGAAAAAAGACAAAAAGAGAGATGTATCATGTAGGTAAATTCGATTTTTTTATGTGAATACAAACATCAATAAAATGAAATATATAAGGGCCCATTTGATAACATTTCAAGAAACGCATTTCTGTTGTTTCTGTTATTTATATTTTTATAAACTACAGAAATGGAACAAAAAGCGTTTATAAAACTGTTTCGTTTCACTTGTTTTCAGAAATTGAAATTGAAATTTCTACTTATTTATAGTTCAAGAAACAACCCAGGCAAAATATGTTCTACATGTTTCGTCGTTTCTAGAAACGACTCGTGACCATTATTTCGCTGATTACTATCAACTTCTAGAAACATGACTTATCAAACACTTTCAATTCTTTTTCTATTTCTATAAATAAAAACTTATGTTTCTATCATTTCTTGAAATAGAAAAATGACAAAAACGTTATCAAACGAGCGCTAAAAATATCAATTTTCATTTTGTTGGGACGACACTTCCCGCCTTTATCTTTGAAAATCAAGCCTCATTAGGAGGGGCGCAACATGCAGGTGGCCTTACAAAAATTGGGGGGCCCACGAAATTAGTGGGCCTCTCTCCCTAATCAGAGTACAAATTGAGCAGAATTCAGGCCCAAATTTGAAACGATAATTAATAAGCCGAGACAGTTTCGGCTCATTTTATTCCAAATATATCAAATTTCCCCAGTGCATGTTTGGGTTTGGCCCACTAGCATGTGGTGCCAGCATTTACCTTAAAAGTGTAGTTGCATATGTAGGTCACGAGACCGGCGTTGGGCACAGAAAAGGAGCTCAGACCTAGTAAGATTCAAAAGTAGATAACAATGGTGGGAAGGATACGCTCATTGGCAAGAGTTGGGATTTCTATAAATGGCGAAATGGGAATAAAAAGCTAATGGTTGGAATACGGGATGCTACCCGCTTGTGTGGTCATCTCACAAACCAATAAGAGGTTGTATAAAAACATCTTCAATGCATAAGTCAAGGGCAATTTAGTCTTTGAGATCACTTGCTTGATTGCTAAATAATCCAAGGGTCCGTTTGATAACGTTTCAAGAAACGGAGTAAAAAGCGTTTGATAAAACTGTTTCGTTTCATTTATTTTTAGAAATAGAAATAGAAATTTTTACTTATTTATGGTTCAAGAAACGACCTAGGCGAAACAAGTTCGTTGAACTTGTTTCGCCGTTTCTGGAAACGACTAATGGTTATTCTTTCATTGGTTACTATCGACTTCTAAAAACATGACTTATCAAACACCTTCAATTCCGTTTATGTTTCTAGAAACGAAAATATATGTTTCTGCTGTTTCTTGAAACAGAAACGGAAGAAACGTTATCAAACGGGCCCCTTGTCATCCAATGTCCAAAATCCAAAGACTCCAAAGGAGTGAAGCACCAAGCCCAGTAACCCACCCATGCCGCATTGAATTACCTAACTACCCTTGGGGACTAGATGTTTCATCGTGAAATTACTTTTTCTATCCCTTTATGAACAGTGAAAAAGGCAGTAACAGAAGAAAGCTCGCAAGTTACAACCTAACCATCGTGGTTACCCAGATTTTTTCATTAAATAAATATAGCTTTCTATTTTCCTAGGCTATGATTGATAGCCGATAGGAGAAAAGAAAAACAGAACCTAGAAAAAAAGGAAAAGAAATGATATGGTAAGAAAATAAAAAAAAGTATGTATATTTAGGATAAGAAAAGAAAAAAAAAATATTTTTTTGTATTTTCTCATGTTTTCTTGTGTTTTTAGTAAGATTTTTTTTTTTTTTTTAATTTTAAAATTTAAAAACTGAATCTTCTCTTGGATGTCCAAAGATTTAGGGGACGGCATCGAATTGGTGGGTATCAGTCTATTTTACCTTTGATTTTTGTAAAAAATACTATTTTTTAAAAATTATTTTACCCTTAAAACGATCCAGATCACTGATTCAGATTGGTATCAAATTGGAGATTGATCTCAATCGATACTAATTTGATACCATCAATCTTAGACCGATACTTGAAACCATATTTAGATCAATACATGTAAAGCACAATGAGAAATTCTTAAATCAATAAATATTGTATTTTTCTTTTCTTTTATTGTCTTGGTTATCAAACACAGCCTAATTTTTGTTTGTTTTGTTTCTTGATATAAACGAATTACTATTATTGCTCGGAAAGAGGGGGACCGTTGAAACTTGAAAGAACGCGCGATCGTTTACTGCGATCCTTCACATGATGCCTGGGAACTGATCTTTGATCCAGCATAGAGAGACAGAGAAGCAATTTTTATCCTTATTCGTCTAGAGAGTGCAGGACAGGAGGAGAGAGAGAGATAGAAAGGTCGGTGAGCAGACAACAAATGCCCAACTGCGAGTTGCGGGCTTCCGACAGCCGTCTTTACCAAATTCCTATGCGGTCGACCAACTTTCATATGCTTTCGAAGGTTTGCGTTATTCTCTCTCTTTGATATTATGGATTGAATTATTCTGTTTCCTTCATCTTCTTCTCCTTTCTCTTCCCGTTAAAAAATCCATTCCTTTCTCTTACACCAAAAGTAAAGAATTCCCAATATTACTTGAGATTCAAGAGGAATAATTCTTTTGTTCATTTGATTACCCTAAAATAGCTCATAGGAGTTTCTTTTTAATTGAATTCAGAACGATTTGACAATAATCGTGTAGATTAGGGAGTTTCTTCTATATTGATATTGGTGATTTGCTTAAGTTTTCCTTGGTAGCGATTAACGCCAGATAGGAAACGTTTTTCTGCTTCCTAATTGAACTTTGTGTATTAATCTGGTTTGTTGTAAATTTTGTAATCCTAAATAATGGGGCCATGGTTCGATGAGTTGTAAGATAACTGGAATCCAAATTAATGATATTTTTAATTTCAGTTATATTTGTCCTCCAAAAAAAAATAAAATTGGAACCTTCTGTAGTAACTGAAGAAAAAAAAAATTTCACCATTCGAGGTAAAAGACAAAAGAGTGGGGGAGGGGGTGGAGGTGAAGGAGAGTGGCTTGAGTGAGAAATTATCACATAAGATCTAGCATATTGCATACCTATTCCTTTCCAAAACCTTGATAACTCAATAGGGAACCTATGGATATGATTACATAATTTTAAGGAAAGGAAACCATGAAATATGTTGGATTGTTTGCCACTCCAGATACTGATGACATCAAATGCATCTCAAAACTATTATATATAAAAACACACACACACACACACACACACACACACACACACTCAGCAGTAGCTTTTTTTTTTTTTGGTGAATAAATAATTTATTACTAAAGAAGAGAGAAACAAGGAAACCCCAAGAAAAGAAGGGGAAGAAAAACAATACAACTTACAAAGCCTTGCCTTTACGTGTGTGGTGGGGGAAGGGGGAGGGAGAGACAATGCTTGTAAAAGAGAAGGGGAAAGGCCCCAAGAATCTACAATAATCCTATTTCTATGAGTATTGGCACACCAGGCTGGGGATCTAGATAGCTTTGATTTGACATAAAAAATGATGGAATTCCAAATGTGTTGAAAGGATCTGAACTTAGAGGTCCACCTTCTGAGGTTACGCTCAATCCAGATATGGGAGATAGCGGTACTAAAAGATAATTTTCCCATGTTTCACAACAAGATTTCCCCCCGTGAAAGACATGTCCATCCAGTTCCATTCTCTATCAAGAGGTAAAATTCTTCTTCTAGGCCAGCATTTGGCCAACAGACCATTCCAAGCTGCAGAGGAGAAGGGGCAGACAAAGAAGAGGTGATCCACATCTTCAGAGGCATTTCAGCATCGGCAGCATTGGGGAGGGATTGGAATCTGCCAACAGACAAGGAAAGATTGTGTGGGGAGGCATTGGGAGAAAACCCTCTAGAGAGTGAAGCTATGGCAAGGGATGTGGCTCTTGAACTAGACCAAATTGCGCCAGACTGTAATGGAACCTCAAGCTTTGGTGAGGTCCCCAGCCGACATGGCGTTGGAGAGATCCATCAGGGAAATAGACCAAGAGACAATGCCACCACTACCAATGCGTCTTCTAGGGATGCTCGGTAGAGCAATCTAGATAACAGTCAAAAGGGAGGAGGCGGGAGGCCAACCATTCTTCCGAATAAAGTCTGAAACCATGTTCAATCTGGTATAACCAGAACTACAAGTAGCTTTGTCTCCGAATGAGTGAAGAAGAACTCTCTATAGGTGCCAGTGGTTGAGCCAAAATTTAGTGGAAGGTCCATCATCAATATTAGATATAATAATCTCATAAGAAAGAGGTTAAGTTGTAGGATCTTTCTCCAGACCTAGGAGCCGTCAGATAATGAGGGGGTAATCGAAATAGAGTCATTGCATAGGGGGTAAGAGTAGGACCAATCAGCCCAAACACTCTATCACTTAGCCGCTAACTTCCAATTCAGCTTGAGGATACCAACATGATTGACATCTGTGATTCTTCTTAAGCCAAAGCCCCCTTGATCTTTGGGGAGATAGTAGAGGCCCAACTTATAGGGTGGCTGAATTTGGTAGTATCATCGCTCTTCCAAAGAAAGGCACACATGAGAGACTCAAACTTTGAATAGTGGACTAAGGGAGTCCGAAAATTCTGGACGAGTAGACGTAAGAGGCCGGAAGAACAAATCTACGGCCGGCATAAGAGAGAAGTTTTTCTTTCCAAAGCTGTAACCTTTTGTGCAAGTGATCTAGGATAGGATCAATGGTGAGCAGTCAACCTAGAGGTGATCAAAGGTAGACCCAAATAGTTGACTGGAAGGCGGCCCAAGGAGAACCCAGACATCTCTCTAAAGAAAATATTTCAACCTCACTGACCCCTACGAGGAAAAGGAGAGATTTGGAGAAGTTGATGCTGAGAGCTGTATACTGCAGTCTGCAATTGCTTTATTTCTCCAAAAGCCTTGAAAAGCTCTTAATTGCTTAAACACATCTCCTGAATCAGAATATACAAGGGCCTTTGCAATGAGATATATAAAAAATATAGGATCACATACAGAATGTCTCTTAGCTCAACTACATAGATGACTCGTTCACTTTCACATCATAATTATGGGTATTAGTTTATGATTGTTTTACAATGCCCATTGCATCTCGATTATCCAAGAGGAGATCCATTAACGGCAACGCAGTGTGATAACAAACCCAAGCTAGTAGGCTCATCCATGGATTCTTCATTAATACAGCCTTGCACCTTGCCTCAACTTTTTTTAAAGTGCTTGCTTGTGACCATAGTGGTGTTGTCCATTGAATCCCTGTGTTCCATTCATTTCAAAAATGATATAGGCACATAGACACTCCTGACCAACAGGTGCATCACCCTAAATTTAATATGGTGTTAAGTTTGTCTTGAATTCTTGACCCGTTTTGAAGAATGACCTCCTCCGATATATGTTGGTGGCGACCCGAATGGGAATTTTTTTTAGATCTGTGATGGAAGCAGAGGGGGGGACTTGGAGGAGTATATAATGTACTATCGTCTTATTGAGCAAGAAGTTGTAATTTGGGGTTTTTCGAGCTAGGGTTTCAAAGCGAGTTTTCTCGCCGCTGTTTGGGTGTAATCTCTCTTCTACATAGTGAAACTTCTTTACCCGAGGACATAGCACACCACATCGGTGTGTGAACCTCGTTAAATCTCTGTGTGCTGTGCGGATCTGTCTTTGTTTATTTTCATATTAGTTGGTGTTTGCTCTAACATATGGTATCCTGTCAATATTGAACCCATGGAATAAAAAGTATGCCTAGTCAGCCTAGATATGCCCATATAGATTCCAATATTTGCCCCCATATATTTACTGAATCTGAATTCACAGGTTAGCTGTATTACTGTTTACTATTGTCTTTTTATTTTTATTTATGGCATTTCAAAATTGCAGGATACTAGAGTAGAGGACACTGTTGTGAAGAAGCTGAAGCAGTACTCAATTAAGACACCGTTGACCATGTCACAGATCAAATTCTGATTACAGATTAAACACAGTCTACTTCTACGTTTTGGTGTACCGGGGGAAAATCTTACTTTACTTGGTCACTCATGAGGTCTCTTTATTTCATTTTAGACAAGTTTCTAAAAGCAGAGGATGACAATGTTGGTGTGTCAAATGGAGGTCATTCTAGTCTCACAGGAGCTTCCTTAGTTTTTGGGCGATCGCTGAATGTTGTAACAAGCCACAGTGGCAGTTTGCCACGTTCACACTATGTTGAAGTGAGTGAGTGGTGACTCTACCAATCCAATTATTCCCCTCTTTCTCTCTCTCCCCCCCTTTAACAAGCATTTTCATACAGCATGGCGGTGCTTGTAGGTCCCACACGTTAGCCAGCTACATAGTTGGGACTGCGGTCTTGCCTGTGTTTCAATGGCTTTGAGAACTCTTGAAATTGAACACGGTGACCTTCACACTTTGGGGAAGCTTTGCCATACAACAAGGTATTCTTCTTGACAGAAAGGAGAATTTCAAATATTTTTGATGTTATATGCCACAAGGATGTGCTTCATTTACTTTTGAATTGTTTGGATACGACTCATAATCTGCCATTGCATTAGATCTCAAATTTTGCAATATATGTCAGGCATTTTAAGATTTGGTTATGCTCTTCAGAGAAAGTCCATTAATGCAGCAGTTCTTGTTCCTTGACTCTGATCTTCTTGGCTGTTTCCTTTCCTCAAATAATTATAGTATGTTTCCTAAAATAATTACAAAACTTCCAATTTGTATTTTCCTTCAAATAGTCAATTTTGACCTGGGTCATATTGTCTCTATATTGATATGTGAGCGAATGGACTGCTAATAAGACACCAAACAGTTTTAACTAGGTTTTTGAGTTTTTTTAGTTTTTTAGTTTTATTTTTTTTTTTTCCCATTTCCTTGAAGGATGTTTTGCTGATGGCATTGAGGAACCGGAAGAACATTTAGATTACCCATTGGTGCTCAAGATTAAGCTTTGCAAGACTATGCTTATATCTTGAAAATTGTTTGATTGGAGCCACGTGTTGTGCTGATGTGGCTGATCTTACTGTTTGATAGAGGAAGTTTAGGCCCCTTCTTCATCATATGGCCACCATGATCAGACTATTTCCCTTGTGTTTGTGGTCTGAGGTGACCATTTTGTTCATGAGTACGGGTGGTTTGGAAAAATAAATCTCATCTCTCATCTAGTCTTCGATTCAAACCAGAGATTATAACAAATGCCTAATTTCTTTCTGCTACAAATTGATTAAGTCCTAATTGGTAAAGGCAACCTGCACCTTTGAAATAAGGCTCATTTCTCTCAATTGTCACAGATTCTTCAACACTAATAATAGCAACAGAAAAGATAACTAGGATAGTAACCTTAGCCATCTCAAAATGCACCAATTTCAGACAGCACAATGTTGCCTAAAGAACTAGCGCATAAAAATTATCCTGCTTTTAATAATCCCCATTGAGTTGGAATAAGGCAGAGTTGTTGCTGTTGTTGTTGTTGTTCATACAAATACATGCACTGATATTCAGAGATATACATTGTCGTGTTATTCTCTTTAGTATCACTTATGAGATTATGCTGATTATGTTAATCACATTTTATTTTAACTTTTTACTGATGGATAGTGTCTGTTCTGCTTTGCAGCATTTGGACTGTTGATCTGGCTTATATATTGCAGAAGTTTTCTGTTAGTTTTTGCTTCTTCACCATAACTTTAGGAGCAAATCCAAATTTTTCGGTTGAGACATTTTACAAGGTGAGTTATTTTCCTATCACAGGGAAAAGATCTATTTTGTTCTTTGCTTTGCCATGTTCATATGTCATACAATGCAGGACCACTCACTTCATTTATATATGATGTCATGGATTCACAAGCATGGTTCAAAACTCAGAGTCAGACTTTCCCATTCTCAAGTTGTCTTGTCCAATCCAGCGAAGTTATAGAATCAGTTAGTATCGGACGTAGCAGTTGCTCCAATCCCTAATTTGCTTGGCCAATGTGGCTAATTCCATCCAATTTAAAAACCTGCTCCTTTTCTATTTTCCCATTTCCCTGGGCAGCTAGAATGGGAGAGCTGGAATCAAGCCCTTTCTTGTTTGCTGTTTGGTCTTGGTTTCTAAGACTATGATTTCATGTCTCTGTACTGTAATTATAGTAACACTTGGCATATTAAAATGTAGGTAAGTATTTGGATTATTTTTTTTTTCTATGTGAGTTTACTGTTCTTTGGGGAATTGCTTTGTTATTAATAAAGAAAATATGTGCAAAATAAAATTTTCACACCTGTGAATTCCTGGGGGTTATAAGTATGACAGTTCTCATTTAATTGCTTTGTTGTTTAGTTATACCATATGTACAAAGTCTGATAATGTTTGCATCTAAAAATGTTCAGACACATTGACTGGGAAGAAAAATTATAATTACTTATCATAATGACAACTTGATGCAAGTAGATGCTGCTTCCAACAAACACAAAGTAGAATGATAAAACAATCTATTGAGATATGAAACCCTTAGGGAAGGGGATAAATCAACCTCTCGGAAAGGTATCCATTTAGTATAGAAACATGATCAAGTTAGGCTTGTTGTAACTGTAAGTGTTAACTGTTAGACAACCCTTCTTCCATTTTGATTGATAATTGTGTGAAAGAAGGTAAGGGGCAGAGAACAAAAGTAGGATAACAAGAAAAGGGTGAGGTGAGAGAGGAAAGGAGTAAGAAGATTGTTGGTTGCATATGGAAGACGGTAGAGAGGATATGGCAAAATGTTGAGATATTTTGGAAGAGATGAATAAAAATTATACAGTTAACATTCCATATACTTTATTGAAGACTATTTTTATTGCAATGTGATCCTTATAACATGCAGGCCCTTTGGTAAGGGCATGTTTTGTACCAGCCAGACTTGGCATTATTCACTGAACATAAATTGAATCTGACCAGTAACTCTATTAGACACTAGCAGACTAGCCATTAGGGGCATGCTGGGTCAGCCCTTTAGCCAGTCCAATACCTATTTTTCTTTTTAATCACAAGGACTGTTTGTATTTGCTGCAACTGGAATGGTGCATGAGTCAGTTTCCTGGGCATGCGTACCTGTGTTCCTGCATGGTGCATATTATCCTTTAATTATGTCTAGTTGACTAGTCTGAGGCCTTGTAGCATGCAGACTCCTTGAACACTCCACTCATTTCGCTCTTCAATATGTATAGAAAACCACATTAACTAGTGACCTGTAAAAACTTTCTTAATGCCGTTGTTGGAGATGTCTTTCCTATTGGGGTGATCGGCCTCTATTTTGCTTCAATATAGGATAATTTCTTAAGGTTTTTGGTTTTCTATTTTCTAATATATTGGTATGATTGGATAGAATCTTAGAGTGGAGTTAACTGTTATTAGTTTCATTATGTTACAGGATTTCTTCTTCAAGACTAAGCAGTACTTAGAATTTCCTCATGAAACACAAGCGTCTGTTTTGTTGAAATTTAGCAGAGTATTTTTCTTTTTCAATTTAATTCATAGTTGTCAAGGTGTTGCCTAGGCTTCCAGGCACCTTGATTGCCTTGCACTTAGGCCTCCTCTTAACACCTTGGGTCGCCTAGATGCCTTGACAACTATGATTTTATCACATTAGGACTATAAATTGAATCTTGTCACTAATTTAAATTTACAATTTTGTCTCTTTCCATTCCGGTCTAAATCATTACCATTAAAATCCTAGTTGTTGTTTTGTGTAAGATCAGCAGTTTTAACCCACAATTATATCCATTATCCAGCCTTAAAAACCTCACATGTTCCTTCGTAATCCAAACGTTTATAATTTTTATATCATTCCCTTATGAAACTCGGTCCCAGATTCACTGAAGCTTGAGCTATTTCAAGGATCCTACACCGATACCAATGGGTTCTGCATTCTGAGTCTTCTTGCCTGAGCTCATTTTAGTGTGCCACTGCTCCATATGCAAGATCTCCTTATATTTGGAAGGTTGATTGATTTTTCATGGATGAATATAGAGGAGCTCAGTACTTGGGACTTTGTCTGGTTTTACATTGAAGACTGTTTGCTCATCATATAGAGATTAAAAGGGATGTGTATGCACATTTCCTAAATAGAAGTGATTTAGGGGCATCATAGGTGTGTCTTCTGTTGGCATGTCTGAATCAGTTGACATGTGCAACCAGTGTTCTTTAGACCATCTGCCATGACTATTCCTCACCTCCAAGGCTCCAACCCCATTGGAAAGAACAAATGACCATTCTAGGTTTGCCAATCCATTGGAAGATCTGAATTAGGAGCCATTTGGAACCAACTTTCATTCAGAGATCCAACTGAACCTCCCCACCCCCAAACCTCCTTGGAAAATATTAGAAAACACCATCTTGCTTTCCGCCTTCATATCTTAAACCTCATGGTTTTGCTTTTTAGACATAGATCATATCATCCGTTCCTATTCATCCTCTCATGTGCAGTTGACTGCGAATAAATTGAGCTAGACCAGAAGTCTTGACAATATTTGGAGGTGATATTTCCTTGTTGCTTTAATGGTAAGGTTGCTCCATTGTGACCAATTGGTTGCAGCCTTGCAGATCTGAGTCAGGAAACTGCCTATCCACGAAGCGGGGGCAAGGGTGCATACATTATGACCCTCCCGAGACCTCGCAGTGGCGGGATCCCTGTGCACTGGGTACAAAGAAAAAAAAATTCTTTGTTGCATTGTCTAACTAAATAAACCACTTCATTCATTCAAGTCATAATGAAAGTTTGTATTCATGTTGAGAATCTGGGGAATCCTTGTTGGATTCTCTTGGACTGTGGCAGAGCTTATGTCAATTGAAGATGAGTCTACAAATGCCCACTACTTCTTTTCCGTTTTTGTCTTGTTAGGAGTTATAAAAGTTGAACACCCATTGCATATGTAAATGAACAGGCATATATGCTTCTCTCTCTCTCTTCACTGCTGGACCAGTTAGTAATTTTTACAACCTTGCCTTGGCAAACATGCAGGAGCAATTGACGAATGACCTGGTACGAGTGGATAGACTATTCCAACAAGCTCTAGAAGCTGGAATTAGCATACAGGTACTTTGTATTCATCTTGCTAACTTTAATGTGCATGTATTTGATGCTTAGTTTGGAAAAGCTTTATCTGCTGAAACATTTATGCATGGTGTGTGTTTATCCCTTTAGTAAGATCCAATGTCAAAGATATAAGCAAGGTTACGTTTTGAGAACCAAGTTGGACTTCAAGAATGATGGTAGGTGTATTGATTTCCTTGGTTCTGAAAGCATAAAGCGAACGGATTTAGGATTTTCATGAAGCTGAATGTAGGTTCTAGTGGCTGGAACTGGCTCTATTTATGGTAGTAGAATTAGGAAGTATATGGGAAACAGTGGAAGCTGGCTGATGATGGTGCTCCAGTGAAGAAATTAACTGGTGTCTGGTCATTAGCGTTGGTGTGGAGTCTTTAAACATTGCACCTTCAGACTTGGCCAACTCTCATAACAACTAAGTTACTTCTAGGAGCTGTAAAACAACCATGCGGTAACCCTCTTAAAGCCCATAAAATAATAGGCCGATGAAACTTGAAATCCAACTGAGCTAAACTGAGCTAAAGACCTAAGGCCATTGATATGGTACTACCACTGCAGCACAAAATTTTCTTTGATTGGATTTATCTTTTACTAATATGCCTGTAAAAAACTCATATAACCACATGTACTGGTTACCAAGCTCAACTTGTTGACGTAAACTCCAGGCCTGTGATTGTAGGGCATTCTGGCAGCATATTCTGTCATGATTAATTGGTGCCAGGATTTTTTTTCTTCTCTTTTTGGTTGCCAGTAATTATTGCTAGTCATGGTTTTGTTTATAGCACTTCTAAGACCGGTATCAGATTGTTTATGATCAAACTCCAGAAGTAAAGTAGCACAACGACCTTAATGATCATCGTTATCCTGAATAAATAAAGTTAGACATGAATGTGCATTGTAGTGCAGCAACCCACATTGACTATAAATGACACCATTTTTTTCAGCTTTCTGTGGTATTGTGTATATGTACTTGAAGATTTAGCACTTGGTTTCTGTTTATATTTTATGATTCAACTGGTCTGGTGCCTGTGTAGGTTTGGCCAGTTTTTTTGTAGTAGGTTTGATGGATTTTGCTTGTGTTACAGCGCAGGTCAATCAGTGGTGAAGAAATTTCTTTCCTCGTATTGTCAGGGAAATATATTGTGATTGCTTTGGTCGACCAGTATAAGCTAGAGTAAGAATATTATTCTGTGACACTTTTTAAGTTTCTTTTTTCCCCCTTCATTTATTTTATTCGAATGTTGTGTGTTTTTTGTTCTAGACTATTGATAGGGTAGGGTGATTCCAAAAAGTTCATATAGTTTACCCATATCGCTCCAAATAGCCAGAGGGATGCAAGATTTTATGGGCTCAGGTGTTGGTGTCAAGTATCAAGAGACGGTTTGGAGTCAGATCTGTCTAAACCCTAGGTTCAAGTTACATGACTCAGCTGTTGTGGATCTGCCAAATGCATTTTCCAATTTGTTTATATTTAATAAAATTTTGATTCCAATAAAGGAAATATTTAGCAACAAAATAATGCATTTATGAACTTGCAACTTGATATTACACCACCTCTATATGTAACACTGTCATGGTGATGGCCCTTTTCTTTCTTTTCTTTTTTTTTTGAACGGGAAACTGGTAGGCCAAGGAGGGCAAATCCCCTCTCCCTTTTTAACTGAAATACATGCATTTATGTGCATGTGATTTGATGCGAGAGTATGCATGTATTTGGTAGGTAAGTATATTAATTTTTAATTGGCCTTTTAGATTTGAGGGACTTCAGACTTGTAGTATAAATGGATGGACTGTTTGAGGCACCATTAGATAGGCATCCTTTTGCATCGGCCACATTCAAATTTCTGTATTCACCTTCACTGCACTAGCTCACCATTTAGGAAGCTTTTTCTATTTCTAATTGGCGTACCTTCTGTTTTTTTTTTTTTACTAAAAATTTGCATAAAATTGGTGATGTGGTGGTCAACATATGGAGACCTTATAGCTTAGGTTTGAATGAGCATTTACGGGTGTTGTCGATGAGTTTGGTATCTAAAAAACACATTCTTCGCCACTCCCTTTCTCCTACAAGACCATCCTAAACCAGTGCTAATTTTGAATTAGTGAGATCTAGTGGAAGATCAACTTGCGATTGGATCGTAGCCATAGGAATGAGAACCAGATTAGGAGAAAAGTTAATTACTCAACAAGGATTGATCTGATGGTGGAAAAATTCTGATCAATTGCTTGGATTACTGGGGTGTTGGTGTATAGAACCATAAAATGAGGTCTCGATCCAACGCCAGATTTGAAGGTATAGAGATTTCCTTATTGAAGTAGGAAGCTTGAAAAATCGGACAGAACTATAAATTCAATGCAGGGTTTTCAAAAGGGTCAAAACAGCAGACTAAACATGATCTTATTCAATAAATAAACAGCATTATGAAGACTTAACAGTAGTAGGAAATCAGAACCAGCGAAGTCAAATCAGAAAACTGAGTTGTGAAGAAATAGAGTTCCAATAGAAACCTGAAATTGATATTAGGTTCTGGCTTTCCAAAAAAAAAAAATCTGAACTAATATTGGAATGTAATCATCAAACAGAACCAGAAACATAAGGTTCAGATTGAAGAAATCAGGGTTTAAGTATTGGTGGGTATCATATTGATATGATACTTATTTTTTCAAAAAAAATTTGTATCGACCGATACGAGACTGATACTGTCCGATACAGGTATGATACACTTGATACGCCTCCTTTAAACTTGTAAAACAGAAACCGTTTGTGAGATACAAAACTGAGAGAAACCAAAGGCCTTGGAAACTTGTTTTTCTCTTCTTCGATATGAGCTGGAGGAAATCAACTATCATGAAAAAAAACAACCCTAATCTTCACCATTTCAAGTTCTGGGGCTTATAGTGCTCAAATCACTACTCAAAATAGATTTGGGTGAAAGTGGTAAAGTTGCAGAGCTGGTGTTTTTTTATTTTTTTTAATCAGTAAATTGGGTAAAAATGACTTAATCATTTCCATGTGTATCTTTAGCGTATCTTGTATCTCTCCAATATGATACCTGATAACAATATTTAAATCCTTGGAAGAAATCAGAAAATTGAAGAAGTTGATTAGTACTAGGATGCTTGAATCACAAGGAAGAGAAGTTAGATGATCTAACTTGTAAATTGATGGAAGAAAAGAGAAAGAAAGGAAGATATGATCGTAATTCCCACTTGATCTATAGGGCTGGAATCCCACCAGTACCACAACCACTGGTGGACTCCACGAGCCCCACAAGAAGTTATCACTTTTGAATTCACAAGAGCCAACACACTTGAATCTCACAGATGCAAATCTGAATCCACAGACCAAAACAAAGCAAATCTTCATTATTTCACAAATTCATTGGTAGTGCATGGCCCCTGCATATGTTCAAATAAAATTTCAAGAAAAAAAACTCAAACTAGACCTAAAACTCCTCCAGCCAATAGCTTGTGATAAAGGTAGTCTACTGCTACTAGAACTCTGAATAAAATAAGAAAGAAACAACTTAAACAAGGCTGTACTTATAGAGTCCTAACCCAGTACAACTATTACAATAAAATAATAGGAAATAAGCTACTAAAACTCCGCCACTATTTAGACTCTTCGGGTTTTCCTAAGACCTAGACCTGATACTGGCCAGATTCATTGAATTGGGGCACTTAGAGTGGTCCAGTTGATTGGACCAGATTTTGGTCCAGTCTGTTCCAATTTTTGTTCCAATCATGACACAAATGATGACTCTTTTTTGCTGCTGCATCACACCCTACTTATGTTATAAAATCGGTAACACAATTAAATGCTTAAATGTGATTTTTTCCAACATGGGTATATGTTTAAAATAAAGGATCCAGGTATTGTGGCTACCATATACCACCATATGTTTGGGACGTACAATTTTTTTTACAGTAGTATTCGTCATTATTTTCCTTATAGTTGCTTCATTTGTGATGATCTTCTGTAGTTGCCTCTATATATCAAGAGATCAAGTCATTTTGTTATCCTTGTTAAATTCATTTTGATTGATTAAACTGATGGCTCAATTTTACTTGTGAACACTAACAAAATTTTAGCTGGGAGATTGTGCTCAATTCCTAATGGCACAAAATTATTGATGCAGTCAGGCTTCGCTGGAGGATGTTCGTGATTCAGGGTTCTGTGGCGGGGACTCAGGTTACATTGGTAATGAATGGTGCTTCTTTTTTTAATCTATAAATTATGCATATTTGGTCGATTAGACAATGTTAATCCACACCAGGGTCTTACGCACAAGTCATTTGATTGTTGGGCCTTTTTATATTATTTTATTTTATTTCCCCTCATTTAAATGGTTTATTATTTTGGATTACTTGGAATGGCAAAAGGACATCATGGGTATAAGCTTTGACTAAGCCAGAAATCTCAACTTGCTTGCATGGAAGTTCTTATATATTTTTGGGTAGTATCAACTGTGAGTGAGCAGGTCTCCACCATCACACGGTGCTGGGATTGCATCCATACAGGACAGTGTTTTGTAAACCAGATTGATCCAGATGTCTGGATGGTCACTTGGGCATGCATTCGATTCATTTCAGCATTGATCAAGCTCAATTCAAGAATTAGATGGAACTATTTACTGTCCAGTTTTCTGTAGACTATGCAACCCCACAGTTCAACTATTAGTTTGAGCTCATTTGGTCACCAGGCATCTTTCATTTTTTCTTTTATTTTTTTCATTTTGATAAATGCCTGCAGGCATCTTTTGACAACAATATACTGAATATTTGTAGCATCAACTGAGAATGATCTTGAAATATTTGTGGAGCATCTACTGAGAATGAGGTGTTACTTACCTTCCCATACCAGTGGGCTGGATTGACCCAAACAGTTAGTGTCAACCATGCATGCATTCAGTTCTTTCCGATATTGATCCAAATCAGTTTCTAACTGGACAGAACTGCTTGGACTATCTGATATGTGGTACGCCATAAACCATTCAGCCCGGCTATTGAACCACCCACATCAGCTAAGTCCCCATTAAAAGTGGAGGGTGAAATTTTTTGTTATCTTTTTAAATGATGGAGGTGTGATCTTACCTACCCCTTCAATAATGACCATATTAATTGCTTTATGATGGATTATAAAATAACAGAAATTTTAAAACAGACCTTTATTAAATTGCTATTAATAAATCATCTTACTGAAATAAGGATAACTATTAATTGCCTTTTGCTTCCTCAAATAATTAGTCTGCTCTATTGTGCTCAAGTTCCACCACTTAAAGATCCCATCCCTTTGAGATCCTATTTAGGATTCTTAAATGTAATCAGTTTTGCATTACCTTTCGCTTGGAAAATTTTGTGGAAACACCATGGTTGGTTTACTTATTTCCACTTTCTTTTGTATGTGAATGGCATCATCCTTCAGCTCTTTAACATGTGTCTCTGTAGTGTCCAAGGTCGTATTGTTTTTTTTTTTTCTTGTGTTTGGTTGCTTTCTCAGGGGAAAGAATAGGAAAAGAAAGAGAGGAAAGCAAAAAAGAAAAGAAAAAATTTCCTTCACTAGTTGTTGCTCTAAAAAAAGAAATAAGAGATCGTTGGTTGTTGTCCAAAAATTGTAGTTGGTTATTCCCCATTTTGAGAGAGGGAGAGAAAAATTCAAGTATGACAAGTTTCCTCTCAGTTTTATTTTTCTGTGTTTTCCCACTAAATGAGACAAAACCAAGGATAACCTTTCCCAAAAGTAGTTATTCTTCTCTTAAAGTTTTCCCTACTTATGCAACCAAACAATTGCATCTCCTGTTTTTCTTTTGATTTTATTTTCCCACAGTGTGAGGGTAAGAAACCAAACACAGCTTTGTGCTCGGAGGATGAAATTTGATGAACTAACAAGCCTTTTTATCCCCCCCCCCTTTTTATTTTTCTTCTTTTTAGGTCACTATATTGTAGTATGTGGCTATGATGCAGACAGAGATGAGTTCGAAATAAGAGATCCAGCCAGCTCTAGGTATAATATCCATTATTCCCCCATTCCCTGTTTCATCCACTCTCTCCATGTTTGATCCATGCTATATAAAATCAAAAGATGACGTGTGTCTTACCCATAGTTGTCACGGCGTCAAATCGATCCAAGGTAGTAGAGGGGTGGCTAATCGATTTGGCAATGAATCGCCCGTTATGGCGTTGCCATGGCAGTCAAATCGACCATGTGTCATTTTTTATTTTCGCTATTTTCTAAAGTTATTTAGTATGCTACTTTTTTATTTCCCCTATTTTCTAAAGTTATTTAGGATGCTACAAGCCTACAATACATACCCTATAACATATAAAACCAACATTAAGCAACATCAAATCATCAAAAATCAACATAGCTATATCATGTCATCAAAAATCAACATGAATTATTGACTTATACAGTTACACATCAAGTCATCAATTACACAACAGTACCATCCATTATGAACTCCTACTATCCTACAAGTTACAAAATAGAGTAACAAAGTATGTTAAGTGTTAACCAATAACATTAACATCAAGTATTGAAGTTATAATATATAAAACAGAGTAACAGATTATGTTAACCAGTAACATTAACATTAAGTATACAAGTTGTAAAAATGTAAACACTTTATAAAACAGAGTATATAAGATTATTAGTTAACCAATAAGGCAATAACATATTAGCATTAACTAATTCTATGTTTCTATTTATGCTGTTATGAAACATAGAAGAAGGAATAGAGAAGGAGAAGAACTGAAGAAGAAGAAGGAGAAAGAGAAGCAAAGAAGAAGAAGAATCAGAATTCAGAAGCAGAAGACAAAGAAGAAGGAGAGAAGATGAGAAGAAGGAACAGAGAAGGAGAAGAACTGAAGAAGAAGAAGAATCAGAATTCAGCAGCAGAAGACGAAGGAGGAGAGAACTGAGAAGGAGAGAAGAAGAGAAGAAGGAACAGAGAAGGAGAAGAACTGAAGAAGAAGAAGAAGGAGAAAGAGAAGCAGAGAAGCAGAGAAGAAGAAGAATCAGAAGCAGAAGACGTAGAAGGAGGAGAGAAGGAGAGAAGAAGAGAAGAAGGAATAGAGAAGGAGAAGAACTGAAGCAGAAGAAGGAGAAAGAGAAGCGGAGAAGAAGAATAAGAAGCAGAAGACGAAGACGAAGAAGGAGGAGAGAAGGGGAGAAGAAGAGGAGAGAACTAGAACGTGGCAGAGAAGGATTGAAGAAGAAGATGAAGAAGATGAAGAAGAAAGATGCCTCATGTCCTTACCTTGGTCTTGCTGCCGGAGAAGGAGAAGGACGCCACTCACACGCGGAAGGCTTCGAGGGTTCAGGTTCACTGCCAGAGAAGGAGAAGGATGTCACTCGCAGGCCGTAGGCCGCAGCCTTGCAGGCGGAAGGCTTTGAGGATTCACTGCCGAAGAAGGAGAAGGAAGTCACTCGCAGGCGGAAGGCTTCGAGGCTTCGACTTTTAAGGGTTCACTGTTTATTCTTCAATTTGAGAAATTGAGAGTTGAGACAACTAGTCGACTGGGTTTTGTGCTCTTTTCTATTTCACCTACCAATAAAAATACAAGAAAGAGAATATTCAACATTGTTAAAAAAAAACAATACAAAAAAGCGATTGATTAGTATATTAGGCGTGCAATGGCGTGCATGGCGACGCTTATACGACCATGGCGGGCGCCATTGTGACTCCCATAAATCGTAGCACTGCCATGCCCTGGTATTTCCGCCAGGACGCCAAATCGTCGCCTGACAACTATGGTCTTACCTGCAACTTACCACTTTATTGCTCCCTTGTATATCTTCTTGTCCCCAAAACAGACTTAAGGATGACCACCATCAATACACGAGATTCTTTTTTATGATGATTAGATATGCAGCAATTAGTGCTGAAAAAATCAATAAGAAAACAATAATTTCCATCCAGTCGAATCAGTTTTTGACCTAGAAATAGATTGCATGGGAATAAAACATTATTCATTCCTTCTGGTACTTGTTTTGGTGCCCTGTCAAATCTGAAATCCATTTTTCTCTCAAGAATTAACTATTGATATATGTTATTCTTCACATGGTATATTAACTTAATAGCTTTAACTTTTGTAGGAAATCTACTTGGATCTCCTTGCAGTGCCTAGATGAAGCCCACAAATCCTTTGGTACAGATGAGGATCTAATCCTGGTAATCTATCAATTTATTCCCCAAAAGAAATATTTACTTTGTTTTGGATGCATCAACATACTTCTCTTTTGTTATGGACAAGGGGCATCTTTTTTCTTGCTACATTTTGGTGCCCTTAGGCACAATGTGATGCAATGCTCCTTTTCTTCCGAAATGTTACTGCATGCATGTATGGATATCCACACTAATTGATTACGGTTGGAGAAACATATTCGCTCTTCCAAAATGTTAGGCACAATGTCATGCAATGCTCCTTTTCTTCCAAAAATGTTACTGCATGCATATATGTATATCCACACACTATATATATATATATATATATTATTTTGGGTGAATGATATCCACACTAATTTATTACGGTTGGAGAAACATATTCATTTTCCAAGCAGCAGTGGACTCCATCCTTCCCAACACCTGGACAGTGCAGATGGTGAACCTTCTCATAAAATGTTGGGCACCTCTTGGACTGGCCATAGCCTTGGCCCTTGGGAACTGGAGCAGTTTTATCTGCCAACCATCCAATTGCTTCTGTTACTTTAGAGGGCTTCATATTGTGTCACTAATCACATTGTAACGTAACAAAGAACTGGGATTTTTTCACATGCTTTAAGTGATTTTTCTGTGATTGCCTTGGTAAATGTTGAGTAATTAGTTAGAGATTAATATGAGGGTTACCATTTTTCTGTATACTATCAAATATGGTTTCCATAAATCATTTACATCATTTGGATCCTAGCATATGCATTGAGAAAGAAATGTTCAGGTTCCCTGCACTTTAGTCTACAGTGGTGGCTCAAACATGGAAGACTTGGGATCCATGAAGTACCTTCTTTTTGTGTATATGGCTAAGTTATTAAGGTTAGGGTTACACACAAGGTGCCAGTATGTCTCCTAGTGCCCGAAGGTGCAAGGTTATGGTCTGGGCCTGACTGAATTGAGGTGCATTTTAGAAAAGTATATGTTACTAATTTGGATAAATGACAAAAGTAGTTAAATTAGCTTGTAACAATTAACATAATATACCAATGACATCACACAACTATACAAAATTACAAGTACATAACAAAAATTATATATCCTATTTAGGAGATATAATAAAGCATACTATCTAGTTCCATTCTTGATCATAAAGAGGTTATCATCTAATTGCTTGAATAGAACCGCCCAATGCAAAGTTGGATGAAGTTGCACAAGCGCATGAAAAGTATTAATAGGTGAAAAGAAAGGTACATGCATTGGTGATGTAGCGCCAGGTGCAACCGTGCAAGGCATTGAGGCCCAAGAGTTGTGCTTCTTGCAAAGTGCATGCCTGAGGCACTTTCCTTGACATGGCTGTATGCTGAACCTGTAAAGGTAGTGTGATTCCAAATGCAAATCAATTAGCATCTTTTGGGGGAAAAGGGGGGGAGGGGTCCCTGCTGTACAGGGGCCATTGAACCAGATGGTTGTACAAACCACAATATCCAGATTACCTGCTCTTATCTGGTCCTTGTTGAAGGCTCTTCTTTTCCCAAAAACTGCTGCTTCATCAATGCTAGTGGACTCTGGACTGCATAATTGTTCCTGTTGTGGACTGGCCCTATAATACGACCCATGATAATTTGATTAATTAGTTCTTTAGCAAGATTGTTCAAATTCTCTTATAAATCAATGTCCGTGTTATTATTCAAAAATTTTGACTTGTTATACATTGACTCTTATTTGTCATATGTAACTATTAGTCCTCCAATCACTCATTTCTTTAAAAAAAGAAATAAGATGAAACTTGGGTTACTCATGCTTTTGCCTTTTTAAAAAACTCCATTTTTTTAGCCACACTTACATCAAGTTTCTTCGTGTTGTGAATTGTAAAATGCAGATCTCATTGGAGAAGCACGAAAGCGGAAAGCATGAACAAGCTGTAAATGTAATTTAAACTATGTTGAACGCAGATAATCCATTAATGGTGCAATAGGGTTGTATAGTTGCATTTTCTTTGGGTTTTCTGTACCATTTGTATATCATTGTAAAAGTCGCCTGCCTTGGAGAGGCCTGTTGATGCTGTCTTATTAGCTGACTCCATTAAGTTGGGACAATGCTGAGTTTGTTGTTTTTGTTGAATAAAAAATGAGACATACGTCTTCAGAGCAATAATATGTACGTTGCAACAAACATGATGTCAATGTCCCCTTCTGTACTATTTACATTTTAAGAAAGGGAAAAGAATTGATTTATTCTTATTAAGTCGTTTCACTTAATTCCACGCAATGCTTTATTCATTTAAGGACTTCAAGTCTGGTTGGGTTGGGAAATTGATAAATTTTGAATTAAGTTGAGCTCAAACTCGAAGAAGATTTGGAACTAGATTTATCATAATGGATGAGTATGAGAGTAATGGAGAGACTAGACCAGATTAGATATTAAGTACCAGGGTGACATCAAGGTATCATAGTTGGAGCGTCCTGTGTGGCCTTGTGATATTTCCTAAACTTTCCTCATCAGCTAAAGCCAAACTCAATTGTCTATAAAGAAATGGAGCAAATAAATAAATTAAAGCTCTGCATATATATGTGACGAGAGGTGTTGGGAACATAGAAAAGGTTTTAAAGTTCTGAGAGAACTCTATAAATTCGAACAACAAATATCCATATGCGTTTAGGAAGACAGATCTAAACCACCAGATTCAGTAATCTCATGAAGCCTAACTTTTCTAGCCAACGCATGCGCCTGTCTGAAGCATTCCCAACACATGAATAAACATACAATCCTCCAATCGTTTCAGTAATTTTTTTTTTTTTACGGGAATCTTTTCAGTTAGTTAAATACATTAAAACATCTCCATGGCCAACCAGAGAAATCCTCCACCTTAAGCAATTGAAACAACTCAAGACAATCGGAGAAGATAACAGCACTCTTCAGTCCACTTTTATTGAATTAGGATCAAGGCTTCTATTAATCCTTTTGAGTTCTGCTTACCCTGTTCCCGCTGCTGCTGCGGTTGTTCCTGCATAAAATGGAACCATTATAGCTGCCCATCCTGATTTGGACGAGGCTTTGTGAAAGCTGAAAGCTGCAATTAGTAATGAAGAAATGTGGTAATTCCTTGATAGAAGCGGTAAGTAGGTATTGGAAGGATATTTTGGCGAATATACTAAAACCCTATAGAGGTTTATGAACCCTAGGATGGTGTGGTGAACGTTCATGCCTAGTACATGAAAAGTTTCTCCTAAATGACTAGTCAAAATTACCACATGCCACAACTAGATGTGTCGGCCTTGTCTATAGATTTAATTCCATACCATGCAGTCGAGAAAAACCTTTACCTCAGTTTTATCTTTCACATTAAAATGTAAAATACACATGGCTTGACAACCATGTAGTGAGCCTTCCCTTCACCGGGAATTGTTTGCCACATGGCATGAAAGGTTCCTTGACAACCATGAAGAAAGCCTTCTCTTTACGGGGGGCACTTGTTTCGCCACATGGTGTAATCGGATAGGTCCTAAATCATGTGGACAAGGAAACTCCTAGGTCCCCTGTTGACATGTAAAGTTTCAACCCAAAACAAGTCTCTCTTGGCAAGTAGAACCTGAAAATCCAGGACTACACGAGATGCTCAGTTGTTGTTAGAGTACCTACTCGCTGTGGTCATAAACTGGGATGCATGCGAATACCCAAGGGGGGAGGGAATGCATGTAAATAGGCAATTTACTCCTCCAAAACATACATGGCTCTGCCGTACTTTGGTTACTCACCAGAAGGGTTTGACTGTAAGGAACCAGGCACACCGCGAGTCTGAGCTTGTGTCTCCATCATTAGCATCTTTAGAGATATCCTCCGTAGATATTCTGGCTGAAATGAAAAATAAAAAATAAAACATTATATTCATCCAGGATTATAAGTTACAAATGAAAGATCAAAAGAGACTACAATCACAACCCATGGCAACCAACACAAAAAAACAAAGGCAATCCTGCAGCTCCCCCCCTACAGCTTTATTTCTTTGGAAGTGTATGGCGAACTATATGTTCTTGACAGACTCACTCTCAGATCCATAGGTTATCAAGAAGAGGTGGTCTGTCCCTTGTGTAGGAATGAATGTGAACCCTTGTGGCAATTTTGGACGGACTTAAGCTAGCAGTAAAGGAAGATTACAGACTTGTCCACTTTGAAAGTTGGAAACTGATTCCCAGAGTCCGGCTAATTGGCTGAATGATGAAGGGGGATCATCTTGGCCTTGGGAGATGTTCTCTACACTTCCAAAAAGACAAGCGCTCAAAAATCTCTCTCAATATGCTCCATATGTTACGCATCTAGAAAGGCCAACCACGTTGCACATGCAAAGGTTAATAGGGCGTTCAATTTGAAGCTTTCCATTTTGTATTGGGAGTGTATGCCAACATGGCTGAACAACCATATCATGTATACTATTTATGCTCACTATTAACAGATGGGATGGTGAACTGTTAGATTTTAATGCTTTTGGATAAGTTATACTTATTTATTTCTTCTTTGTTTAGACCTTTTTTTTTTTTAATCCTCAATGCAAACAAAGTACTGACGTGAATGAATGGGAAAACAATCAAACTTTTTATTTGTGTAACATGATAATGCTCGAAGCAACCAAATCCACAAAGGTTGATAGAAACAAAAGAGGAAGTCCATGAATGGAAAGCAAGTAGCAATGCAGGAAATATGTCACAAAGAGAAGAAACCATTTGACTATTAAGATAATAGAAGTACCTGGCTTGCAGAAGCAGTGTAAATCTTCTCTTCAAATCTTACAGCAATTTTCTCAAGTTCTTGTAACCCTTCTGTGCTAGAAATTGTAAGGTGTCTCATTAAAGTCCCCTTTCTGTGCATGTGAAACACTGAATTATAGCAAATTGTTGAATACTAAGGGTTATGAAGCTCTTTTATTTTATTTTATTTTTCCAGGGATAGGCAACATCAAAATAAATAAAGCTATTATAATCCCTATTCCCTATTACAGAGTCAGGAAAAAAAAAAGGTAATGTAGAGTAGGAGTCAAAGAAGCTCATATAATGAACACTATGGGTGGGTCATGAAATTCCAGAGCTACAAAATCATAAATAACATCAAACAGGCCACATGATGAGTAGCCCCTGAATAACATTATGGCAGTTCGAATTTTTCAATATAGGCAAGCTTGAAAATAGATTTGGGCTCACCTGCATTCTCTCACAGATATTGTCTATACCAATACTACAGATCCCACACTTCCAAAGAATGCCAAGCTAGCTTAGGAAATGCTTATGCCAGCCACATATATGCAAATGAAGGTGTCAACACGAACCTTGCCAAGACATAAGAATTTTTAATTGCCAGATCATGCATACTTACATGGTTAAGGAAACAAAACAAATGAGAATTTTAATGAATTTTCCAAACTATTTCATTTTTGCTCCGATGCTTTTAGGATTCAGGAAATAATTATATTAGCTAAGGAATGATTACAAAAGCCAACTCTACCACACCTCCAGAAAGGACTTCACTCATAATATAGCAAGGATACTCAACCAGTTCATACTCTGTTAACTAGAGGCAGACTTAGCAACAAAGTTCGCCATATTGTTTGCCTCACCTAGGTATAGAAAAAAAAATATATATATATATATATATATTTGCATCTTCAGGACAGAAAATCCATCACATGAATTTGCGCATTCTGAAAGTAAGGCCATAAAACATATTGACAGAATACCTAAAGATAGCAGAGGGTGAATTGACAGGAGATCTTAAGATAGCAGAGGGTGAATTGACAGGAGATCTTAAGATAGCAGAGGGTAAATTGACAGAAGAACTTAAAATAGCAGAAGGTGAATGTGATTGCACCAAACTCATCCAAATTTACACTCAACTCTATCAATAGCAGAAGAAAATATATAAAGCAACTTAACTCTAGAAGAAACATAATAAGGAAATGGTCTACCGATGCGAAACCCTACATGTATCAACCAACAACTGATAACAGAAAGGAGAAGATGTTTTGCTTTCTGCCGTAGTGCCGTTCTATTCTAATCAAGGACAGTTTAAAATTTAAAAAAACAAAAACAGAGCAAATACAAAACCCCCACAGGGAGATGGAAACCGGTAGATTCCCTAGCAACAACATCTCACGACATGCATCAATAAGAAAACCTTACATTTTATTCACAATCCTCCTCCGAGCACTAGGTAGAATATGACTTCTCCAATTGCTGATATCCATGCTGGGCTCCCCTTGAGCAGGATTCTTATTTTTCATTACTGAACTTCTAACAACTACCCAAACAACAGAAAAACACACTTAAATTCAAGCACCAAAATACATACACAAAACCCAGAAAAAAATTTGCTGAAATCACGTGCAAACACTAGATAAAACGCAAGAAAGAATAGGTAAAGGCATGATCGCAGGAAGGCCTGATGAATAAATCGTTCACTAAGCTGTTCGGGACGAGAGGTCTAGACGAACAAAACTCACTAAAAATATTATAAAAAACAAAACCTTCAAAGAAGCATAAAAAGGACAACTGTCAAAAGAAGAGATGAAATTTCAACCTGAAAATACCTCAAAACTTTATCTCCTTTCTCCTGGGTAGATTTCCTTCTCCTTCAAGTCTATAAGAATCCACGAAAACCAACTAGCTCTGGAACAAAAACCCCTTTCCCTGAGAATCTCACAAAGCGTCAAGGAAGACTCTCTCGGGTACGAACGAGTCAAAGACTAATAAAAACGTCCGAATCCGGATACTCTTCCCCGCGTAAAGGAGTTACTCTCCAACTACCCTTCATATCCGCCATGTGTCGTACCGATTGGAGTACTTTCCCTCCCAGTCCCAAGTCCTAATACTCATTTTATTGAGAAACGAACCGAGGACCAGGGTTTAAAAACAGGAATCGGAGAGGCCGATTCCAGTGCAGATTGGAATTGGCCCCAAGGACCCTAGAATCGACTATTTGGTCTGAAAATCCATGGATTCAGGGAAATCTTGGTGGGAATATTCCTATTTGGAACTGCTGAAATCGGGATCGGTCCCAACTAATACAGAATTGAACCGACTGATTCCCGATCCGATTCACCGATTTTGAAACCCTGGAGGCCACTGTTTGTGAAGAAGCAGAGCAGAACTCAATTATGATGCAGTTAACTATTTTACAGATCAAATAGTCAAATACTGTCTATTTCGACGTTCTGCATAGGAGGAGCTTCCTCATTTTCTGGGTGATCGCGGAAAATTGTAAGAAGCTACAATGGCAATTTCCCAATTTGCTGAAGTGAGTTAACGATGACAATACCAATAATTCCTTCCTCTCCCTCTCTCTGAGCACTGTGACCTTCACACATTGGAGCAGCTTTGCCGTACAATAAGGTATTCTTCTTTGACAAAATGAGAATTGCAAATCCATTGGATGTTATATGGCATAAGAATTTGCTTCAATTTACTTTTGAATTGTTTGGGTTCAACAACACATAATCTGCCGTTGCATTAAAACTCAATTTTTGCAACATATGTAGGGCATTTTAAGGTTTGATTCTGCCCTTCAGAGATTGTCCATTAATGCTGCAGTTCTTGTTCCTTGATATTGTCCTCTTGGGCTGTTTTCTTTCATCAAACAGCTATAGAATCTTTCCTAAAATAAGTACACAATTCTTAGTTTACATTACTTATACGGCTAAAAAGTCAATTTGACCTAAAACATGTTGTCTCTATATTGTCTGAGCGAAAGACTGTAAATGCTGACACCAAACACTTACAATTAGGTTTGGTTAGTTTCTGAGTTGGTGTAGTTTTACTTTTCCCTTTCCCTTGAAGGATATTATGCTGATGGGATTGAGGAACTTAGAGAACATTTATAGAATCCTTTGGCGGTCAAGATTAAGCTTTGAAGACTGTCCTTATATCTTGAAAATTGCTTGATTTTAGCCACATGGAGTGCTGATGTGGCTGATCTGACTGTTGAATTGATAGAGGAGCCATTTGTGCTGGCCAAAGTTTAGGTCCTATCTTCATCATACGGCCACCATGATCGGATTATTTCCACTGTATTTCCTGAATATCACGTTGGCTACCATGTGGTAGATATGGGAACCGACCATACTGAGTTCAACTGAACAATATATTCACCCTAGATGTCAAGTGTTGGATCTCTATAATGTGGCCCCCTGGTCTATGAAACAAACCAGATAATAACAAATGACTAATTTCCCTTCTGCTACAAATTGACCAAGTCCTAATGGTAAAGGCAATCTGCATCAATAAGTAAGCTCATCTCTCTCAACTATCTCTTATTCTCCAATACCAATAGGAACAGAAAGGAAATGTAGGATAGTGTACGAATACATGCACAAATAAAATATATTGTAATACATGCACAAATAGTCAAAGAAATATACGTTACTGTGGTTATTCTCTTTAGTGTCACTTACAATCACATATGAGATTATGATGGTTATGTTAATCACATTTTTTTTAATATTTTACTGAAGGATAATGTTTCTGTCCATCCCCAGATCCTGCAATAGAGGGAGCCTTGTGCACTGGGTACGCCCTTTTTTTATAGTGTTTCTGTCCTGCTTTGAGTGTTTGGACTGTATTGCAGAAGTTTTCTGTTAGTTTTTCCTTCTTCACATAACTTTAGGAGTAAATCTAAATTTTTCTGTTGAGACATCTTACAAGGTGACTTATTTTTTCTACCACAAAGAAAAAATTATCTTTTTTGTCCTCTGATTTGCCATGTTCATATGTCATTCAATGCAAGATCACTCACTTCATTTTAAAATGATGTCATGGCTTCACAAGCATGGTTCGAGACTATGAGTGGGACTCTCCCAGTCTCAAATTGTATCAGACTGAGCAGTCGCTCCACATTGACTCAGGCAATGTGGCTGATTCCTTCCCATTTAAAAATCTGCTTCCATTCTATTCTTCCATCTTCGTGGGCAGTTGAAATTGGAGAACTGGAATCAGACCCTTTCTAGTTTTCTGTTTTGTCTTGGTTTCTAAAACTATGATTTCACGTCTCTGTACTGCAATTACCATAATACTTGGTCTATACAAATTTAGCTATATATATTTGAATTATTTTACTCAGTTCTTTGTGGTAAAACCTATTCTTTGGGAAATTTTCTTTGTTGAAAAAAAAAAAAAAAAGAAGAAGAAGAGTTTACACCTATGGATACCTGGAGGTCATAACTTATAAGTTTTGCCGGTTCTCATTTAATTGCTTTGTTGTTTAGATATACCATTTGGACAAGGCTGGTGAAGTTTGCAACTTAAAATGTGCAGACACATTGACTAGGAAGAAAAATCATAAATGACTTGTCATAATGACAAGTTGATGCTGACAAGTATATGCTTCCTTAGATTAACACAATGTAGAATGATAAAAATCTTTCCTTGCCAGGAGTAGCTACAATCTATTGAGATATGAAACCCTTATGGAAGGAGATAAATCAACTCCTAGGAAAGTTATCCATCTAATATAAAAACATGATAAAGCAAGGCTCATTATATCTATAAGTGTTAACTGTTAGGAAACACTTCTTCCATTTTGAGTGATAATTTCATGTGCAGGTTGATAAAGGGAACAAGTAGGATAAAAGAACGGAGAATGGGGAACGGGGAACGGGGAAACGGGGAAACGGGAACGGGGAACGGGGAACGGGGAACGGGGAACGGGGGTGAGAGAGGAAAGGAGTAGGAAGATTTTTGGTTGCATATGGAAGACAGTAGAGAGGATAAGGAAGAGACGACTAGAAACTATGCTGCAATCCCTCCAGATGCTTTGTTGAAGGCTATTTTTATTGCAAAAGGGATTTTTTGATAGTTTTACTGAATAGAACCCAAACTTAACCATACACCATGTTACATTTTCAGTTCTAACATGCAGACCCTTTGGTAAGGGCATGTTTTGTCCCAACCCAGACTGGGTATTATTAACTGAACATAAATTGAATCTGACCAGTAACTCTATTAGACACTAGAAAACTAGCCATTAGGGGCACACATGTTGGGTCAACCCTTTAGCCAGCCTCATAGTCATTTTTTATTTTAAATCATAAGGACCATTTGTATTTTCTGGAAATGGAATTGTCATGACTCAATTGCCTGGGAATACTTATATGTGTTCCTGGATGGTGTATATTATCCAATAACAACGTCTGGTTGACTAGTCTCAGGCCTTGTAGCATGTAGGCTCCTTGAGCACACCACTCATTTAGCTCTTCAATATGGCTAGAAAACCACATTACCTGGAGATGTGTAAGAATGAAACTCTCTTAATGCCATTGTTGGAGATATTTTTCCATTTGGGGTTATTGGCCACTGTTTTTCTACAATATAGGATAATTTCTTAAGGTTTTCTATTTCTGTATTGTGGGTGTAATTGGATACAACAATCATATGGTGTCCCTCTCCTTCGATTGGAATCTTTAAACGCTCCACATAAAGGGAAACATGAGGGTCATTTACTCTGATTCTAGAGAATCTTAGAGTGGACTTAAGTGTTATTAGTTCATTACGTAACAGGATTTCTTCTCCAAGACTGAGTAGTATTGAGAATTTTCATGAAACAGAAAGTATCTGTTTTGTTGAAACTTATCGGAGTGAGTTTTTTCGTTTAATCACATTGGGACTATAAAATGTATCTTGTCACTAATTTAAGTTTACAACTTTTTCTCTTTCCATCCTAGGTCAAACCATTACCGCTACATCCTTTGTTGCTGTTTTGTGTTAGATGAGCAGTTTTATATAACCCCACTTATATCCATTATCAGCCACAAAAACCTTACAACTCAGTCCCTGATTCATTGAAGCATGAGCTATTTCAAGGATCCTTCATCAATACTAATGGGTTCTGCATTTTGAGCCCTCTTACCTGAGGTTATTTTAGCATGCCACTGCGCCATATGCAAGATCTCTTTACATTTGTAAGGTTGATTGATTTTTCATAGATGAATATAGAGGAGCTCAGTATTTGGGACTTTGTCTGGTTTTACATTGAAGACTGCTTAATGTATAGAGCTTAAAAGGGCTATGTATGCACATTTCCTAAATAGAATTGATTTAGGGGCTTTGAGACATCATAGTTATGGATTTGAACACCTTTTTCGTCTTTGATCGGATCCATGTAGCCGACCCCATTCAATTGAGATTGAGTTGTTGTTGTTGGTAGGTCTTCTGTTAGCATGTCTGAATCAGTGAAAATGTGCACCCAGTGTTTGTTAGACTATCTGCCATGACTATTCCAGTAATCCTCACCCCCAACCCCAATGGAAAGAACCATTGACCATTCTAGGTTGGCCAATCCAATGGAATAATCTGAATTGGAGAGCATTTAGAACCAACTTTCATTTGGAGATCCAAATGACTCTCCTCAACCCCCCCCCCCCAACCTCCTTGGAAAATAGATATTAGAAAACAACATCATACTTTCCATCTTCATATCTTGAGCCTCATCGTTTTACCTTTTAGACAGATCATATTGTTTATCTGTGCATCCTCTCATGTGCAGTTGACTGCAAATAAATTGACCTCCTATATTTCTTTCCTTGTTGCATTATGTGGCTAAACAAGTCACTTCATGCTTCAAGTCAAAATGAAGGTTTGTATGCATCTTGAGAATATGGGGAGCCCTTGTGGGCTTCTTTTGGAATTTTGCAGAGCTGATGTCAATTAAAGATGAGTCTAGAAATGTTTCACTACCTTCTTTTCCATTTTGTCTTTTTAGGAGGTATAAGCACCCATTGCATATTTTGGTTCTCATTGCATATCTAAATGAACAGGCATATATTATTCTCACTTTCTATTCACTGCTGGGCCAGTTAATTTCTACAACCTGCCCTTGGCAAACATGCAGGACCAATTGCCGAATGACGTGGTACTAGAGGATAGACTATTTTAACAAGCTCTAGAAGTTGGAATTAGCATTCTGGTACTTTATATTCATCTAGCTAACTTTAATGTGCATACATTTGATGTTTAGCTGGGAAAAGCCTAATCTGCTGAAACATTTTTGTTTGGTGTGTATCTCTCTAATAAGATCCAATGTCAAAGATATAAGCAAAATTATATTTTGACTACCAAGTTGGACTTCAATAATGACATTAGGTGTATTGATTTCCTTGGTTCTGAATGCACAAGGCAAACAGATTCAGGGATTCATGAAGCTGAATATAAGCTCTAGTGGCTGGGCCTGGTTCTATTTAGGGTCAGCAGAATCAGAATGTATGTGGAAAACAGTGGAAGCTGGCTGATGATGATGATTTAAAAGCAGCCAATGGAGAGAGTAACTGGGGGACTGATCATGGTCTTGGCGTGAAATCAATAAACATTGCTCCTTCAGAATTGTCCAACTCTCTCAGAATTGTCCAACTCTCACTTACAAAATACGGTACTTCTTGGAGCTGCAAAACAACCCTAAAGTACATTGCCAAGAAAAAAAAAGCATTTCCGTCTGCGTCGTCACTCATTTCCTGAAAAATGAAAGGACAGAGACATGGTATACTAGGTTATCATAACAGTGACGAAGACATCAACAATGGAGTCAAGGTTTCTGGTCATTAAATTTATGGGGTTAGTGCATGCACATAGAGTAAGTAAGGAAGAATTTGTATTAAGGTATAGCTTCCAATTGCATATAATAGTGGTTTAAACTCTTATACCCATATTTACTAGTTACTAAGCTCAACTTGTTGAAACAAACTCCAACACTGAAAGTGCCCTATATGGTTCAGAGGGAAATCATGAGTCTGTCTTGCTGCACATTATGCCCCTGAAAAAAAATGGAAGGAATTTTTTTTCTTCTCTTTCCTATTCCTAGACTTTTTCTCCCATCAGAAGTGCTTTTATGTTTACATGTGATTGTATGACATGCTGGCTGCATTGTCTACCATGATTAATTAGGGGCGAGGATTTTTTTCTTCTCTTCTTTATTGTCAATAATTATTGCTAGTCTTGCTTGTTCTTTATAGCACTGCTAAGATCAGTATCAGGCTGTTCATGATCAAACTCCTGAAGGAAAGCAACACAATGACCTTCATGGTCATCTTTATCCTGAATGAATAGAGTTAGACATGTATTTGCATTGTAGTGCAGCAAGCCATGTTGACTAGAAAATCCATATTATTGAGCATTTTGTTGGTGTTGTGTATATGTACTTGAAAATTCAGTATTAGGTTTCTGTTTATATTTTATGATTCAATTGTAAAAAATTGTGCCTGTGTAGGTTTGGCCAGCTTTTGTAGTAAGTTTGATGAATTTTGCTTGTGTTACAGCTCATTTCAATCTGGTGAAGAAATTTATATCCTCATATTGTCACGGAAAATATGTTATGATTTTGCTTTGGTGAACCAGTGTAAGCTGGAGTATAATTATTGTTCTGAACTACTTTTGAAGTTCTTTGTTTTTTCCCCTTCATTTATTTGATTGGCTTTTGTTGTGTATTGCTAGGGTGATGGTGTTCCAAAAGTTTGGATAGTCCATCATATCACACCAAATAGCATGAGGATTGCAATATTTTCATGGGCTTCGGTGTCAGATGATTTGGTGTCACATCTGTCTAAAACCTAGGTTTAAATTATATGACTGCTGTTGTGGAACTGCCAAATATGTTTTCCAACTTCTTGATATTTAATAAAATTTTGTATCTAATAAAGAAAACATTTAGGAACAAAATAATGCATTTATGAACTTTCAACTCAAGTCTGATTCCATTTTTGAGAGTAAAGAGGTTATGATCTAATTGCTGAATAGACCCGCAATATCCACAATCTGGTCCTAATTGAAGGCTCTTCTTTCCCCAAAACTGTTGCTTCATCAATGATAATGTGGGCTGTGGACTGCATTGTTGTTCTTCGTGTAGACTAGCCCTATAATTTGAGCCAAAAGAATTTGATTAAATATTATTTGGCAAGATTTGAGCTCAAATTCTCCTAAACCAAAGCCCCTAGTATTAATCTAAATATTTAATTTGTTATACATTGACTATTACTTTTCAAAAAATAATAATAATAATAATAATAATAGTAATTGAACTTATAGTTCCCCTCCCCATCCACATTTGCAGACACTTATATATCTGTTACTTAGCATTTCTGAGTCAAAATAACTCCTCCATGGACAGCCACATCAACATCAAGGTTCTTCATGTTTTGAATGATTAAATGCAGATCTCATTGGAGAAGCACTAAAGTATGAACAACCTGTGAATTTAATCTGAATCATGTTATACACAGATAATCTGTTAGTGGAGCAATTGGGTTGTACAGTTGCATTTTCTTTGGGTTTTCTGTATCATTTCTACATCATTGTAGAACTAGCCTGGCTCTGGAAAGGCCTCATGATGTCGTTTCTTATTAGGGAAGTATTCGTATTAGATGTATATCTATTTGAATTCAATAAAACGTCTCTGCAGAAATATTCTGTATATTGCAACGACCACAAAGTTGGAGTACTCTCTTGTACTGAAGATTAGAAGGGAAAAAATAATTGATTTATTTCATTTAATTCTAAGCCTTCTGAATGTTTTATTGATTGAGGGCTGCAAGCCCGTTGGGATGGGGAATTGTTAAGTTTTGAACCAAGTTGGGCCTGAGCTTGGTGTGGCTCCGCTTAATTTGGTGGCAAGTTGACCCCAAACACAAGACGAGAGACTTAGATATATCTAAATGGGGAAGCACCTCTTGGCATGGTGGTGGCTGCCAATACAGTAGAGGGCTGGCCTAAAATCCAGGGGGAGGTCATTGTTTCCATTCTCCCCTCCTACATCGGATAGATATACATCCTGCTATTTCCTCCCCCAGCATCCGAATCTGGTCCAACCCTACAGCCCCTTCGCATCTGATGGCTGAGAAGGCCTTCAGGTGTGTGCAAGTACCCCAGCTGTCAGATGTGTGCTGGAGAGGTTGGAGAGGATCCTAATCTCACCCATGGCCACCCTTTCTCGAGTTGGGATGCTAATTTCTAGTGACCTATGGGCTCTTCATGAGTCAACGAGCAGTGAGGTGCGTGAGTATCAGACGGCCGAGAGCACCTAGGCACACGTCTCAAGGGGCTCCCAGCCACCTGATGCTCACTACACCGGTGCAATAGCTGTAAACGATTATCACACGCTCTCGATAAGATCTGATTCCAAAAAAAAAAAGGGGGGAAAAAGATTTATCTAAATGTAAAAGAGTGAGATTAATGAAGAGACTAGACCAGATGAGGAGATATTAAGTGTCGGGTGTATGATATTGATATTTCCCTAGGCAAGGAGAGAGAGTTAGTACCTTTTCAACTAGAAAGCTTTTTGGCTGTAGGGAAGCAAGCAAATGCTAAACAAATAATCAATATGGTCCTATATAATCAAAGATGGAGGATAGGAACGAGTAAAGTCTGAAGGGTATATTTAATGTCGTTTTAAAATCGATAATTATGCTAATCACATTGTTGGTTTTGGTTGGAATGCCATTAATTATGGGAAACACTGAGAGGGCCTTTGCTAAAAGTTGCTGCAACAAAAAGAATAAAGTCTCCCAACAAGTAACCACCTAAAGTTGTTGATTCCACAGTGCAATATTATGTACATGTATTAAAAAAGAGAGTAAAAGAAAAGGCATTTTGATGATTTTGCCTATCCCCTTTTGGGGTTACGAAGAATGATAATGAATGAAGGGGACTAAGGTTGTGTTGTGCGAATTGATTGAGCCATTCAAACAAATAGATGGTCATCAACATTGGAAAGTCACCATCTCCTCCTCCTTACTCCTCAGGCCAAGTTCAAAATCTGTTTCTCAATCAATATGAAAAGACAACCACCTCTCTAGAGTCTAGACCCACCTCCCTCTTTCCCGTCAATCAAGGCGACATAGCTGTCCACCCCCACCCCACCGCCAGGCGCCAGCCCCACCCAGGCACGCACAGTTTCACACACTCACACTCTCACACTCTCACCTCCCCCAAGCAAGTGCATTACATTCATCCTTGGCTTTTCCTAGTTCCTTACCCTTTTAACATGTTAACTAAATCTACGTATATAATACAGCTCAGTGCCCACCGCCCACTGCCCACTGCCCATCTCAACGCCCAAATATTCAAGTCTTGTATAGCCCAAAATTAAAGGTCACTTCAAACCCATGTGTGTCTCTCAGAGAGAGAGAGAGAGAGAGTTCTCACAGGACTCTGGAGAATGAGGAGTCAGTGTCCCCACTTTCTCTCTCTTTTATGTTGGTCGTGGTAATAAATTACAAAGAATACGTTGTGCCCGTATTAAAGAATTAGGTTTGGGCGGTGGGGGAAATGGGAGAGTCTATGTAGTCTCTTAAATCCTGTCATAAGAGTTGACATGTTCGCCTGTTCTACCAGAATCTATCTCGTATGTGTTGTTGGGTATTGGGTCTGCATTAATGTCTCCATGTATTTGCAGAGTTGCAGGAAACAACAACAAAAGGAAATGGTTGAAATTTTTGACGAAAGACTTGCAATGAAATTTATTGCTTAGTTGATATTTGATAAGATTTTACAGAGATGGGGAAAAATAGGTGACATCTGAGGATCTGACCCTTCGTGGTGTTTTGGTGACTTATGGAACTGTAGTGGAAGAAAGAGTTCGGTTTAAAGTTGCAGAAAGATTGCAGGGATTCTGACAATGTAAATTCATACAAGGGTTTCAAATTCAATGAGCGAGTCTGATTTGCAGAAGATTTGGATAAGTTTTTGCGGTAGTTAGATGAAGGATGGCTTTCTTGGAGTTGCATAGAAGTGGCGGGAAAGAGAAATATTTAATCGTTATCCTTTGCTCTGCTTGTCAATTTCATGGATGTTTGAGCGCAAGTGCCATGTGGTGAGCTCAGAAGTCTGCACATGGCTTCGCCAATTTCCACCAATTTCCAAGCTTTGAGGTGCAAATTGATACACGAAGACCTGTGGTTTGATATTTTCAAGGGAATCACCTGCTGAGAAAAACCCACCTGATTGGTTTAAGAGAAAACCATAAAAAAGGACCCAGTTTTTCAGAAGCAACGGGAACCGTGAAGGACTCAAAGGGAGGAACAAGCCTGTAATTTCAAAGCAAGTCTAATAATTACACAAAGAAAATCCTTCTTCCGCCCCCTTCCAACTTGCGCGTTGGGAGCAACAGCCACTTCAGTCAATACCTATTCCCTGAGATCTCCAAGGGAAAACAACTCATCATGAGAATCATTCCTTCTTATTCTTCATTTTCATTTCTGTTATTCAAATATTGATTTCATTTGTGGGTTTTCATATTCTTCTTCTTCTTCTTCTTCATCATCCAATAAAAGCCGCTGAGTTTGCTAGATTAACATTGTTCTTGTGCTCTTCGAGCTTGGTTTCTATTTGCTTTACTTTTTCGCCTTCTCTGTTAAGAGGGATTTTCTTTTTCCCTTTTCGACCTTTATTTATCTTTCTATATCTCGGTTGCAGTTGGGCTTCTTGCATTGCAGTAGACACTCCTTTGTGTCTCTATAGCTACATGAGAGTGAGAGTGATGAGGGTTTTTCTCCTCGTCCCGCTCAGAGCTCAATAGTAAGCTGAGACTGGGTGGAAGGGTTTTATTCTCTTCATTTCTTTTCAGGGTAGTTGAGTTGCGAGTGACATCATTTCCTTTTGACCCATTAGCATTGCTTTGTCGAATCCAATAAAAATACGATCCTATCCATTCCTTCTGTATGTTTTGGTACATAGCAGCCATGAGAGAAACAGTTGAGAATCTAATGAGTTATCCTTCTACTTCTTCAAGTTTTTTGGGACACTCACTACTCTCTGTTGCAGTTTTTTTCCTTTTTCTGATCTGCAGTGTTCTTCTATGTTCATCTTTTTCTTCATTCCTTATCTGTACTGTTTTGATTTTATCCACTCTTCTTCTCTTCAAAGTCACGAAGAGGAAACCGATTTCTATGGGTGATCTAACAAAAGAAGTTGTTAGCACCAGTTATAGGGATGTTTCAGAAGAGGTTACCCAAGAAAAGCAACAGGAAAGTGAGGATATTTCAGAAGAGGAAAGTACAGAAGATGAAGTGGATCAGCTTCAAAAGAATCAAAACTTCGTCACAGGATCAGAGGGTTTATCGTCGGAAAGTGAAAGGATCAATCACTCATCGACCAGTGAGGATTCTGAGGTTGATTGGCCGTTTTCCAGCGAAGTGAGACGGGGTCCAGCTTGCTCTGATGATTCCATTTCAGACGACGACAGCCTTATTGAAATCGAGCTCCCAGAAGGTAACTACTTTGGTTCAAAGGAAGACCAAACCATAAAGTCACGGCCAAATTTGCCGGATTTATTGCCGGAATCAATGTTCCCACAAGAGGATCTGATGGGGATATTAGCAGAGATTAATGAGATGAACGAAGAAGAAAACTTGATTGAGATCGACATATCAATGGGTTCCATCAAGTGTTCGAGGGTAGAGATTGAAGCATAGGTTGGCACTTTCTTTGGAGTTCGTCTTCTCTACGAAACCAATGTCTCTTTGGAGTTGATGATGTTATATTCTTATTGTCACTAGTAAGGGTTTAGGGTTAAAACTAAAAGTTTTGAAGTTTAGGGTTTCATCCCTCCTGTCTCGTTAGGGTTCTAAAGTTGTTCCACTTTTTCATTGACCATTGTAATTTTTTTTTCCCTATTTTCACAAATGAAAATACTTGGATATTGTGTATCAAATAAAAAATTTATAAAATAATATCTTGTTGGTTGATGAATTTTGAGTATAAGGTGGGAGATCCATGGTCATATGTTTGCATACATGGTCACGAATTTGAGAGCATGTCAAGTATTCGAGAGCATGTCAGATATTCGTAAATAGAAGGTAGAAGTAATGATTTCAACTACATAGTCATAGTCTATTATATTGTTGTTCACAAAAACCCTTATCCTCACTATGGACAAACATTTTCCATCAAATATAATTAAAAATTTTGAAAATTAAAGAAAATGTGAAGAGTAAAATTGCTTTCATTCAATATAATAATCTTAAGGGAAAATGAAGTGATTTCACATATGAGAATATCAAATGGCTTAAGTGATTAAGATTCCTGGAGTTCCTCGAGTTAAAAGGTATAAAAGGATTTACACACCCCCAACCACATTCTATATTTCTATTGATGATTTGTTAGCATGGGCTTTCTTCACCATGTGGGAAATTAATAGAAATGAATGAAATCAAATTAAGGACCAAGGCAAGTACCAAAGTTTGAAAGATGTGTAGAACCTACAGTTAGTGCTGTAGTTCATCTTAATATGGGTTGACATATTTGTTATCTAATAAGTCAATCGGGGATCACAAATTTCATTGAGAAGTAGTCCCAACCACCCATAACTATGTTCCAAATTTCAGTTTTAAGATGAAGTAAATTAATATGCTTAAAACTTAAACAACTTATTTAAACTATTAAATAGGGAGTGGAACGAACACTAGGATAGCCTAGTGGTGGTAGCTTCAGCTTGTGGAGCCGGCACCCATGGGAGGAGATCATTGGGATCCAACCCTGTCGTACGCATTGTGTGAGTGTGTGTGTGTGTGTGTGGTATCGGAGAGGATCGGTAGGTATCGATCACTTTTTGCCTCTTGCTTTTCAGAAAAATGTATATTTTTTATTGTTTTATCCCTAAAACGATATGGGTAATCGATGTAGATTGATCAAGAATCAGGAATTGATCTCAACCGATACCGATACAATCGATACAATACCGATACTTGAAACCATGGTTCTGACAAAAACTTAGAAATCCCATATATTCATGATCACGTATCATGTTGATTCTTTGCTCAACACCGATGATGTCTGCAAGATTTATATAAGTCAGAATGGGAAAACTAAGAAGTCTAGACATACTTTCTATGACTTATGCAAATACAGAGGAGTATTGGTAGGAAAAAAGTTATGAGAATAGAGAAACACAGACAAATTATAAGGTGGGTGCTTTTGAGAAGTTACCCATTGTTAGAGCACTAGCAAAGATAACACCAGAGAGGATGAAGATGATAATAGAAGCTCTCTTTAGCAATGTAACCAATTTTCTTACAAAGAACTGCCCCCAAAAGCCAGCCAAAACTGATACTGATATGAGATACAAAGCTGCCAAGGACCCAAAAAAAAAACAAAAAAAGTTTCCAAAAATGATAATGCAAGGAGAATTGAACTTTTTAGTGCGGCTAATCTAGGCCACATCTGTAGCTTTGCTTGTGAGTGGTCTTGGTGGCAGTGGTAATATAAATGAATGAGGGGGATAGAAACAGAATTGGCTCATCTTCAATTCTTGCTTCTCCAATTCTCTACTAATGCCTCATAATCTATTGACACGTGTCTTTTCTCTATCCAATGGTTAATACAATATAGATTTTAAAACCTAAAACTACTAAGCTTTTTGAAAAATCAAACCACTTACCTTTTTTAAACTACTACATTTTTTAAAACTTATGCCCAAAACCCAAATTCCTCGAGTCCACTACTTCTCTTTCCGACTCTATTAAGGAGCGTAGTAAGACTGACTTGGTGCTAGCAAAAGTGGTAAATCCCGACGTGATTTCTTAGAAAGATCTAAGGCCATAACAACAAACTGTAGTATCAAAAACGATCTTAAGAGTCTCATTAGCATTGGAGAAGCCAACTTATTCTGGCAAAATAATCATTGTAGGGACAAGGTTCCATAAAAGTTTCCATAATAGGAAAACCAGTATTTGGGTAGCACCTGCAACTTCTAAACTGACTTCCACACAACGCTAGCTAAGTATAAAACCCAAGTGACAAAGGATATGCAACAACCTTTGTTATCAAGGTTCCCTTCCTAGTTGCAGGAGAACATGGTTTTAGGAATAGATCAGCCGATATGATATGGATATGATATATTTTATGAAAATGCTGTTTTGATCTGAAATCGGTACTGATATAGCCCGATATGACTGATCGTATTGATATCAACAACAACCGATAGAAGGATAACATTTTAAGAGAGGTGGAATGGGAACTCTTGAAGCTGTTCACCGTCAGATTGGAACCTCGAGAATAACCACTTAGCCTCGTGTATTGTGTTGGGCATCGATAGATATAGATATCTTGTATTCTGTGCCTTGCATAAGTGAGTTGATGCCAAAGATCAATAAAAAAAAACAGTTGATGCCAAAGGCCTTGAGACCACCTTTGCACATTATGATTGTTACTGGCGGGTCTCATGTGGTGGGTTCAGGATGGAAGCCCCCCAAGCAAATTTAGGATTATATGATATTATGACTATTTTGGTAAAAAACAACCTAGGGCTTTTGCTATATATTAACAATATCTCATCTCCCTGTGGATATGGATGATCTTTTCAGACTACATAAACCTTTGTTTTGTGTTTATAAAAATCGATTGGATTGCAAGTGATAGGTATGAAATTACCAAACAAAAGAACTTGTTAGATTGACTAGTTCACCAGAAATGCCAATAAACTCAAGTGGCAAAAGAATTAAAAGAGATGGAATCAAAATTTACAGATGAATAATTATACAGAAGCTATAAATCCTACCAAAAACAGAGCACCAAGCATGGCTCTCTTTTTTTCCCTCCTTAATTGGGGCGCCGGGAAGGATAGATTAGTTGGGCGGGCTACAACAAGTAAAATAAGCCAAACAACAAATCATGTTGCCTTCTTGCGAGAAAACCGCTGCAGAGACTTGGGCAGCTGGTTGTCCTCCTCGCTTATTCTCTGCTTCTTTAGCTTCTGTTCCTCTTCCCTCATTTGTTGTTCCAAGAAAGGCCTCTTGGCTCTCACAACCACTTCCTGCTTCTTTGTCGCCAATTTACTTGGTTTGCTCCTCCCTTTTGTTTTCTTCTTGAAGGTCTTGCCTTTTACGGCAGCAATGGTTGCTTCCATTTCAGCCTCTCTTTCCTGCTTAGTTGGTTTTTCTTTCTTCCTTCCTTGTCTGACATTACCTATCCTGGTGGGATCCAGCATGATTGTCTCGGGTGGAAGCTTGTCCAGAAGAGCGTGCACCTCCTTTTCCCTCCGCTGTTTAGAAGTTTCAAATGGGTTTGCCACCCAGGAGTCAAAGTTGGGTTCTCCAGAACCTGGGACTAGAATGGATGATATACCCATGGAGTGCCCAATACCCACAACATCCTCATAGGGTCGGAACAACACAGTTCCTACCTGATATCCCTTTACCATTGAATGACTCATGTACCGGCCATATTCCTGGGCTCCAGACGAGTCTTTCCATATCTGTACACGTGATCCATTTCCAATAGCAAGTAAACCTCTCTGACTGAAATCCAATGTCTTAGCATGGCCTGAATATGTGTGGAGAACCTCGAATTTCCTCAAATCCCAGAGCTTTATCTTCCTCTCCATGCCTGCTGTAGCCATGAGATGGCCTCCAGGGTGAAAGGCAATTGCAGAGATGGGCCCATGATGGCACAGCATCTTAACAAGAGGAGTGGAACTGGTGGGTTTCCACATGGTGACTTTTCCACAGGAATGACCCAAGGAAACAACAGAATTGAAGGGATTCACTTCCATTACACTACAACGGCCAAGACCAGTCCGATGGTTACCCACCATTTCGCCCATTGTGACATCCTGGTAATGAAGCTGACCGAATTTGTTTATCGATGCTAGGAGGAAATGGTTCTTCAAAAACTGAAGTTTTACCACTGCACCATGTTCCTGAAATAAATAGGAGCATCGGGTGCTGATAAGCTTTAAGCGGTAACTGCCATATAATGGAAAAACAGTAAACCCAAGCAGTATCTTGATGGTGGCTGCACTAGTTGCAACCTGGCTCCATTGGATCTCCTTTTAAGTGTTCGACCCAGTTAAATCCCCAGGAGACACATCCATACCTAACAGCCCCAAAGCCTTTTTCCTTCCACAAAATGAATGGCATTTGAACTCACAGAAGTAAGGAGGGGAGGAACGGGGGGAGGGGGGACGTGGGTAGAATTCAACTCATCTTATCTTTGCACTGGACAAATTCCTTTAGAACTCAGTCAATCTATAGCTTCAATAAAATTTGAGATGTAAAATATCAGAATAAAACCTGAAGGCTGATAGGTCTTAATGGTATAATTAGACTAATGTCACGTTGATGGATACACATTTCAAGTTCTTGATGCCAAAAGGCAGATACAGATTTTTTAACACCCACCCAAAAAAAAAAGGAAGAAGAAGGTGAGCACAAATGCAAGACATCCTAGGGCAGAATGCTAACCTTGAGGCAGTGAAGTTCTGTACCATCCCTGCTATATATATATGGATACCTGACAGTCAAAAGTACCAAGTGAACAAATTCAGACTGCAGACACAAATTAAATAGGGAAACTCATGATATCAGTAGAAGCAAAAAAGGTAAATCTCAATATATTTCATAGGTTGCTGGATACATGAAGATGCCGCCCATAAAGCAACACTTCAAGCAGTTTAACTGAATTTTGTGACGAAGTAAAACCTTATATGGTAGCACCAAAAAGTCACAGTAAAAGTCTCAGAACTATGTAACATCATTTGATGCTTTGTGACATATATCTGATAGTTTGCATTACAACATTATTTAATGACAACCCACTATCTAGCCAAAAAAAAATTCGCTTGAGCTTGTATTTCATGCCTAGGGGTGTCAAATGGTCGGTTCAGTCGTTTTTTTGGGTTTTTGCCTACTGAAATCGGACTGATAAGGTGTTCGCTTATTGGTTTTTTCTGGCTTTTGGTCCAAATGGTCTGTCTCTGTTGGTCTTATTGATCAAGTTCAGTCGGTTGATTTTGATTGGTTCAATTGGGTCGGTTTGATTTTTTACAGCGCTAGCCAGACCCTTATACAAGAAATTAACACTGTAAAATAAATTGGATATTAGTTAGCAACAAATAATGGGTTGCCCAACAAACCATAGGATACCTGCCCAAAAAACAACAGTAGCCCCCCCTACCATATAGCAACAACAACTCAGCCTCATCCACATGGATCATTGCCCTCCAATCAACTATATTCGAGGTCATACTTGATACATGGCCTAACCTATGTATGTCTTTCCTCACCACTTCTCCCAGGTCAGCCTAGGTCTGCCCCTGGCTCTTTTAGCTCCTTCAATGAATTCAATTTGAATCAGATCACTTTTCCATACTGGAGCATCCAAAGGCCTCCGTTGAACATGGTCATGCCACATCAAACAACTTTCTCGTAGCTTATCATGTATAAGAGATACTCCAAATTAGCTCTAATATGATTCATTCCTTACTCTTTTCTTCCTAGTTATGCCACATATTGATGTAGAGACCCATGCTGGCCTACAGTATAAGAGGAAGAAGAAATCCAGCCAGCCCAACCAGCTTTGGGCTGATCGAGCCAGCCAGCCTGGCCCCCAACTTTGGTCCTATGCTGGTCCACCTTTGCAGCCATCGAACCAGCATAGCAGCCCTTTGTTTAGTCTACGTTTTGCTTCTTATTTTGCTCTTCTAGAAGAGCCTCCAAGGTGCCATCGATCCAGCCTGCAGCTTACTGTCCAGAAGCTTCCAAGAGTGTCCTGTGATTCTCCATACAGCTGGGATTTTGTCTTCTTGTGTTTGACCAGTCAAACCTCAAGTTGGACAAGTTGAGCTAGCCTTCTAGAAGTCCCTAGTATTGTCTCTTAGAGTACAAGTCAGTAGTAAGCTGCTAAAAGCTATTAATTTCCTTTTTCATGTTAGTTTCCTATTTGGTTTATTCCTAAATTGTAAGGTTGTGCCTAGTCTACTATATAAATGAGATCATTGTACCACTTTTAGAATTAATGAAGAATTGATGACTTGCAGCCAATGTGTACTCTAATTCCTGAGATAGGATGTCCCAGCAGCTGAAATAGCTGCGGGTGAGGGGCCCAGGCTGAGATAGTCATTATCCCACAATCCCACCTACATCTATCCCACTCCATCTTTCTCTTTCTTACTTCTTTGTTTACTGAAGTGAGAGAGTGATTCGAGTGAGTGTTATTTGAAGACCACTAGAAGCCTTGAAACACATCCACAAGACTTACTTGAGACCTGCTGTAGAACAAGAGATCAAACCACACCTGTCAGGGTTTCTGAAGCTGATCGACCGGGACCAGAACTCCTCAGCCCCTAGCCAAACTGAAAACCCTTTTAGGGAATTGTTCCTTGTACTACGAGGCACAATCGACCTGCACAGAAGAACCTTTGGAGGTCCCCTGTGGAAGCAGCAGGGTTTTCTCTTCCTTCTACTGAAACCCTAATCCAGCTAAGGTGTTTGTTGTGTTGCTCCGTTACGGACCATCTGGGAACCAGCTTTGGGGGTTCTCTTAACCTCATTACAGGCCTCATTTGACCAGGTCTGGAAGTTCTAAATCCATTTTATTTTGTGACTTCTAGTTCAGCCCTATTCCATCTTTGTGAAGCTTCTTTGGGTTCTGATATCTGAGAACCAGATCCGATTATTGATTGGGAGTTATTATTATTGGGGTTGTTTGCCTAGTAAACCAAACTTATGTCACATATCCATCTCAACATTCTCATCTCCGCTGCACTAAATTTATCTAGATGACATTTCTTCACTGCCCAACATTCCGCACCATACATCACAGCTGATCGTATGACTGTCCCATAAAATTCTCTTAAATTTTAAAGGAATACGCAGATCATACAACAGTCTGGGCATATCTCTCCACTTCATTCATCCTATTTTAATTTTTTGTGAAACATCATCCTCAATATCACCTTTTTTTTTTTTTATGATTGAGCTAAAATACCTAAAATAATCACTTTGCAGAATCTCTTTCATCAATTTTCACACCACATTATCTGTCCTAGGGTAACTAAAGTTAACACATCATATATTCCGTCTTCGTTCTACTAATCTTTAAACCTTTCGGTTTCAAGATTGCTCTCCATAACTCCAACTTGAAACTAATCTCTGCTTTTGTCTCATCCACCAAAAAATATCATCAGCAAAAAGCATACACCAAGGAACCTCATCTTGAATGTCTTTGGTTAAATCATCCATGATAAGCGTAAACAAATAAAGGCTTAAAGTTAATCCTTGATGTAACACAATTGTAATTAAGAATCCACTACCTTCACCCCTCACAGTTCTTACATTAGTCACCACGCCGTTACACACATCTTTAATTATGTCCACATTTTTACTTGAAACACTTCTCTTCTCTAGTACTTTCCAAATTAACTCTTCTCTAGTACTTTCCATATCAATTCCCTAGGGGCTTTGTTATAAGATTTTTTTAGGTCAATAAAGACCATATGGAGATCTTTCTTGCAATCTCTAAATCTTTTCATGACTTTCCGAAGTAGGTAAATAGCTTTTGTCATGGATCTTCTTGGCATAAAACCAAATTGGTCCTCCATAATAGTAGTTTATTGTCTCAAGTGGGTTTCAACAACCCTCTTCCCTAATTTCATAGTATCATTAGTTTTATGCCTCCATGGTTATTGTAGCTCTGAATATCACCTATATTTTTTAAATCGGAACCACAATATTTCTCCATTCATCTGGAATTTTCCCTAAACTTCTTTTACCTTGGACACCGTAATTTTTTGTACATATCTACAATATGTGGTGCCTTGATGGGTAATGCAAACATGCAGTCTTCCTGGACATTATTACTAAAACACTCAATAACAATTAAAATGAAGAAATAAAGACATTTAACTAGTATGCCTAGTCTGTACCCATCTTATAAGCCCATTATAAATAAAACTCATCAGATCAAAGGCCCATACATATTTCAACCCAAAGCTTATTTCCAACAAAATAAGCCCATTTAGGAGATTTAATTGCATCATTTTGACACTAACATTTTTTCTTAATGTCATAGAACTATTATTTTGCAAGTAAACAAATGATCTTTATGGTTTAAGAACCTCTTCCAATATTAACAAAAAGGGACCTTACTTTTTCTGGGCGGCAGCAAAGAATAGCTCATTGTGCAAGAAAACAATATCACGAACTGTTTCCCTGACCTGAAAGAACTCAATGCATACGAAAGTATAAGTTCCATCATCAATTCATATGTTGGGTTTACAGAATACATCAAAGAATCCTTAGTGAATGGAACTGAATAACGAAACAGAATAATAATAATAATAATAATAATAATGGACACAACTAAACATAGTCCTCAAGAAAACTCTTCTTTTCCTTTAAACTGCATTTACTTGATTTACACATCCAGCTCAACCCAGAAAGGCTTGCCGAAGTCTTGAGGTTGGCATATGTTTCACACACACACACACAATCTCTCCCTCCCTCCCTCTCTCTAGGAAAGAGAATTCTGCAACAGGCAGAGGATTTTTGGTTTTCTCAAGGGTCAAAAAAACTCTAGATCTTGCCTCCACCAAAAATGAGAAAGCACATTCACGAATCATGATGATAGGTGTAACAATAACGAATACCCAACAATATATAGAATGAATAAAACAAAGTTCAGGTACAAAATTCCACATTGTTACATGGATACCCAGCAAGAAAGTAGATCAAGTCCAACATGCTTGTTGCAGGAATAAGCTTCAACATTCAAATCAAGATTCAATTCATAGTTTTTCAACATAGATATTGCAATTATCGAGCAATTCTAGCTTCACAAAAAAGAAGTGCTTGGGAAATTTTAAAATCCCTAAGCAGATAAGAATTTTTGGTAGAACAGGGATTCCTGTAGAGAAAAGCTCAGTTGGAAGTCTGCTTTGTTGTTCACAAGGAACACAACCATTTCAGTCTCTTCAAAGGTCAAACATCAAAGAACACAGATTGGAGGCAGCATTATGACATTGGTGAGAACCATTCAACAGTACACTATTGAAGCAATAATGACCCAGTCCACTACTACCAATGAACATCGATCAGGTATCAGACCGTGTTGCCAAATAATTTGGTCTCAGGTGAAGATCAGGCCAATGAACTACCTCCTAGCCAATAGACTGCAACTTATAGAAGGTTTGACTTTAGAAGCATTTCAAGAGGATGCGGGACAATCCCTGGACCATCGTTTTATTTAAGTTTTAGAAACATATTTTATATGTGTTTTGCAATAATTTAATTACTTAAATGCATGATGCCTTAATGATTTAACAGACAATCGATGAAGTATAGTTCATCTTTTTCAACCATAACTGGTATTAATTTTTTGAAAAAAAAAAGAAATCATGAATGAGCTGCTCAAATCTCTAGGACAGTATCAAACCTGAAACTCTTTAATTAGGCACATATTTTTCATGTCTATGATTGCCAGGTGGCCCTTGCGTCCAGCAACTGACATGTAACGACCACTTGAGGTATAGTCCAGTGTGTATGGGCCTAGCTCTGCAAACATAACAGAAGACAGAGGTTAAACTCTTGAACCCAATTATGATTCAAAATGCCAGAAAGCGCTAATTACTACACTACCACAGGTCCACAGTGGTTCGGTACAAGATTAAACACCTCCCACCCACCCACCCCCAGCATGGATGAGTAGTTTTCACTTTTCAGATAATGTGTATAACACATCTGAGTGGGAATGCGATACTAAAACAATTCTTAGACAAAATTGTTAAATGGCACAAGACCAACTCATTTTGAAGATAGACTAGAGCTTGACCCCTGTTGCTCTGCAGCATTCTAATTGTTTTATTTGAATCATGATCCAACAAACAAGAAAGAATAACATATGTAATAAGAACCTAAAACAACTGGGTACTGTAACCTAGAGATGTGTTTCACTTAAGATGCGAGAGAATGTGGCTTCAAGTCTCAAATCAGCCACTTGGTTCCAATCCATCTAGGGTTGGGATCCTCGACATCCTACAGAGACAGTTCTGAACAGTCTGGCAAAACACGCTGGAAACCATGAGGATGGAAAACAGAGACTAATTTGGGCTTCTCTCTTTTTTTCTTTTTACTCCACAAAGTAGAACAATAATAAAAGTAATAAAGTTAAGGGGAATTTTTCCTGTGGGAAAGGTGTAGCCTCCACCAGTGGCCCTCCTCTCTCTCTCTCTCTCTTCCCCCTCCCCTCTGAAATGACCTCCCTGCCCCCATTAACTGAACCGATTAGGGGCTCTGGTTGGTTGTTCCTGCCCACGTAGCACTACCGGACAGGCTCTCCCTAAAGTTAATTAGCCACCATGAGCTTTTTCAAACGCCCACAATAGATGTACATGAGGCTAAATATGGGGCTGAACAAATAGGAAAAATGGATTTAAATAAAGTTTGGGTGTCATGACAGAGATACAGGTAGATCAGCTGCCAAAGGGGGGGGGGATAAAATAGGAGGAATCTACCTGCTTGAACAGACCTCGAACCCAATTCTGCCTGAATTCTTCATGGGGTCTTGACATTCAAGCATGGAATCCCACTAGCAAAGAAACTGTTTCCCTTTCTTATCTTTTTTCTTTCTTTCTTTCTTTTTTTTCCCGACTATTTTTTATAGGAAACTATCTAAAATTCTTTTGGGTAGCTTGACAACCAACATGACCTTAAACACAGTTGAACACTCAACTAAAAGGTTTAGTTGAGTGGGGAGCTTTAGTCAGATCTTAATTCAGTTTCTGATAATGTAAAACCATTCAATTGAGAATTGTTATCTGATAAATAAATTCGAGAAACAAGTTACTAATTGGTAAATTTAATGGGCATCATAAAGCTACAAGTTACATATTAGAGAAAATAAAAATCCAAATCAACCTGGTAAAACCATATCAAATGGCTTCCTTGAGCTCAAGAGATCTACTTCACGAACAATTGATTCCTGTTTGATCCTCCATGTCTTCTCTAGACCTTCAGCCTCCAAGTAACCTTCCTCACTTGGCATAAGCCACTGCAAGCACATTCACAACTTGTTAACTCAAAAGGAAAAAACTCAAGTTTGAAAAATGGATCAAGCTTTCTAGAAGCCTAAATCAGGAACTAAAATCCAGGATATGGATCAAAATTAATAACGTTAGGATTAGTATTGTCGTAATAAATGGAAGCTTAGATTGGCATAACATCCAGTTCCGGAGAGAACAATACCCTACCAAGATGTTTGACATTAAACACAAGCAAATAATTTATTTAATGTGCTTCAAATTAGATTCTGATTATTTCTACTTAAGTAGAGAATCTGATTATGTGGGATCCACTATATTCTTGTGATGTACCTAACAATCCATACCATATCTCAATTCAGTAAGTTGACATGAACTGCAAAGCCTAGTCATTCTATCTGTTTCAGTGACATTAATCCTTTCTACAATACTCTTGATACAGGGCCAATTGGCTGCTATTATGTAGCCTTCAACAAACAATTTTAGGAATGTGATGCAATTTGGCTCTATCCTGTTGAGAGTAAAGGGAAATGAAGGGAAGAGGAAGCAAAATTAAATTGAAAAAGAAAATGGAAACTTTGGTATTCATGATTGCATAATTAACTTAAAACCTCATAAATATGGAAACTAAACTTTTCAAATGGATTATTTACTTTCCTATTCAGGTTCAAAGAATTCAGTTGAAAACTGAAGTACAACTTAATTGAGAAAGATATGAGGACCCCGAGTAACCTATCTAGCCGACCCCCTCAAACGCAATGTACCACATGGTATCCAACTCTCTTTCATTTTACCTTTGCAAGGAACTTTTTATTCCTATAAGACCCAATCAAGTTTTGGGGGCCTTCACAAGGCTGACCTTGGGGTCCCCCTTTAAATTTTCCAATTTAATGAGTAGATTTAGGAAGTGGATGATGTTGCACAAAGAATTAAGATAGGATGAAGTACAATGGTGGATCCAGAGTACTGTGTGATCGAGTATTCCTTTAGAACTCAAAAGAAAAATTTTATAAGACAATAATACGACCAACAAATATGAATGGAGCTGAATGTTGGGCAGTGTAAAAATAACATATAGATAACTCAGTGTAGCTGAAATGAGGGTGTTGAGATGGATGAGTTGTAAACTAGAAAGGATAAAATTAGGAATAGAACTAATTTTGGAGTAACTCCGACACATGATAAGTTGCAATAAAGTCATTTGAGGTGGCATAGACAGATGCAACGTTGGCCTTTGAATGCTCTAATATGAAGGGGTGATTTGGTTCTGATTGAAAGAGCAAAAAGATCCAAGGGTGGCCTAAAATGACTTTAGGAGAAGTGAGGAAATGCATGCATAGCTTAAGACTAGTAACAAGTATGCCTTTGAATAGAGTTGATTGGAGTAAAAAGATCCATGTAGCCGAGTCCATTTAGTTGAGTTGAGTTGAGTTGAGTTGAGTTGAGTATTTAGGAATTTTGTTGAGTTAGTAACTTAGTTACAGAACCATTATGGTAATAACTAAAAAATTTTAAATTATATCTATTACTATTAAATAACAATATGTTGCTTTTCATATGAGTCTTGTGGCCTTTATATTGCTACTTCTTTCTTCTCTCCAATAAACTGATTATTCATCCAAGAAACAGAAAACTGTTGTGCACACAATGTACGCCACTAATCCTCACTTTTACCAACACAACGCTATAGGTTGAGGATTGAGGTAGTGGGGTAGGTTCTTGAAACTATTGCTTTGTGGCAGAGAATAAGCTATATAAAATTGATGGACTATGTAGTCAAACCCAACAAAGCTTGCCACCTTTTATAGATAAACACTTCATAAACCATATTCGACAAATAAAATTAGGAAAAAGAATGATGCCTAGTCGTGTGGCTCCTGTGCCCAGACACGGGAGCACACAAAATTACCGCCCCACCACCCATGAAATCAAAAAATTCCATCCATGTTGATGCCCCTGCGCACACTCTCATTGGCACCCGCCCTGATGCAGGGGCCACACAACCAGACAGAGATCTCTTGCCCATAAAATTAATAAATAAAATATCTTAAATAAATTTCAGAATGCTATCAACTTTTCTAATGCTCCATTTGAACTACTCTGAGAGAATAAGTTGTAGGATAAGACTAGGTATCTAAAAGCTTTAGTCGTTGTGACCTCTTTAGAACACTTGAACACTTGAGTTGCAAAGCAAGACATGACAAAAACGAAATAATTTTAACTTAAATATTAACAATATCCTAATTCTGCAGTGTCCAAGTCTATACATGTAAATTAATTACAACTGCAACCCATGAATTAACCCTAGTCGTCAAAACGTAGTACGGGAGAGTTGATCCATCATGCTGAATGTCAACCCACCAATCAGGAACATATCATTGAATTTATCCAAGTGGTCAGTGCAAAGGGCTAGAATTCTGAGGACATTAGTTCGATTCCAGCTTGCCCAACAATTTAACAACCAAAACACAAGGCGAAGAGAAAAAAAAGCCAGTGGGGTTATTAGAATGACCATGAGTCCATGACAATGAAGATAACATTACGTACTCAACACAATTCCAGGGACTTGAGAATTAGAAACACGAAACAACTTTCTATCTTGATAAATAAGAGACTTTACTCAGGAAGGATATGATGCAACTAAAAAGGATGTAGAAACAGTCTTAGTTTGCTTCTATTTAAACAATTACATCTCCTGTCGACAGTCTGGGAAAATATTTGAGGATTGCAAACATATTGAGGAAAAATACACACCATTTGCATCTTAAATGTCAAAGAGAGATTAGATGAGCATATAGAACTAAACCTTTTCAGCCTTGGCGGCAGCTTTCGCAGATTTTCCATACAACTCTTCTCTAACAGCAAGTTGTCCTTTCAGTTTTTTATCTTGCAAAACCTGAGAAGTATTTAGATATTCTACAAATTAGAGAGCTATATATGGTACTGTATAAAGATGAAATCCATCCATATCCTGCCAAATACCTCCAAATTTGCACCCTCGCCCCGAAGATACTTCTTTACTTTCAAATCCAAGTCAGCAAAAATATCCTGTGAACAGAGGATTGATATCAAAATTTTGGCATGTAGATGTAAAGAAATTAAAAGGAAAAACTTGAATCATATACAAGTGTAAATTAAGTATTATAAAGTTCTAGATCCAACATATTGCATACAACCCTTACTTTGACCATCAACGAATATCAGCAAAAGCTCAAAGAATTCTTCAGCCATAAAAAAGAAAGAAAACCCTCCAAGAAAATATAAGGAGCATGGAAGTAAGTCATCAAGAAAGAGGGTGGGATAAACTTGTTAAATTTATTAATGTCTTCTAATGCATAAACAACCAAAAATATGGACTTAATAACAGTAAACAACACATTTTCAGCATAGAACATGAACTTGATTATCACCTTCTCAACCGGAGGAATTAGTTCTTCAGAAGTTCCGCATCCTTGTTCCACCCCCATCTGGCTGATTGATGATTCAAAACAAGTTACTGCAACATGTTAAGATAGTAAACCGTTAATACAAGACAATAGTATCTCATCTCATGGGCAGCCAAAAAAAAAAAAATCTTTCCTCTCATAAGTGAAAGGTCAAAAATAATGCAAAATATGAATAACTAATGTCAATCATATGATTTGCGCCAAAGTCGTCTTCACCCACGTTTAGATACCCATTTGTTGGACGACAAAAAATAATGAGATTAGAGATTAACGATTAAGAATATTTAATCATTCTTATTACAGATCTGCCATTCAGATGAATAGATGCCAGAATAGTTGCCATGGAGTCTAGGCGACAAAGGCATCAGAGAGCTGCTTAAGCACTTAAGCGCCTAGGCACCCTTGTATTTTTTTTTACATAAATCTATCATAAAAATAATATAATTGTGTTTATATGCTACATAAAGAATCAACCATTTAAGCCACGTCAAAAGAGAAGAATCAACATAAAAGCAATATCAATGCAAAATGATATAATTATACTAAATTGCTAGTAATGACCTAAAATGAGAAAATCAACAAATAATGACCAAAGTATAGATATATAAAGAAGCATACTCATCAAAAAAAAGCATACTCATCAAAAAACAAAGGAATAAACTAAAAAGCATGGTAACATATAGTTAAGAAGCAGAATTATAAAGCATGTAAATATGTAAGCATGTAGTATATTATTCACACCACTGCAATGCCAAAACAAGTTCCTCCAAGCCCTCCACAATGTTTCAATTTTCAACCCCCTGTCAGTCAATACATACAGTGCGCCTAGGCACCTTTTAAAGTAAAAACCAAGCATTTCGAATTAATATCTAAATATTCCTACCTGGAGAGAGGAGATGATTCATTAATAATAATAATAATAATCTTAACGAAAAACATAAAAATGAAACCAAAATGCTAAACTCTAGTAATCTTTAAATCTTAGAAAGGGTAAAATACATCACCAAGAGTCAAGTGTTCCACCATTTTAAGCAACGGAGAGTTGAACTATATCCAAAACTAGGAATTGTTTATCTCAGCAACTCACCCAAGTCAAATATATCACCCTAATCCAGGTTAAGAATGAGCATATATTGATAATTACAGCACATTCATTGGCAGCAGCAAGAAGATCACATGCAAGACAAAAATGCCTAGCTTTGATCAAGTGCCCATGTTGAGCTTACTGGTGCAAGAGCATTAGCATGAGCATGTGAAACAGTAAGCTAGAACGAGAACATCAACGATGAAATGTTCAGAGTTCAGCACATAAAGGAGCATGAAAATAAGCATACCAGAATGAGTAAACAGTTCTCTGCCAGCAAGTAACAATTTATAGCATCTTCAACTGGAAGTGAATTTGGAAATTTTCTACTACTTAGTTGAGTTTCAATAATGGTATCATTCAGTTCACTACATGAAAAAACAACAATTGCATGAAAAACACATCATGAAAGAGTAAGCAACAAAAAAGCTTTATATTATAAGCGGAATACATCAAGTAATATCATCTGCATAACAACAAGCCCAACAGATGGAGATCCAGATCCAATAGATCTCTCTCTCATGTAAATGATAGATGACAGCAAAAATTTTAGTTAATCACCAAAATTTCACAAGATTATGTCTACTCATGAAGTTTTTCACTTATCAAAGGCCAAATGATTGTCCTTTCTGGGGCACCCAATACTTTAAGGCTTAAAACTCTCTAAGTAAAAAAATGTTTCAAGGAAATATTTGACGAAACTAACTTCACAGACCCAACTTCTGGTTCAAATCTAGAGAGTCAAACAAGGTCCAAGTGCAACATCTACTAACTCTTTAGTCTATTAGAAGGTGATGCAGTTCAGTTCAAGGAGGAGGAGGAAGAAAGAAAAGACAGGGGGTTTGCAACGGAAGAAGACAGAGTAGGAGGAGGAAAGAAAAAAAACAGGGGGGAACCAGAGAAGAAAAAGAGGAAGCAAAACAGCAAAAAAGGGTGGCAAGAACCAAGAAGTGGAGGAGGAGGGGACAAAGGGGGGGAACAACCAAAGAAGAAGATGAAAATATATATATAACTTACCAGAAAGATTATGCCGCCGGAGGGAAATCTCCCAGCCTTTAGTTCAGGGTTTAGTAGGGAACAACCAGTTAAGGGTGTCAACCAGTACAGTTTAGATACCAAAACCATTCCGTATCAAGAAAATTCCTATATTTCAATAACAATACCATTCCAGCTCCGGTATGGTTTTTATTCAGTATAAGTATGGTATCTTATCTACGAAGACGGTTTCGGTACTGTTTTTATTCAATACTTTTGCTGTTTTTTGCCTTTTACCAAATGGTTTTGTCTTAAAACCGACACCGTACCAAACTGAGAAAGATACCGTTTTGTCATACCGAGATCCTGAATCTCCTTTGGTTTGGTAGATTTCTGTATGGTTTCGGTATCGGTACCAAATAAACACCCTTACAACCAATTCTCTTCTCACTTTCTCTTCTTTTCCGATTTTAAGAATGAATTAAAACTGATTGTTTGCAACTAAATTCTAATCTTCCATGCTTTCATGATCACTTAAATCCAACCTAGCTTTCCAATTTGAAATCATTTCTCATTCTTCTGGATTTCTACATCTAATATTAATTAAGTTTAACCCCTGAAAAGGGTAAGAGGAAGTTGGAAGGAAGCAGAATGAGAAAGAATGCAAGCACTGCAGCTTCACCTTGAATCAGAAAAAATGCCAATAAATGAATGAATAGAAGAACCCAATATAAGTTAAGACATTCTGAACAAATACTAGACTTCCACGAGGACCTTTCTTTCAATTGTAAAGTACTATAGTGGAATGTGAACACGATTCACAGACTAAAACAACAAACAAGCTGCCCAAAAGAAACAAAAAAACTTCCAATCTATAGCTACAACTAGTTCTTTGGTAAAGTACTAGAGTTTGAGGTTGGGTCCAACAACACTTTTGAGTTTGGGTTTCTCAAACTCAGGCAAATGTTCACTCCTATGGATCAAATACCAAAGAACTAGTTAGGGGTTGACTTTGGATGCATTACTCATGTCTGAGTCCAATCCAACTTGATTGCTTTGTTTAACAACGATGGGAGAAAAATTTACACAGATGCATCCACTTCACTGTGAGAAAAACTTACAAAGAAGAGATAGACTCGCTGGCCGAACGGAGATGGAGAAGACGAATGGGGCACCGGAGCAGGGGCTCAACTCAATAGCCTCAGATGGTGACTCTCCGAAGAAAAGAAGCCGTAAGTTGCCCCACCGCCGCTGCTATCGCTTTTGATGGAGTCTTCAGCAACCGAAAGAAAAAGAAACCGAAAAGAGGAAGGGAAAGGGTAATTGATTGTTAGGACTATTGCCCTCAGTCGCCGGCCGCCGTGAACGAAGACAGAGGGGAAAGGGTTCCAACTTCCAACGAGAAGAAGGGGCCAAGCCCCTGTTTTGGTATTCTAAGACGGGGAATAAGGGTTTGGGGGACTTTGGGGCTCGGCTTCCAGGTTTTACTTTACGGTGTGTTTGTTTGTAACCAAGCATGTTACAAAGCTGTTTGTAACCGAAATTTTTTGGGGAAAAATTCGTCTGTGAAGAGTTGATCTGGCGGAGAGTGGTGGAGATGGCTCCTTTTGTTGACACGTGATGCCCACGACCGACGGCTGAGAATAAAATTCGGACCTTGGTTCTCAATATCAAGGTGTGGTGAAGATGGCTTCTTCTGTTTACACGTGGTGGTCAAATCATACCTTCTGAAAACCAAGGTTCGATTGGAGAGCTATAACCTAAGTAGGATTTTATTTAATTTCGACTAGATTTAGGAGTTGAAATCGTCTGCAATTTCGATCTCGTACAATTCCGTATAATACCACATTCAGGCGATGACACGTGTATTGATACCAATACAATGGTCCAAATATGGTACAACTAATAAAACATTAAATCAGTGAAAAGGCATTTAAATCAGATATGGATCATTGTATTGGTATTAATACACGTGTCACCCCCTGAATGTGGTATTTCACGGAATTGTACGAGATCGAAATTGCAGACGATTTTTTTCCCTAGATTTAGTTCTCCTTGGAAAAAAATCGTCTGCAATTCCGATCTCGTACAATTTCGTGCAATACCACCTTCAAGCGGTGACACGTGTATTGATACCAATACAATGGTCCAGATCTGATTTAAATGCATTTTCACTGATTTAATGTTTTATTAGTTATACCAGATCTGAACCATTGTATTGGTATTAATACATGTGCCACCACCTAAAGGTGGTATTGCACGGAATTGTACGAGATCGAAATTGCAGACGATTTCAACCCGTTCTCCTTTGATCAATTTTTGAACGAATCTTCACTTATGGTATGTCTTTTAACTCTGCTATTATATACACAATATGGTGAAAGTTTGGCTCTAACAATTTGGATCCGTCATCATGATATTATTGCTAAACATGCTCTTTATTTCATTTTTCATATAAATCAAACAGTCGTCATAATTTAAACATGCTAAACATGACTCTGCACAAGAACTAAATTATTGTTCAAAATTTTAGAAGTCTGCATGTCCATGATTAATCAAATTTCCCTTAATGAATATAGCAAGAATGGAAGTACAGACAAATCAGAAAATTGAAACTAAAACTTTAATTGAAAGGTAAAAGCTTAAACTAAGAACCTCAAAGAGAATGTAAATCATCGAAAAGGATAAAAGATGGGATGCAGACTCACATGCGCCTTGATCTTTTTGCTGTTCTGTGATGTCGCTGCTTCAAGAGTGAAGACTCACATGTGAATTTCAGCTCTTCTTTGATTTCAGCCTAGAACACAAAAAACGGAAACACTTGCACCAGAAAAAAAAAAACAGCCCAGAACACGCGAATAGTTCCGTTAATTCCTAACCCAATCAACCTTATAAAAAAAACAAATATAATACATATATATGGTGGGGACAAGCGTGGAGTTCGTGAGTTTTGAATCTGAAGAAGAGAAACGCATGAAGCGTTTGTGATTTTGTTGCAAGGATGGGGAGGGCTGGATGGATGTATCTTCTAGATCTTTTCGCCTCTCGCTCTGTTTTAGATTGTGTCACAAGGAGCCATTCCTGATCATCAAAATCAGTGAGAGAACTCTGAATAATAGGAGGAACCCAGTTTTCGATCAAATCTCTATATTGTACCTCTTATCTTCTCCAGCTTGCTGCTGGACCTACGAGAACTTTCAGCAATGTATAAAACTTGTACACCCACCCTTCCAGATGTGGAACAAGACTGTTCTTCCATGGGCCTTGGATCATATTCACAAAACTCTCGCAAAACAGTAGCCATTTCCGACGTAGAAAATGTCTGCAATTCGCTAAGTCTTGGATAAATTCCATACCTCTCTTGCAAAACAGGTCCAGCATCCAACAAATTCGAATGGGGTACCTCTCTTCTTGGTGGTATTTCTTGATCCTTCTGTTTCAAGGATCCAGAATCTTTACCACCCCTCTCTCAATCTCTCTGGTAAGGAATCGTGGTGGGCTGGCGGAACCGGAATCATAGGTGTAACTCATAACGCGCTAAGTTAGCAGAGAGAGCAAGAGATGAGTAAAACAAAAAAATACCTGTTAGGAAGGAAACCAGAGAGTGTGAGAGGTTCTTTGAACTTGAGGCTTGAGTCGCTTGACTTGAGGTTGAGGTTGAAGAAGACGATGAGTCGATGAGAGCTTGAGGACGAATCTTCTCCAGTGAAGAAAAGCTTGAGGTTGAGGAAGACTGGAAGAGGGCAGCGGCGGCGGTGGGAAGACTCGGCAGTCGGCACGACGAAACTCCAAACCCGGAAGGAAAAGATGACTTTTGCCGTTTACGCCCTCTGGGTTTTTTCGCATAGTAATTTACTCTTTAGTCTGCATAATCTTTACTAGTATTTCTTTATTAGTAGGGTAAAATAGATATTTAGGCAATTTTGAAAGGGTCGGGTCTCGCGGAGTAGATGGCTCGGTTCAAGTGGCCTTTTATGCGAGTCTTATGCGTGTCAAGTCGGTCGGGCATCCGATGGACTAGTAGTCAGACCGTAAATGGCCCATTTATTAAATGAATCGGCGCAGGTCAGGCCTTAAATAAATAGGGCTCCGTCGAGCCTATCAATGCGGGCTCATGATTGACACTCCTAAGCATAATTATGATGGTTAAATGTTAAATCTTTAGATCAACAAGATCGGGTTGGAATGTGTTGGGACAATATGGCCAAACTTACATCCCTAATCTAAAACATGGCCTAAGGTAAGAAATTGAATCAGTGTCGACCAATCCCAATCCTAAGACAATCCCATATGTGTGGATTGGCACAAACGATGGTAAAAAATCCGTTTTTTAAATGAAACAAGAGTGGGTCAAGTTCTCAAACGGAACTAATCCATACAGATGAAATCCACTGAAGAAAAAATGAATTTGGATCAATTCCTCATACGAAAATGCTTTTGTAGAGTCCCGTTATGGACGCTTGGATTCTATCAAGTCATTCTCTTCAATGCATTGGACTCTGACCTTGGTGGAATCCAAGTCCTGTTATGAACACTTAGATTCCATCAAGTCACTCTCTTCACAGCATTGGACTCTAACCTTAGTAGAATCTAGGTGTTGATGTCGGTCACATGAATATAGGACCTTCTCAAGAACCTTATCTGAATCCAGGAAAACCCTTAGAAAAAAGCTGACGGATTCCATCTGCGTGAATCAATCTAACCTGAATTGATTTTTTTTTTTTTTTCCTTAAGTAGAATACAAGAACCTGATCCACACTTAATGTAGGCCAATGCCGTATCTCAAACCATGATCCAGAGCTATAAAGACTTGAAATCCTCTAGATGTGAAAGAATTGGCCAAGATTCATCGGATCAAGTTTGTCATTAGAGACGTATTGATCTTCACTAGTGCACCTTAATCCCGCCCCCCAACTTACTTGCAAAGT
>NC_056564.1:10466490-10472709 GCF_013358625.1 Macadamia integrifolia | reverse complement strand
AAAGATGGATCTTATAAAATATTTTTCTATTTAAAATAAAGTGAATTCAAATATAAGCATTTGATTAACCCACTATCATATAATAGATCCAGCCGTAATGAATTGATTGGATGCTCTAGATTGAATCTATGGGAACTAACAAAATATTGCAACATTTTGAAATGAAATGAATTGAATCAAGGGACTTTATACATTAACGTTTTATATTGTCATCATATGTGCTAGAAAGGGAAACATACCTCACAATGTGTAGGGACACAGGTATTAATGATGAGAGAGAAGAGAGAAAATGTGAGAAAATCATAAATATAAAGTATTATATACATTGATGAAGATAAATTATAAAGTGATAATCAAATACAAACTAACTAGTTTTCGCACGTACCAATCGAAACAAACTGGTATAGTGGGCTGATTCAATTTAATTATGGGAAAAAGAATAATGTCAATTATAAAATAGAAAATTTCATACATGCTAATGCCCCTACAATCTACATACACTTTCATTGGTCCCCACATTAATGCAATAGCCACGTGGCTAAACACCAATCTCTTGCCCTTTATTAGTTTATTTAATGGAATTAGATATTCAAAAGAAGTATTATAATTGAATAAAAAATTTAGAAATCGAGGCTCCAAGACCGCTATGGTCAAGAAGCCAATGACTAAAAGCTGGCCAAACTTTCTTTCTCAAAGAACATTAGACGAGGCTTTCCAGCCATTCTAATGACAAAATAAATATTACATTCCATGAAATGTGATCCCACTAAGAGCCGATGCCTTGTTGCCTCCATGACATGAATGGGACTCATTCAGATTAAATAATTTTAAATTTATTTAAATTGGTATTTCAAATTTGTTTAATTTAATTTTGAGTTTTACAAGTCAAAAGTGTCAAGAAGTCTAGAGAAGAAGAATCCATTGATTATTTAAATCGAGGAAGAGAGATGGCTGGGACATCAGACTACAATTTCCTACCGATGAAGGGATAGGAAATTGAATCATTTAGAAAAGATTTAATGAAGAGAGAGAAAAAGATCAACAAATAGGATGTGAGGATGAATGAACAAAAATTTGTACACTAATGTCGTGGTAACCTTTTTCCATAAACCAATATTTAAAAGCAAATGCAAACGAAAGGTCAAGTGTTTTGAAATTTTTTTTTAGGGATACCATGGTTTGAAATTTGGAGGGGACAAGAATGGGCATAGATGAGTTATTGCCATGATATGCTCATTGTTGTTCTCAAATTCTCATGCTCACTGGCCAGCCATAAGAGGGAGAAGGTACGTGGAGGCACGGAGTGGCATCAAAGCCAAACACACAATTCCTTCCTAGCATTTAATGGGAAAAAATCAGAATATGCAGATTCTATAATCTATGGAGTGGTAATTGAAAAGTGGGAGAAAAAATGCTGGGCAGTGTGGTTACTTTGGTAACAGTTGGATCAATGAAAGTGTGTATAAAAGCATATACTCCAAAAGAGATGGATGAACGTTTTTTCACATAAAAGGATGTAACTTGAAATTTGGGTATAGATACTTACATTGATAATATTCAAAGAAAATGTTTCTGAACTTAAAATAAAGTGTTTAGTGCACTTATGGTGTGTGAAAAAAAAAATTTTGATAGAAATGACAAAATGTAGTTTCGTTAAAAATAAATAGTATTTTGATACAGAAACTAAAATTTCTGTTTCTGTTTTTAACACGAAACATTTTTCCAAAATGTAATCAAATGCAGCTTTAGAGCTTGATCAAAGAACCATCTCCCTTTAAGAATGAAACTTGAGCTAAACAAGAGATAGGAGTCATGGAATGATGGCTCGAAACATCGGGACACACACTCCGAAGGGATCTTAGCCATTGGCACATGGTTGATGTGCCACAGAGGAGCCCCACGCCTCTCAGTCCCTTGTGCTGATCTGTTCCTCCTCGCGCTGTCGTTTGCAATCTTGAAAGGCTTTGCATGTTTTAAGGGAAGGAGAATTGAAAACTTTGAAGAGTGAAGTACTTCAAGTGCGCCATTGTGCTAATTAAACTAATCCCCGACAACATTAAAAACCTTGATTCACGTATTCAATGGATCCAAACACCCCATTATGCCGCGAGGTAGCGATCGATGAGAATTTTTTAAATATTACTTATAATGTGGGGTGGGGGTGCAAGAACTGACAAGTAACAACAGAGGTCATTAGGCCCTGGAGGTGGAGGCCGAGACTTGAAACCTGGAGTTGTGTTTTAGCTACAGGCTCATAGTATTGCAGAGGCTCGAGCCTGAGACGCTGAACCAGGGGGCTATAGACGGAACCTGGGGCCTGGGGGTGTCTTTTCCATCGCAGCTTTTATGGTCCAACCACACATAAATAGCAAAATCCCTTCCACCCAAAACACAAAACAAACAATTCCAAATTTCCAAAGGAAGCCCCTGCCATCCGCCCATCTTGTCTTTTAGGACTAGGGACTCGGGGCAGGACAGAGCCTTTTTATAAGATTTAAGGGGACGAAAGAGTATGGGTAAGAGTTTGGGCTTTGAGAGTGTGAACTGTGGTGAACAATTTGGAAAAATCTTTTCTATTTTTTATTTTTCGATTATGCGATTTGTCTTTGTTTTCTCGTCTGGATCTGGAAGATTTTTTGACCACTTCTGAGTTCAAACGTTGGAAGTCACGAGAAAGAGCGAGAGAGAGAGAGAGAGAGAGAGAGGTGCAGCAAAGAAAATAGGCAAAGCTGGCAGGAAAAGGGGGGGAAAGCTCGATTGTCCACAATCTGAAAACGACGGTTGATGTTCCTTTTCTGTCTTTCGGCGGGAAACTCAAAAATATTTTGCGGGAATCAGAAGTATTGCTTTCTATAATTAATTATTACTGTCATTATTTGAAAAGATTTCCTTATTTTACAACAAGTGCAGGACCTCTCCTGCGGCCCTTGACCTGATCTAAAACTGCCCCTGCCCGTGCCTGGCCACTCACACACGATCAAATATTTTTTCTCTGTCCATATTACCATTGTCCTTTTTCAAAAATCAAAATTTTCGACAAACCGAAAGCAATTTGAAAACGGTTGTTAGTAATTCTATCAATTCTTTGGGGTAGCCAAAATTCCAGATATTCCCCATACCGCTTTCACTTTCCCGCTCTTTCCTCTGGTACGGTCACTTTCAGCTGGGGTCCACCTGAGCAGCAGACGTATCCCAATCAGACTCAGCACGTCCCCACTTCCCTCAATCCCTCAGACCTCGACGGCACAACCCCACCCACCATTAGCTTTGTTTTTCTATTCTTTTTGCTATTTGCTTTTTCTTTCCCCCACTAATTAATTATTTATAGTAGACCCTCCTCTACAGTGCGCTGGTGATCATCATGTCATGTGAAATATCCTATTCCAACGGCTATCTTTTGTGACCTTACCCATACTAGTAATTAACTGGTAACTGTAGATCCTGATACTACATATGAAATCGAAGAAAGATTCCAATCCTATGACACTAACGATACATACAAGTTCCATAATTCGATCTGAGAAAAAGTTTGGCGTCCGCGAGGACAAAAGCTTTAGCAAACGTCCCACAAATCGAGATCAGTGGTTTGAGTGGGGCACGCCCCGGTTAAGGTGTAGGGTTAAGATGTTGGAAGGGATCTGTACGGCTCCCTAACGTCATCAGAAGATTCAGATTCCCGGCAGCCGCGATACACGGCTGTGAAAGCGAAAGTGCCGTGAGGCAGTACCCTGGTTTTGAGGCTGTTGATTAGTGCCCTGGTTTTGAGGCTGTTGATTAGTGAGAATGATGCCCTATAATGCGCTTCTATAATCCATAATGAATATGAGTACGGTTAAAAAGGTTGCCCCCATAGTCCCCGTCCCGCAGTGGTGTAGTACATAACAGTGTTAATTGTACTTAAGTTTTAATTAACACTATAATTAAATTAGATGGAATTTGGAGGTGGGATAAATTTATTGATTAATATCTTTACCCAGGCCATGTCGGTTTTGATGAACTTCCTCAGTCGGCCATTCCGTACTATTGTCTAGTGCGCTTTTTGGTGGTACTGGCCGCACTGCACATAGTGATGGTACTAAACTACTAATACATACATTCGAAATTACAGAATACATTCTTACGGAAAAATAAATAAATTACAGAATGCAAATCAAGACTGTAGCTCCCACATTTGCATGTTACTCAATCAATGACCATCATTTGGATCAATTTATACAGGGTAGAGAAGTCATTTTCTCAATATTATATTTCCATTGATTTTTTTTTTCCACAAGTAGTAATGAGCAAAGAAGGGGAATCTCTGTAAAATTAACGATTGAATTCAACATCCCTCACCAATGGGGTTGGTAGCCTCAACCTATAACCGTTCGATTCGGTTAGTTGTGAGTTCATGTCTTGGCATGTCTATTATTTGCTTATTGGTCTTGTATTACTGTATGGAGGTTTGTCTTGAGAGTAATGATCACTACAATGGAACACCTTTTTTTTTCTTTTACCAAAAAAATAATTCAACATCCCTCACTCATCTCTCGCATGTTTCTTGTAATACCACTCAAGTAAAATATTTGTTAGTTTTGTCTAATGAATATATAAGATATGAATTGGACCTCCACGCTCTACACTTATGAGGTTCATTTTCAAAATATGGTCTAACCATTTAATGAATTTAGTTTTGCATTTTACTAGCCAAGTGTTTTTCACTTGATGTAAATACAATTGATTGGATTCAAAATCTTTCTCTTTGTTAGGGTGCTCAGCCTACAATTGAGAAGAATTTGAGATCCGTGCCCAGCTTTTTTCGGTAGTTGGATACGCATTGGGTCTCTACTACAACTGGAGAGGATTGGTTATGTCAAACCTAAATCCAATTTGGAGCTATGTATAATAAGATTTTGTCTATTTTATGCCACGAAGGAGTGACAAATTATTGTGACCTTCTGTGTATACATTGAGTTTTTTTTGCTTTTCCAAAGTTATGGATTTTTTTTTGTGAACTTTTCATTCTTTCATCCCTCTTTTTTTTATTTAGAGTTAATCTTCGTGTTGACAATAAACTGTTACCGTCCTATGTGGCACATAAAGACAAAACATTTTTACATATGAGAAAAAATACCAAGGCTAGCAATTTGATTACTCAAACAATCCTCGTTGAAAATGACATTCGAATATCCAAGCTCCATGTAACTTGTCACCGTATAACCAATCCATGTTTACATTGAACAATACCCTCTAGCCGTACGACATCTAAGCTATAGAAGTATTATATACTAGTTTAATTATTTTCCAATAAGTGGGCCCCTACTAGCACCCACTATGGGTCTTTTATGACCTTTTGTGGGTCCTTAAACTCAAAAGTACAATCGTTAAGGAAAATGTTCTCCGAGTCACTAGGGGAAGGTACACTAGCATCTTCTTTCTCTGTTTATCTTCATATGAAATGGCCTTGTTACCCTCCTATGTATGAACTCATTCAATCACACTTTATTGGTACACTCTTTTATGCCATTTGCTCAGATAACCCTCTTTTTTAGTTTAAAACTTACCAGATGCCTATAAAGTACCTTATTCGCAACTTAATGTCTAAATGTTGACCTAAACAACATGTCTCTAGAGGTACCATGCCAATTAAGCAATCATATGGTAAAATAAATAAAGAAAATATTCACGGTGGATGTATTAATTAAAGCACACTTATGTATGGTCATAGGTTTTCTATTCCCTTATATGTACGAAGTCTATAATACACCTCATTGTTCCCCGATACCATAAGGACACCATCCGAACCCCTTGGTCAAGTGATGGATGAGGAAAAACTCGGTCCTAGTTTTTTTTTTTTTTTTTAATTCCTCCTTAACTTTTTTATTTGTTCCCATAAAACATCAATATTACATTATAGGGAAAAAAGAAGTTTGTCAGTCTAGCCAAGCAATGCCCAAACACAGCAAGATGCGAAAGACCCAGCTGCCTTCGCCACGGTTGGATTTTTTTCACACACAACTGTGTCTAAGCATTCCTATGCCATACCGGTAGAGTTCTATTACCTTATATTATATATTTTTTTTAAATATATCTAAAAAAAAAAAGATTCCATTAAAGTTATTAAATCAGTGAACGTCATAAAGTTTTCAACCATTAGCTATACACGTACTCGTATAATCTGATACAATTAATGTGGAGTAATCTTACAATGTTTACGTTAATGTTCGACCTTTTTTTTTT
>NC_056564.1:10448765-10466470 GCF_013358625.1 Macadamia integrifolia | reverse complement strand
GGGGTGGGGGTGGTGGAGGGACAAATGCCTTTAAATAAAAGGTTTGCAACTTAGGCCAAGAATTTAGTTCACGATATTGACATTGATATCGGTTTGCTGTAAATAATTGTTTGAGATTTAAAATGTAACCGCAAGCGTACGGATCAGTGTAGCTACGGGTCGAACACAGAGAGAGCAGCCACTTTATTTTTTATTTCTTTTAATAATGTGAAAGTGAACCGATTAATGATTGTGATCTAATTCTAATTACCGTCCTAAACATATGTATCTAAAATAACGTCCTAACCATTCGTCATCTAAGAATTTAAAGACGCAAGCCACGCAATTAAAATTAAATAAATAAATAACTGAAAATAAACAACCCACGTAATTAAAAATAAATAAATAAATAAAGGAAAAAAATGCTGAAATAAAAATAAAGTAAAAGAAAGGGGATAAAGCTAGAGAGAGACTCACAAGTAGGTTTCTCTACTTAGCCCGAGGGATGCATCATAATATGAGCTTCCCTACTTGACCAGAGAGTCACTCTTACAAGGGTTACTCTACTTGGCTTTAGGGAATGGGAAACAATTAAAATAAAAGTAATAAATTTATGGTTCTATGGCTAGGAGGGGCAAAGCCAACACATACACTAGCCATGAACCTTGGGGGAAAGGAATAGCAATAATGTAACGACTGAAAATAAAAATCCTAAATTAAGAAAGAAAGGGTAGTCAGAAGGGGGAATGAGAGGGGGGGAGAGAAGACTACTGAAAGAGCCTACTTACTTGAATCAATGCTTGAACTTGAAAAAAAATTGCTTCACGGCTCGTGATCTTGTCACCTAGATCTAAGCCTAGAACTATAACTTAAAAAATTACAACTCAATTGCATAAATCTTAAACATAAAAAGGCTGAATAAAAATAAAAGAGTGATTGCATTAATTGACATAAAAAAAATATTACAAAAGTGATTAAAGCAAAAATAGAGAATAACTAAAACCAAAGAGTGAGAGAGGGAAAGAGAGAGCAACTAAAAAAAAAACTAGAAGAAGAATGAATTGTGTCTCCTCCTCTTACATGAGTTGTATTTATAGGGAATGGAGAGGTAGGGTAACAATTTTCTCTTTCCTAAAAGAGAGAAACCCACAATTGATTGTGAGATCTTTTGAGTCCAAAAGTGCTAAGATGGAGGAGAGAGAAGAGAGAAATAAATTTTGAGAAATTTCCTATAATTTTTTTGCTTATTTTCTTTCCTTTTTTTTTCTAATTTATTTTTCTTCTTTTTTTTCTCTCTCCTAGGGACGATTTTTTTTTCTTCCTTTGTGTGATTTAGACAATCATTGGTGATGATGTGGAGGAGAGAGAAGATTTGGACAATTTTTGGTTCTCCCCTTTTTTTTCTCTTTCCTTTTTTTTTTCTTCTCTTCTTGTTTCCACGATTTTGCTTTCCTTTTTTTTTTCTTTTTCTTCTCTTCTTGCTTCCACGATTTTGCTTGCTTCTAACTTGATGTGGAAATCCCCTCCATGCCCTTAGTGCTTTAAGTGAGTGAAAAACAGGAAATCTTCAACAAAATCTTCTAAAAAAAACAACCATAAGATTCAAACTTGAAACCTCTTGGTGAACAAGAGAATTTTGTACACCATAGCTCACCAACTAAGCTAGGTAGTTGTTGTTACCAAAAACAAATATTTAATCACTTAAAGATGTGGTCCATCGATCCTTGTTGGCATGTGGAGTATTCATTGTACCTCTGGGACAATTGCAAACGGGCTGGTTATGCATCTCGGTTCAATTATGATCCATTATTATTTTTCTGACCCGAAAAGAATAATCATTTGTACGGGTGACCAAACGAATGTGTACTTTTGATTGAACACGTCCATCTTGCTCAGAATTTCGTCCTCTTCGCAACCATGGAAATAAATAGGACCTCTTTACGTGTAAAATTGAAGATATAGCTCCCGATAGTCCTTAAGGCCTTGAAAATATAAAACCTGCAAAAAGAGAGTAAAACCCAAGGTAGCTCCATTCTAAATATGTAAAATGCATGTTTTACTACCCTAGATTTCACACATAAATGTGCTCATCAATAATCCTAATAACAATATCAATACCAACACTGATTCCTAAATCATATTGATATCGATACAAATTAGTATTAATCATAAATGATATTAATATGGATCTATCGAAATCAATACTGATTCCTAAATCCATTAGTTAAGAACATGAAATGCTATATAACAAAAAGGAGTAAAAGCAAACGACTGGTGATATAGACAAATTGAAGGATTATGTTATAAAGACGGGAACAAAAATTTGTTCCACGTTGACCTTGGGTATTGGTATTGGTCATGACTGATATTAACACTTAATAGATACGTATTGATGGTATTAATAATAAAGTTATTATTTTTTGAATATTTTACGAATTTAGACTTGATATCGTTCGATCTATATTGATATTATATTAGTATCAATTGATACCGATATTAATACCGTCCATTACAACCTTTGCTCAGTTATCACTAGTTGTTATTCCTTATGGGAAGGGGTTTGTTGTCGGCATAATATGGGTATTTAAGGGAATAGGAGAGAGAAAAAAAAAGTATTTTCAACCTTTCGTTGAGTAGGAGGTTATATGTCTGATTTGCATGGCTTGGTGCTCTAGATGATGGTGTTAGTTATCTGGTTGGTGGATGAGAAAATTATCCCCCATTTCCTTATTACATTAATTCTTATAAGTTTAGGAGTCATAAAAATAAAAAAAATGCAAACCATTTATTTTCAACATTTAATGTGATTTGTACTTTTATGTAAACTTGATCAAGTGGGTGGACTTAAAGACAATTCATATCGTGTTAATGAGGTATTTGATGAAGATTTCTACCAAAGAAAAAAAAAACACCTACATCATCTTTAAGAGTTTATGGACAAGGCTACTCAAATGGTCATTTTTATATATATCATACTACTATATAAAAGTATGTATTCCCTGTCTTTGATATACTTTTTTCAAAATGACAAAAAAACCATTGATATCTACTAAAAAAAATTTCCAAATGACCAAAAAACATCGGAAAAAATCCCCAAATGATCAAAAACCCCTCAAAATGGAATATGAAACAAATATCATAATAAACTCTCTATAATTCTTTCTCTCTCCCACTCTCTCTCTCTCTCTATATATATAAACATGGAAGAGAAAGGGGGAGAGTGGAGTATTAAAAAGGTATATAATTATAATTATTAAGTATTATAAAGGCATATAATTATAAACCCTAAACCCACTCATCCTCTCACCCTTAAAAATGAAAGATAAATCAAATAATAATAATAAACTCAATAATTCTACTTTTCTCCCTCTCTAAATGTGGATGAGAAAGGGGGAAAGTGGAGTATTAAAAAGGCATATAATTATAAACCCAAAACCCACTCATCCTTTCACCCCTCAAAATGGAAGATGAAACAAATATTAATAATAAAATATATAATTCATACTCTCTCTCTCTAAAAGTGGAGGAGAAAGGGGGAGAGTGGAAAGAGAACTAGAGAGAATTATGGTGAATGAGGATGGAATGAACAATTATGGAGAGAGAAATACAAAAAAAAAAATTAATAATAATAAACTCTCCATAATTATCTATTTCTCTGTCTCTCTAAACGTGTAGGAGAAAGGAGCGAGTAATAATTAATTATAATTATTAAAAATGACTAAAAAAAAGGCATATGATATTCCTCCTTGAATCTCTCTCTCTCTCTCTCTCTCTCTCTCTCTCTCTCTCTCTCTCTCTCTCTCTCTCATCCTCTTTGGAAAAAAAAACGTGGAGCACAATGGATGAAGATTCTCTATAGAGAGAATTATAAATAATTATAGAAATATTAAAAATATAAATATAGAGAGAGATATACCATACAAAAAAAAAAACCGCTCCTAAAATCTCCCATTCCATCCCTTAATCTAAATGTGGAGGAAATAGATATTTTATCTCTATAATTTTCTTTCTCTCACTCACTCTCTCTAAACGTGGAAGAGAAATGGGTGTCGTTAATTATAATTGTTACATATTGAAGGGATAAAAAAAATAGACACAAAATTATGGAGAGATTTATTGCATAAAAATGATATATTTCAATGATATTTCATTAACTTTAAAGGTTTTTACTGCATGAAAGCCTTCCTTATATATACCACGGAGAAGACAAAAAAATCAACTACAATATCTCAGGATTTATCAATTTTTTGTCTTTTACAACAATAACTCATAATATTTGCACTCAATCTTTCTCTTATCCTATTTATTAGTAAAAAATGCTTCTCTCTCCTTCATTAGGAGATAGAATCTCTCTCTCCCTATGTATTTATTAATTTTTTGATACATTTCTTATTTTATGTATTAATAAGTAAAATATTCCCTCTTCTCTCCCCTTTATTATAAAACAAAATCATAAATCTTTTTTTCTCTCTCACACACGTTCCTATCTCTACCCAACGTCTGTTATTTCTCTCCCTCTCACTCTCTCTCTCACATACACGTTCCTACACGTTCCCAATCTTTCTCTTATCCTATTTATTAGTAAATAAATTCTTCCCTCTTCCCTCTTCCCTCTTCCCTCTCCTTCATTAGGAAATAGAGTCTCTCTCCCCCCATGTATTTATTACGTCTCTTATCTTATTTATTAGTAAATAAAATCTCTCATCTTCTCTCTCATTCATTAGGTAACAAAATCAGAGAGTTTTGTCTCATCTTTAATATTCTCTCCCAAAACCCACAATCTGCTCCAAGAGCTCCCTTTCCCTGTTATTTTTTTGGCTCCAAGTAAGCTATTGTAAGGTTTCGTATATAGTTCTTTAGCTTTTTCTTTTCCTATCTAATGATTTAATTTAAGGCTCATTGATCCTATAATGCACTTATTATCTTATAAGATTTGTTTTTTTTTTTTTTTTTTTTTAATCTCAAATTTTTTTTTAATCCATACTTTTTAAACGTTAGATTTCCTTCGTTTATTTATGGGTTTATCGTATTAATGTTGGGTTAACCCTCTAACTTGTCTTAGGTATGAAAGGACCCCAGCTTCATAATCCTCGATTGGTTGAAGAAGTCTCTAAGGATTTCAGATGAAGGCACGCTGGGGCAATCAAGGCTCTCACCACTGGTTGGATTTTGCTTCGTTGCTTCTCTCATTCTTATTTTGAGTATTTTTTGCTTCATATGTTTTGATGTTTATGTTGTTGTTTTTCTCTTGCATGTGTTGATAAATTATTTCAATAATGTGATCCTCGTGAGTTCTGTTTCTTATATGGGATTAGCAGGATTTTGTTTTTAAAAAAGTAATAGTGACTACAATATCAAATTGGTTTATGGATGCTGTTAAATTATATATTTTGAGTATTTGAGGGTTGCAATTACTCAGGTTTCACTTTAGAGTTGGTTGGATCTCAGATTTAGAGATATCTCCAATTCTATCCCTTATTTTATTTTAATGCAATCCGACCAACTCTTACTTATCTTTGAGTCCTTAGTTCCCAATAGCGACCGCTTAATTGGATATTCAATTGAGCACATAGGACTTACATTAGATGCTCTAATAATTTATAATGGGCAAACTTTTTTTATTTGATGCATGTGATTGCCTCTAGATATGTCTGAAAAAATAAATGGCTAAAAAGGGATCCCTTAAGCATTGGATATCTGTAACAAAGTGACCCCAAATTGTCAAGTAAAATAACCTATGAAATAAATAGTTAAGACTATCAAGCAAACCATTAATACCAATAATTAATATGTTATACTCAGAGAGAGACAGAGAGACATTTGATTAAAGAGAGGCCTCTCTATTACCATTGATTGTCTAAAAAAATGTTGTAATTGTCTATCATTATTTAAAATTTAATAGTCATCTTAGATCATTAATTGCTTCAATAGATATCATATATGATTAAAATACATATTTCTCTTTCTCAGCCACGTGCATTTGCACGTGTCATTTTACTAGTATATATATATAGTTAGCCCGTTTATATAGCGGTAAGCCTTTTCTTATTGGGTGCGCCTTACTCCAGTAGGGGCTCATGGAGTTGCTTGTTCATTGTCCACCACTATGCGTCCTTGCCTACCTATCTATGAATATTTGATGCATTTGTGGTAAGTGGATGGCACAAAGTGATGATCGTGTATCCAGGGATACCAATAAGAGTTTTGTAAGATGTATCGACATCTGTGACGAGGCGCTCAAAGAGTGCTTTGATGTTGTTATTCACAGTCTGTTATTTTTTACTGCACGAACAAAACAAACACACAACTTCCACCTACATACAAGCCTAGCCAATGGCTCATAATATATATATATATATATATATAAGATCTTCTTAGACCTATTGATATTTTCCAAAAACAAAAAACATAAAAGTTGATGGATTATCATGCTTTCGATATTTGATGGTTATTTTTACTTGGATGTTTACAAATATATTTTTACATATAAAATTGCATTGTTTTAAGTTTTGACTATTTATTCATCTATATGCATGCAATTTTTAACCACTAAAACGGTGAATTAAAATTATGTGATATTCTTTTAATTGCCTTTTTATCATTTTCTAAAAAAAAATCAATATAGGGATAAACAAGTAGTTAACGACAAAAAGTTAATGATGTATTATATGAAACGATATATATATATATTATATTTGCGTGTTGTTTTATTTTATATTGCATGTTTATGTTGATCCAAAAAATAGAAATGTAAGTTTATATTTTATGTTTTGATGTGGTTACATTATTAGGCATTTTTTTGTATTATGTAATTATTTTTTGTCCATAGAGATGAAAATAAATATGACATAGTTTGAGGTAAAACTACAAACTACTAAGGGTGAAAACTACAGAACAACAAAGGGTACATAACCATTGAGAACGAGGAGATTACAAGAGGAAGAAGGGAAGCAAGACGAAGGGAGAGGATCCTGGCAAGAAGAGCAGGATCTGATTCCTTGATATCAACTATTAGTTGATTATGCAGAAGTAGGAAGGAAGATTGCACCGCAACTCCAATAAATTAGGTCCACATATTGTAACTATGTTCATACTTAACTGATTTTCCATAAGCAATTACTTATAACTAGAAATCCTCTATTAAAAAAAAAAAAAATGGTATCACTTACTAGAGAAAAGTGAATCATTCAATTGATATACACATGTTTCACTGAAACTTAATAGTAACGTGGAAAGGAAAAGTAATATAGATGAAATGTTCAAAGTTAGGTTGAAAATTTACGACTGCCTTTGAAGCTTTTGGTCATAAAGTAATACATGAATTATCTTTTCCATATGTTTGGCATTTGAAAGCCATTATATGTTTTTGTCTTTTACCTTTTTTTTTTCTCTCTTAACCATATTAAGTAATAAGACATTTTTTACTGCAAGAACTCCTTGCATAAATAATTAGTTGATATATTTTTATGAATTAGAAAAAAGAATCCTACCAATATGATGTAAAAAATGGCCAAACTATGTATACCAACAATAGTAGAATTTTATTTTGAAAACATAATCCTTAAGTAATAAGGGGGCTACTATACTATATATAAAATTGTATTTAAGTCAGCTTAGTGGTTGAAGAGGAAAGAGGAAGTAGAGGGAAGCAACAACAGTAAGCGGAATTTTAGAAAGCATAGGACAAGGCAATCAATAAATAAATTTAAAAGAAAGAGTAATGAGAGAGAAGGTGGGGGCAGTGTCAAGTGATCAAACATATATGTTCTACCAAAAAAATAAAAAATTAAACATATATGTCCCTACGTGTCTCCTTTCTTAGATTCAGATCTGTTTCCCTCTCCCCCATTCCCGCCACCCTCCATATTAGGTTCGCCCTTTGAATCACTTCCAAAATATCAATCTCTTTCCTTTTATATCCCTGTCCCACTCACTGTACTTCCACAGGGAAAATCTAATTATAAGATTTGTAATCATTGTCTGATATTTAAGGAATTACTTAGTGTTATAATGTATTCAAATTCAATTATTTATTTTACCTTTTTTTTCTGATAAAAAATTTTCTTATTGATATTTCTCATATTATCAAATCACAAAATACATTTATTTTTTGATTTATTCAAAATAAATAACTTTTTTATATAAATTAAGGTAAATCCTTTCATTTTACATGTATATTCAAAAATGTGTGAGACAAAAGCAATTATTAATAAATAATACAATATTAAATTAATTTTAAAATTTCTTCAAAATTGGGGATATAAACATTTTGTTGAGAGGTAAACAAATTAAGAATGCAAACTGGTAATCAATAATACTGAATTTGATTATCATTTATATACGTTTAGTGGTATTTATATCCGATCAAAAGATTTTTAGATTCGAATTCAAATAAAGTACAATATAATCTATCTAATATCTTGAGGGTTATTGAAAAATTGAAAAATCATAGAGAATGTGGAAAAAGAACTAAGAAAACTAAAAGACATGGATTTAGTATAATTATATCTTTCAAAAGAACAAATGTTCAACTTATACAAATAAAAGATGTAAATATTCAATTCGCATCCATATTTGTTTCTCATTAAGGGATTTCCAATCATGATCCGTATCTGTTTCATTTTCACTATTATTCCAATTTTTTTTTGTTTGTTACCTTGATTTAAAAAACTTAAAAAATATAAAAATAAATATTAAAAAAAGTACATAAAATAAATATACCTTTTTATAAGTGTCAGTAAGAGAGTCCCTCCATCTAATGACACAATGACATACCCTATAATAACTGTGAATGATGAATGAAACTTACATCTGAATCAGAGAGATCTTGGAATATGTTATCTTTGTTAATTTTTCATTTCCATTTTGATTTACCAATTGATGAATCATGAACTAACTGCAACCAATTTTGTTACAGCTAGAAACTTCTACATATCTTTATACAACTTCCTGGGACCTTCTGTACATACACGTTTCCAGTGAAGTCATGTGCACATAACGGCGCCGAACTTATTCCCACTTTTTTGTATATACTTTTTTTTTTGGTAAGGACTTTTTTGTATATACCTGTGTGGTTATAAACTCAACACATAAGTAACTTTAAGGATGAGATGAAACCCATTGGATGAACACATGCATGGGAATCATAGAGGCGAGGGGTATACTATCAACCTCAAGTGACGAATGATCATTGTTTGCTTAGGAATGAGGGTAAAAGAGTCAAATAAAATAGAGAGGTGGAGCCGTGGAGGAGAGGGAGAGGCGCTTTATAAAGTATAATCATCACCGTTTGTGATTTACGTTACTGTAAAGTAATACGGTATTAATTATTAATATAGTATTAGAATACGGTAACGCCTCTCGGTGTGGTTTTTAATTAAATTTTATTTTATTTTTTGGACTGCACATGTGTGGCTCTCTCACAGTTGGCAGTGCTGGTATACAAGGACAAATGTCTTCACCCAGCCTCCAACCACTCTCTTTCTCTCTCTCTCTCTAGTCTCTACTGTTTCACAGTCACTGAGATTAAGAGAGAGAAAGGGGAAGGGCGGGATCCAGCTAGCTAGTTGATGTCTTCTTTTAGGGTTTCCTTCTTTTCTCCATATCTCTATTCTTTATTGATTGTTTAAATTTTGAACTGTTTAATATTAATTCTTATTATATATACAGTTATTATTTCTTTCTCTGTGTCCTTCTGGCAACTCTCCCTCCGTTCTTTCTCCTCGCACAGAGAGCTTCCACACCAGGAGGTCTCCCAAACCTGTCGAACTGTTCCCAAGTTTCAGAATATCCAGAAGGGCCAAAACCTAAAGAAAACTGTGTTAGTGTGTTACTGTTTCGACATTCTCCATCAATCTCTCGCGCTCTTTCTCTGTCTCTCACACACACACTATCTTTTCCTGCTTTTCTTTTTCTTTCTTTTGTTTGAGGGGGCCCTGAGATTGCAAATCCAGCGAACCCAACTTCTTATTATTAAACCTTCTTGACGCAGCAACCGCTATCTCTAAATCTTGTCGCTCCAGCCTTACCTATTTTGTGGTTCATAGCTCTTCTCTGTCTCTATCTGTCCCCCAATCTTGCTATCTGCTATTTCAAGTTGTTCGAATGGCTGAAGATTTGGACGACGGAGAGTTTTGGCTCCCCGCGCAGTTCCTCACCGATGATGATATGCTTATGGATGGCAAGGACCGGAAGAGCCACATCGGTGGTGCTTTTGCTGATGGAGTTAGGGTTTCATTCCCTTCCGAGTTCCCTTATGGGGTTTCTTCTGCTCTAAGCTCTCCGGTAGAGTCAGTGGTGAGTTCTACTGAGACTGAGAGCGATGAGGATGATCCCATGGGAGGCTTGACTCTCCAGATGGCTCGCTCTATGCTTCATGAACATGACCAGAGCACCGGCCCTGCTTTTGGCACTGAAAACTCCAAGGTATTTTATAATAGTCGATTGAGCAACAGATTCATCTTTGAGAGTGTCGTTTCTCTTTTCTCTGGTTTAAGAATATCTGATTTAATCTTGTTCCTTCGTTCTCTGATTTGAAGGCTTGGGTTTTATCTGGTTCGCCCCAATCAACTTTGTGCGCATTTGGAAGCTTGTCGGCATGCAGTGCTGGCTCCAGTCGGGGAAGCCCAAACGGGCCCTCTCAGGTTTGTTCGCCGCCTTCAACGCCGATGCATGGAAAAGATGATGCCTGGGATCTGCTTTATGCCGCCGCAGGGCAAGTCGTGAGGATGAAGATGAACGATGAAGCACCCAAGTGCCACCAGGGACGAGGGCTTTTGGGTCCACCCAGAAAATCTTCTTCAATCGTTCCGCCTTTGAGAAACCCTAATGTGAGTATGTACTCGAATCAGGCCTTCACACCCCAGCAGTTACAGTCAAATCAGGTAAATCTCGTGGGTTTTGCATAAGAAATATCCGAATCAGCGGTTTTGAATGCTTTATCTCACTAATCGTATCCTTGTGGTCCGTTCCATTTACTGCAGCTTCAACAGTTGAAACAGCAGCAAATAATGAAGCAGCAGCAGCAGTGCTCCTCTGCTTGGGGAAAACAGGGGAAGGTAGTAGGAACCGCGCAGCAACACCAGCAACAGGTTTCTAACAGAGCAACCAGACCTGGCGGGTTCAGCAACGCCAGATGTGGCCGTCCTCTGGATCTGTCATCCTCTGCTTGGCCACCGCTGCAACCTCAGCCACAGCATCAACATCAGCAGCCGCATCCACATCCGCATCATCATAATGCGGGCTCTGGCATGAGAGCTGTTTTTCTTGGAGGTCCTGATTCCAGGAGGGAGTCTTCTGGTACTGGGGTTTTCTTGCCTCGTAGAATCGGTAGTCCAGCGGAGTTGCGCAAAAAGCCAGGTATTTCTTCTCTGTTGTGCTAGTCATTACTCTTTTTTTTTCCTTTAAATAAATGTGTTGATTCGTTCTTTTTCTTTCTTACAAACAATAGATGGGGGATTTAATGGCATAATAGCCCCCTTTCTCTGTTTAGTTCAACTGAGAAAATTTTTCCCTTTTTCATTTGCTTGAGGTCGTTTTACCTTGTTAAGCTATCAAGAGGGTAGTCGGGTTCTGAAATGGTGATCAAGTTGATTTTATATTTCCTGTGGAATTGGTTGTGTTCTAATAAAGTTCTTGTCCTGCTTTTGGTACCGCAGCATGTTCGACGGTTTTGGTGCCAGCAAGAGTGGTCCAGGCCCTGAATTTGAATTTTGATGAAATGGGTTCTCAGCCGCGCTTCGCTGGAGGATATTCTTATGATCATGGCAGGCACTCTCCCTCAATTTTATCTATACTAGGTCCCTTAACAATGGCTTTACTGGATTTTCTAATCTTCTTTTCTTCTTCATTTCCTTGCAGGAAGCAATGCAGTGTTATGTCAGCAGAAGCTGAGTCTAAGAACTCAGGCAGGGATGGACCATGAGATACGCCTTCCTACTGAGTGGACGTATTGAGCTCCATACGTCCCTACTCTTGTGTCCTTTTGGTTTTACTAATCCCATACTACTAGGGTTTTTTTTTCTTGGTTTTTTGTTTTTTTGGGATGGAAGAAAGAAAAAGGAAAAGGAACTGGAAACTTTAGAAAGAGAAGGGAGAAAAAGAAAAGGAAAAAAAAGTAAAGAAAGGAGGAGAAGGAAAGAAAGAAGGTTAGAGGGGTTCTTTGTAGGGATATTTTTTTATTTTGCTAAAAAGATTCGATGAAGTTTTGGAAGATGAAGAAATGTTTGTTAGTAGTATTAGGTATATGAAGATGGGATAAGAAGGAGAAGAATAATTCCTGATTTTGCTGAAGATGATCCGACTGTGTTTTTTGTTTTTGGTTGGCTTTGGCTATCTGAAGTGAAAAAGAAGAAAGTTCTAGTCTATAGCATTACCCCTACATGGCCAGTTATATGTATAATGTAATAAAAGGAACGGTTTCTTGTGCGTTAGTCAATGCTGAAATAAGTTTTTTTTCCCCCCAAATGTTTATTTAGTATCTTATTCCTTGTTTCTTGAATCTTTAGCCTATTTCGGTGGGGTGGTGAGTGGGTTCTGATCCAAAGTAGTGCTAGGATTGTGATTGTTAAGCGGCTTCCTTTATTGTAATTAGACAAATTTATGCGTTAGGTTGGAGGGTAGTGTGGTACTAGGATTTTGTTTTTTATTATTAGGTTTTTTAGAGGGAGGTGATGCTGCTTTGGGGCGGGGGTGATGAGAGGAGGGAGGGGAGTGGGAGCATGGGATCCAATCTCGTGGAGAGGAGTGTTGAGTTTCAAACTATATTCAAAATTTGAATCTAGTCAAAGTTGTGTGCAGGCTCTGCTGTGGCTGTGAGTGCGGATGCGAACACTCAGATAAGAGCAATTGTTGGGGATGGGGTGCAATTAATGGTCGTGCGTGCATGCCTGCCATCTTGCTGTATGTTTTTACCAGTTGGCTTTAAAGTTTTGAGTTATAGGAAGGCGTGTGGGCGTTGTAAGCGGGGCCGGGCCGGGCCAACCTCCTTATTCACGTTACTGTTTGTTGAGAAAAAAAGAGAGCGAGAGAGGAGAGAAGATAATGGAGGTCATGTGGTTGTGGACAGCGGTACAAAGTACATCCATACTTTATTGCGGTGCCCATTAGTATATTAGGTGTACTATCAGAGAGATCAACAAGAATACCTATTTTAATTGGTCTAATAGCTTAGGGTATGGACATGTTTTTAATCATCGTTTGGTTAGTTTTTGGTCCATAGTTGGGTTCTTAAATAAGTATCCTTAAAAGGATTAATAGAGATAAAAAATTGGTTATTGGCTGGTCTTCGTTGGGCGACCATCAGGCTGATACTGGGCATTGGGACTGCTCAATTGTTAATTGGTTAGGCAGATCTCTGAGATTTTAAATAGTTGGCTCACGTCTGGCTTATTGGTGCGTCCCGACTTTTGACATCCCCTACTTCAAACAATGTCTTGTTGCTTTCGTTTTGGAGAGATTATTCTATGCTTTGTCAATAGGCAGACGAGAGAGAGAGAGAGAGAGAGAGACGTTGGCCTAATGTTTTGCTTGTAGCTTTGGATAATTCTCTTTTTGTGAAAATCCAAACAAATATTTTCTTTGCATTTGCACTAACACTCTCTTTCCATTTACCTTGTGTATCTCCTTAACATTATGACTGATGTGGCGTGAAAGATTACCTCAATAGAAATGGTATGAAAACCGTTGACCCTTTTAAATATTTTCACATCCACAACTGATATTACTTTTCTGACCATTGGAAGAATTTGTGATTTGGATGAGGCATATATTAATTTTCATATGCTAATTCACTCAAATATTTTCCCCAGCCGCTTCTATATTCATTTCTTCTTATAGTGCTTTGATTTTTGAAGTTTATTATGCAATATGGCAAGTTTTACATGTTTAAAAATTAACACGCGACTTATGAAGAACTAGGAAGTTTTACTTGGTAATAAAATTTGAGCTTTATCTGATTTATTACATGTTATGAATCACCGACCAATTGTTATCAATACTAATCCGATGTCAATTTGATCTATGATAAATAAAAAAGTGGTTTCTATGGAGAGAGTGCCTGCATTCAAACTCGTGTCGTATAAAATGAACTGCAAACTCCATTAAATATAAAATGATGTCATTATTGATGTTTTTTGATGTGTTTTTATTATTAAAAAAAAAAATTCTCCATGATATATATATATATGGGTGCCCAAATGAGCAATGTGACATACCCATCATCATCAAAATTGGCAATATGAAATACACTTAGATCTAATGACTCTAAACCCGACACCCAAGTGGAGCTGATGAGCGTAATAAAAGGGACATCCCAATCCCAAACCCAATCCCATCTCAGTCAAAGAAGAAAATAGTCCATTACAAGTTACAATTGCTTTTCTAACTTAAAATGGCGATGATGGGATTGGAATCCCCAAGTGTATCTAATTCGTCTTTTAGCGCAAGTGGCATCATAACGTGTTGACCACGACCAAGATGCCAAGTTGCCTACTTCCCTCTATCTATGTCTTAATGTCTCTATTTACTTTATGGGATTAAGATATGGCTCACACCAATGGTTAGTCTGAGAAAGGTATTATTCATAGAAGAAAAATTATAAAAAAAATATATGAGAGGAAAATTGCACTCTCGGACAATGTCGTGGAAAAGTTTTTTCCCTCTTATTTTTATTTGGGAGTTTGAAGGTAGGCCTCCTAACATTCCGATTCCCAATTTCTTGAGAAGCATATGTGTTTGCATGTCTGATTTATTTCCCTCATAATCAACTAAATCTGTTTATTTATTTATTTCTAACCAAATCCATTTATTTTTGCTTGATATTTATCATTTTAATTCCTCAAAAAATAAGAAGGTATAACTCAAAAATTGAATTATTAAATTGATTTGCAAGAAATAGTTTTTTGGGGGAAAGAATTCTCCTTGGTTGTGTAGCGTTTGTACCAACATGGCATAGAAGGGGATAAATTTTTTGGGTTTCACACGGCTATGTGTGCCATCACATCATCCTCTGTGTTTAAAATAGGAAGTGTTTTTTTCTCCTTATTTTCTTAAGTGTTGGTTTAAGTGTCACTATGCCTAGTGAAGCATATGCTTCACTATTTGTCTCTTCATCCGACTTTTTCAAAGCTTTAGTAAAATTATGAAAATACCATCAAATGGAGCTGAATATAAGTTAACAAATGATTTTTTTTTTAAAATAATTTTAGTCACTTCCTTTACTCATTTTAAGTTAGATTTAACTAATGAAATGCTTGCAAGGTCTTCTATCACATGGACTAATCCATGTATTGCCATGTGGTAAATAGTGAAGGTTTTACTTCACTAAACATAATAATAGGTAAGAAAACCCTTCTATCCCAAGGGGATAGCTGATTTGGCAAGGAACCTTTTACTCGGGAAGCATGTGGTTTTGAATTCGACTTCTCTTACCTCCTTGGGGTCACTCATACGAGATGTTTAGTGCTCTTTGTTGTTATTTTTGAAATATGAATAGTTTTTATTCAATCCAGTATGATATGTTCCATATGATTATAGGATAATTATGAGCTTATGGAATTAGACTTATCGTTAACAAAAATATAAAGAAAACCCTTCTTTCAATAATAGTAGAGTAGCCTTTATGAATTCCCGACAAGTCAAGACTGTCTTAGACCTGAACCCTTGAGGGTCTCTTTCCGCGATTTCTCATTACCTACTCAAACCTCACAGAAATCAAACTTATGTTATTTTTAATATCATATCTCCACCTTGTGCCATGTATCTGCAACCTTTGGAATATATGGTACTTTGTGAAATTAGGCATCTACCAAAATCTGAAAATTACATGTGGTCCTCATCCTATGAGGAGAGGACAAGAAATTGAAAGACATTTGTAGTTTTGTACTTTAGTTTGGACTATGGAATGATGAAAATTTAAATTTTTTTTTTTTTTTAAGATTGAGGAAATTTTCAAAGTTTGGTGAACAAACCACTCTCTGAAATTTCCAATCAAATGATAGATAATAAACATAGAGTCAGTGGAGGAGCTGCCCTACAGGACCTACTCAAGGTTCTATAGTTCACTTATTGAGTCCATGTGAGGACTGGCCAGCCATTCTTTTACTGTAGGGTAGTTAAGATATCATTTTCTCCCCAAGTCTTGTTCTTAACCAATATAGTAACACTTTGTCTACAAGCAATAACTGTTAAATGGGGTATCCTCAGCAAAACCTACTAAATAAGGTGGATTAGGAATAATAATAATGAAAGATGTTAACAAACTAATGTTGTTCTAATTTTGCGGGTCAATCAAGCGAGATTTTCTCCCTTTGACAACTAAAATAAGAAGGGTTCCTTCAAAATGTTCATATTTCTTCTTCCATTTGATTAGGAATTAAAATAATATGGAACGAAGTGACAGTTTAATAGAGATAGATAGTTGGTGATGGTAACAACATTGACTTTTGGCATGATCGATGGTTGGAAGACAATTCTGTAGCAGATTTTACTAGTCTTAATCTTCTATCAGTATTTTTAAAATTTTCTGTAATAGTCTCTGATTTTTTTTTTTTAGTGAAAAGAAACCTTAAACTTTAAAAAGTAAGAATGGAGGGCTTCTAGGACCAGCTTTCACATTCTTTCCTACTAGCCAATCTACCACTTCTTGAAAGTCCGTCTAGACCACTGTTAGTTAAAAAGGGAACGACAAAAAACATAGAAACGTACGCTACGGCTTTTAAACAGATAAAAACGATGAATAATATGATAAAAAAAAAAAAGGTAAAAAAAAAGGAAACGGCAAACGAACGAAAACGAATGATACGAGTATTAAACTTGTAGTTTTAAAAAAAACAATAGTATATTCATGCAATTTGAGAGATTATTAACTGTATACATGCATCTAATGTTCCAAAAGCTCTGAGAGTCCTAAGATAAAATAGCCCAATGGGCTACAAGAAAATGAGATGTTGCTAACTTTAGCTTCTCCTTACTCAATGGGCTATAAGAAGATGAGATTCTTTTCCTATAGATAGTATGAAAGTTAAAAACCAAAAACCAAGTACCATATTGTCTTCATTCTTCACTTTTACTAATAGGTTATTATTATTTTTTTTTTAAATAAAATTCCTATTCTACCCTTAAAAAAAGGATATGCGTTTAAAACAGATTATTTTGCTGTCTCTTTTTTTTTTTTTTCCATATTATATAATAGCATACTAGAAAACGCGTTTTAAACGGTAAAAAAACGCAACCGCATTTTAAACGCGTTTAAAACGCATTTTAACTAACAGTTGTCTAGACTATTACATGCTGCTACCCTGATTTTTTGCTTGTTACATTTCCTGTTGAACCCCTTAAAGCTCTGATTCTTGCGAATTCTCTATTGCAATAAAGTAAGAGTTAACAAATAATAGAGATGCCTATCCAACATCTCCATTTGGCGTGTCATAACTCCCATCAATAATAACAAGGTATTGTTACTCTCATAAATAGCCTCTCATCCCCCAAGCATCCATCGGGAGCATTATTGTGTATGATATAATGTCTCTTAAAGCTCTTTTTTATCTTTGCTCATTTTCTTATATCAACAGGTCTTGTAATGGTTCTGCTCATGTTGTTACTAAATGGGCTACTCCTTATCCCAATGAGGGTTTTTGGATCCCTTCTCTCCCTGGAGAGCTCTAGGATCTTGTTTTGGCGTGTTCGCCCATCTTTGCTGAATCGAAGGTTATTTGCACACCCAAAAA
>NC_056564.1:10409079-10448745 GCF_013358625.1 Macadamia integrifolia | reverse complement strand
AAAAAAAAAAAAGGAGAGGTATTGAATCTCTTGCGTTATTTTGTGGTACTTTTTTATATATTCCACACATCATTTCCCTAAGAAGTGTAGATAAAGTGATCAATTCAAGAGGGATAAATATTCAAAACACAAATAAAAATTTGAAATAGTCCTAATATGCTTAAAAATGGCAAGATCACAACATATCCATCCATTTTGAATTTGTCCTAACCATTTTGCTCTTAACGGCACAACCACAACCACCACTTTTTACATAAACATGCAAAATTTTAAAAGGATTTTAAAATGCCAAATGAAATTCCGAAGTCTCCTAAAATTCCTCCTTATAGTAAGAGCAAAACAATTCAGAGCAACCATCTTATTGCAATCTTTGTACTTGAGGCTCCATTCTTACTGATGGGACAAAACCAAAAGTCTCTTGTTTTATAGTTGAGAAATCATGGGCACTACCTGCAATATTGTTTCATATTTTAAAGAATGAATTTAAAGAGATGTTAAACATCTTTCGGTTGAATCAGATTCTTCTTGTTTTGTTGTAGTTTTTTCTATCTTCAAAAATCCCGTGTGTCTTTGGCATGATTGGCTATTATACTACCTTATTTAAGATCAATTGATTGGAAGATTACTCATTAGTTTCATCTGCTAGATCTTCATATCATCATTTGAGATTGACAATTATCCAAATTTTGTGGGTTATGAGGTCACATGAGATATGGTTGGAAAAACTAGATTTAGATTTGATTAACTCGTTACTTTCTTTTTTTCTTGCTCATGGCAATGCTGAAAATGAAAAGTCTACCAGTGTTTTATTATATTTGTATTCCGTCTAACTAGTTATACCTAGATGTTAATCATATATTCATTTTTTTTAATATTTCATATGCTGATCTTTTAGCATCCCCTTTCAAAAAACATAAAAAATAAAAAATAAAAGAATGTGTCAAAAAAATTTGAGCATCAAGGTAACTTCCACATGGCAAATATTCCACTTGGCAATTATTTAGGAAGATATAGACAACATACCATGACGAACACATTCTGTAAATAATTTTTCTTTTTGGGTGACCTCATATGCCATTTGGATTTATCCCTGCATTAGCAATTAGCATAGAAGCCTAAAGTTTGATTTTAAAATATTTAAATAATTTGACGCATCCAAAAAAATAAGGGTAAGAGATTGCTACTTGGTCGCATAGCCCTTATGCCATCACGGGATCCAAAGAAAGTGTATACATAGACATCAATATGTATTGGATTTTTTATTTCACACTAGATGGGACTATAATTTTGACTGCTTCTATTTTTAGGATTCCTTCTAAAAATAAGAATCCAAAAGGAATACATAATAAACCCACCAAATTGACCTATGGTCAATAGAGATCACTACATCAATCCAATGGTCTAAGATCTACTATCCAAGTGGTAGATGAAAACAGCCAAACAAAGATTATATTTCGTTCACCTCGAAGAAAAAGATATTTTTTTCTCCTATGGATGATAAACATTTTCCAATAATTATATACCAGTGGTAGTAATTATAATAGTAATAGATAATAATACTGATTTAAAATGAAAAAAGAAGATGAGGATGGTGATAATGCTTATGTTACAAAAAATAGGTGATGGACCTAAATGTCCTGTTTCCCCTTAGGTGGGCGTGAAGTTTGGCGATGATTAAGATAACCTTAGTAGGATTTTATCAAAATTTCAAAGATGTGATATTTTGAGGTACGTTTTGGATGAGGATGAAAGGATCCAATGACTAATGATTACCTAAAAAGGAAAATAAAAGCTAAGAATCCAATGGAGAGGTAAAACTTACGCAAGGAACAAACGCTACTTCTAAAAACCCTAAAAGCCTATATAAAACATTTGGTCAATTTTGCTGTGACCATACTTAGCTAGTGCCTATCAAGTGCTTAATTGATCATAATAGCTAAAGTCTAAAGCTTAGTAAAGCAGCAAAAATAAAATAGTAAGTATGACAAAACTATGTGGAGATAGCTTCTGTCTTGGGTGTCTGGATTTCTATTCAAATCATTTGATGGCTAGGACCTTCTTTGGATTTCTATCAAAAAGAAAAAGAAAAAAGGTCATTGGATTTGATTTAAGCTTTTTTTGGCTCATTATATATTGGACTCTTATCATTTTAGCATTCTATACTCTTTTGGTGAACTTAAAATTTTGAATTATTTATTTTAGTATATGGGTGCAATTGGATTGTAATTCAACACGAATATTAAATTATATGGATCAAGTTAGGTCCAATGAAAAAAAAAAAAAAAAAAAACCCCACAGCCTACGAGAGAATCACTTTTTTTTTTCTTTTTTTTTTTTATTATAAGAAGCAAAAAGATTTGGGGCAATTACAATCACGTTTTTGTACTTGACTTATATTTACTCAAATTCTCTTACCCAAGTAATTCGTGGTCTTATCTCATAATTGAATTTGGAAGAATGGAACATAAGGGATATGATCATAGGATGATTATGCAAATTTACCGAAAAAAGAGAGGAAAATGATGATTATGCCAATGGATATTGTTTTATGAAAGCTTCACTTGTGATTCATCTCAAGTTGGTGTCCTAGCATCTTTCGAATGTGCTTTCGCAGAGGCTACGCAACTTGCATTTCTGTTTGAACGATATTAGGTCATTTTTGTCTTGGCTACAGTATTAAAAGTCCTTGATTATGATTGGAATTTGGAAGAATATATCTCATATTTTATATTCTTACAAAAATTTGACTTTCTGAAATTTAAAAAAATTGGAGGGTGCAAACGCATAGAAGAAGCAGCAAGGTCAAGATCAACTTTGAAGTGGATCTCAAATTTGATTTTTTTAAGAAAAAATTACATGATTACCCACTTTTGAGTTTCTCTTTATAAAACTACCCACAAAAAGTTTTGGATAACAAAAATACCCAAAATTAAGTTTGGGTCTATAAAACTATCCACCCAAAGTTTCAGGTAACAAAAATACCCAAAATCAGGTTTAGATTTACAAAACTACCCAAAATAGTGATTATTCATCTTCCACATATAATCATGTATTTTTTTATTACTAAAACTTTGAGTGGGTAGTTTTGTAAACCCAAACTCAATTTTGGGTATTTTTGTTAACTTAAACTTTAAGTGGGTAATTTTTTAAACCCATACTTAATTTTGAGTATTTTTGTTAACTGAAACTTTTGGCAAGTAATTTTGTAAAGAGAAACCCAGAAGTGGGTAATCATATAATTTTTCCTTGTTTTTACTTCCCACATTTTCAAACCAAAATCCACATGGGATCTCGCTGAGATATATACGGATGGATCTAGTTTTCCTTTATTGATGGTGAATAGGAATCCTTTTAGCCAATGGCCATCATTGTTCTCAGATGACACTATGAAACAACAAAGAAAATTTTAGACCTTCAACTTATAGGAATAACAAGTAAATATGGTTGTAAATTAGTGAGTGAAGATTTCACCCTAGGTGGGAATAAGAGAAAACTTTTCTCCATATGAACTTTCAACTTGATTATGAAAGGAAATATAGTAAGGATGCATTTTGGTAATGTTTTTGGAGGTGTTTCATGTTAAAAACAGAAATTTCAGTTTATGTGTTAAAATATTGTTTTTTTTTTTTTTTTTAATAAAACCAGAATGACGGTAACTACCTTTTGTTGTTTCGTAAAAAAAAAAAAAAAACATACCATAAATGTACCAAACACTTTATTCCATTTTTTCGTTCCCATAGAACGGAAAAACTCCAGAAACATTTTTTTAGAACGTTACCAAACACAGTCTAAAATATTTGTGATTTGATTCCCAATCAAAATCCAAACCAAACCCAAACTCCCTTTTACACCCTTCTCTTCACTTCCTTGGAGGAATCTACTCACTTGGGATAGTCCAATTTTTTCCAACCCCTTACAAGATTCCATTCCCTTTGAAAACCTCACCCACTTTAACTCTTGGAAACCTATTCCAATTATCATTAGAACACCTTAATAAACAATTCAAGGCGGAGTTGGTCCTTGTGGTGGTTTATACATCACGAAAGAATAGGCAAATTAACTAGTTATTACGAAAGTAGAAGATATTCCTTTATGGAGATGGTTTTCCTTCAGCGTGGCCAAAATCCCTTAACTGAGACTTTAAGATGGAATTGAGAAAATATCGGGAATAGTACAGGGCAATATCAACTTTGTACTGTAGGTGTAGACATTAATGCCTTTGATGGGTGTGGTGCAAGAAAATTTTCTCCTTGTAGCAAAATCATCACTAGAATTTTCCCTTCACATATAGTGGAAGGGAGAATCTCTTCAATCACTTCATGGGTGACGCAAAGCTGAATTCAAATTCAATTAAAGCGGTTTAAGCCAACGAATTTTGACATTCTCTTTTGCTCGTGAAAGAACCCCACGTTTAGGGGATCCAGATTCTTCTCCTAAACTACCCATTTTATTTCACACTTGTGTTACTTCGATGCATTTTTAATACATTTTGGTTTCTTTCATAAATAATAAAAAAGTCAGAGAATATTCATATACTTTATTCCCCTCATTCTCGTAGCTCAAATGAATAGGTTTGAACCCCTCAAATAATGCTCAAATGAATGAGTTTGAAGCATTCAAATAATCCTGTTTGATATACAATTTTAGTACACTGGAAGGAGTTTGGTTGATTCATCACTCCTCATTTGGTCTAGTGTCTCTATCATGTCTTTAGAGATGGATATTATCATTGGTACAATTGGGTTGAGATGCGCCTCGGTTTATACCTGGCCCAGGCCAGGGCCAGCCAAGCCCAAGCTCGGATTGAGATCTCTATATCTAGGCCCTATCCATTCGGGCTCAGTACCACAAGACTCGAACCCAATTCCTCGTGGTAGGTGGATTAAATCATACATAGCCTAGTGTGCCAATGACCAGAACAACTGGGACAACCATCCACGTGGCTTTTACGTATATATTAAGCCACCTGCCTAATATGCCTTTGACTGTAACGTGACATTTGGCTTCCTTTTCCCATCCAACTGTTCGGATTCATCCAGTAGAAATGCCACATGACAATTTGAGGAAAAGAAGGCGCACTCCCCATCCATAATGTTGGACGTGCAGCCACAGAGAAAATAAAAAAAGGGCAAAATTTTAATGCTAGGCCCATAATATTTTTTTGGTAAAGGCCTAGAATTGAATGGGTCCATTATAAGCATGGAACGAAGCTAGGTTGTAAGCCCAAAGAGGTTAGACTAGAATCCGGAAATCACAAATTTATCGAGCCGGGCCAGAAATGGAATGGCCACTATTCCATTACACGATCGAGAGCCGAGGGGGCATTCATGAACACCAAACGAGGTTCTTAGTCTTCCATGCCAAGCAGCCAGCCGTCTCAACACAGACCGGGCCCGTCAGGTCTCAAGAGTCAAGAGTGACGACTAGAGAGTAGGAGGCAGAACGGACCCACTTTGGTAATTAGAAGCTAAAGTTCTTTACGGCGGTCCTCGTGAAATAAAAAATACTATATATTTTCTTTTATAACAAAAAATTTCATACATGTTGACGTCATTATGTGATTTCATTGACTCAATAATTTTCTATCATGCTCCAATAAATCTCGATTCTCATCACTATGGGATCAACATCTCAACTTTTTTTATTTTTTTTCCTATTCATTTTGCTGATAACCAAACTAAGCTTAAAGGAGGTGAAAATTTGAGATTTTTTTTGGATTAGGTAGTGATTTTAAATGCGTTTGTCTTAACAAGCTCTAGAATTGGCATGTTGGAAGAATCTTATAACGATGGAGGTGTTTTTATTTGTCATATCTAATTATCATGAAATGGGATGATACTTGATCCGATTCGTCAATTTTTGCTTGTGAATCAGGTTTTAAAAATCGGATCAAGAATTAATCGATTTATCTTGGAATCTGAACTGACTCATCATACGGATTTGCACTGATTCAGTCCGATTAGTGAGTGGGTTTGAGCGAATTTTATCGATTTTGAAATAGTAATCGCCCTGATCAATTCCGACGCCGATTCTTAATTTGAAAACCTTGCATGCCGTGGATGTTGGGTGGGGCCAAAGTTGCAACGGCAGAAATTAAGAAGACAGAAAGAGAGGGAAGAGAGGGTGAAATTTGAGGGTGCGAGATGCTGCTAGGGTTTTGGGATATTTTCGAAGACCCGGTTAAAAGAAACTCGAACCAACCCAGATCGAGTGTGCGCTCATTTTTCAAGCCTGGCTGGACTTGTCTTCATGACCAAGGGAAAAACTCGGGATCGATCTCAACCAATGACAATCCGGATTGAGCTGATCTGACGGATTTACCCTTTTCTTTTTTTTACTCAAAACGATTTTTTAGAATTTTTACCGTTAGATCGTTCTAGAGTAGAGTCTGGAACAGATTTTTCTTTCCGTTTTTCGTCGCCCGATTCAAAACCTAGTTTCTCTTGTCCGAAGAAGTTCCGGGACTTCTCTAAGAACATCAAGAGCCAGAGGAAGTGGTAATTCTCAACTTTGGATTCTCCGTTTGAGGTTTCTTTCATCTTATTAATTCAATTTCCTCTCGTCTGTTACTGGTGTTCAGAATTATCCGTTCCAGTAGCTGTTTCTTAGTGTCGACTGTGAATTTCTTCGGCTATCTCAGGAGGGTTTGGTGAAATGGCAGTGGATGTTGATGCGGAGCAAGACTTTGCATCCAAGAAGAAGAAACCTTCCGATGATGAAGAGAAGAGGTTCGTTTGCTCTCTGTCTCTCGGAGTTTAGTTCTTTCTATTTCGTTGTGATTATTCTTTCTATTTTCTTCTTGCTTGATAATTAGGAGAAAGAAAATTGTACCTGGGAGTCTCAAGAAAGCTGTAATGAGGCCTGGAGGTGGCACTGCAAAACCTGCTGATGGTGATCAGGTTCATTCTTCAATCCAGAAGCTTTTCAATTAACGATTTCTTTCCCAATTTCAACGGAGATATTGAGTTGACATGCTGCCAGAAGTGGTACAGATGCATAATAACCAGCGTTATTTGAGTTGTCCGTTCCCTCAGAATTAATTGTGAAGTATTAGTGATAACATGGAGATGTTGCCGCTAAGTAATTGAACGTCTCACTTCGGGGTCATTGTAGTTTCTCAGGACCTTAAATTTGATTCTTGGGGTTTGAAGTAATAGCAGTGTTTTATCTGATGATCTACATTATGCTGTGAACAGCTCTCAAGTCTTGATCATAGAAAAAACACCCATTCTAGAGAGTTTGTTAACCTTATTAACTTCTGAAGATTTATAAAAGTCTATTCATAATGTCCTACAAGGAGATTGGATCTTGAAAAAAAAAGCAGCATTATGTATCAAAGCAATGAAGCCTTTCTAAAACCACTGGTCACAATTAAAACTGAAGTGACTAAAATAAAAGCCAAGCAAAATTACTAACTTAACAACAAGAGAAACAAAGCATGTGCGTTACTGCTCACATGCTTTGGATGTCCAAACCAGTTGACAAGGTGAGCCCAGTTGACTGATGTCAATTGTATAGTGCAACAGATCCAATAACCTGTTTCCAGCTTACACCTTTTTCATAGGAAATTATAGATGGATGGAATTACCTTGAAAATCTTCAAACATGAACATTTTTATATACTCCTCTTTTCTTAGCAGCTGGTTGAACCTTTTGCATTTAGTGTGTATTGGACTAAAGAGGATGATACAGGCACCCTTTCATTTTGCAGGTCATATTTCATTGCACAGTTCGTACGCTTGATGGAGTTATTGTTGAGTCCACAAGATCTCAATATGGAGGTAAGTTGGGTTTTGTTTCAAAAGTGATTCTTGCTCCTTTTTTTTTTTTTTTGGTAGGAGGTGGGGGTTATCAGCTGGTGATATACTGTCAGATTACTGCACTTGTTGGTTTTCAGATAAGCTCTACTTTTTGCTTTTTCTTGAATTGTAAAAAAATTACACAACTAAAAGAAGGAAAAGCTGAAAATATTTCATGGGTTTTCCTTGGATACTTTGGAATTTTATATAGCTATGTAAATTCCATTTGGAGCTTTAAATAGATCAACTAGGAATCTTCTTCTGTTCTCCTTTGGCAGGCGTTCCCGTATGAGGCTAAGGTGTACTTTCTGTAGGAATTTGCTGTTCCATTAGCTTTACTGACTATTGCCAATAACTGATCCGTGGGTGGGCGGAAGCAGTTATATACCTGGATAATTATGATAGACCTCAATAACTTGTATTGTTCCCTCGCCCTTTTTATGAAGTAACATTCTATAGGCTTGTATAGTTATGATGCTTGGAACACTGTTTGGTCTACTGCCGACCTGACTTGCCAATCATAACCATGTTTGATGGGAATAACTTGCCATCCTTTTTAGAATTGGTTCACAGTAAGTAACTAACTTCGGTTTGCATGTTATTCTTGTTTTTTGGCCAGTCTTACTGTAATTGAATGCTGTTTACAAAACTTCAGATTGTTGTAGCCTATATAAACTATACAAGCCAATAGGAGGGCTTCCAAAGAGGTACATGGTGTAGTGAGATTGATTTTAGTGAACTGTAGTGGACTTGTTGCTCTTATTTGCCTATCACCATACTTATAAATGCGAGACTCTGAGAAGGGGTTTAATATGCATTATTCCTTACCTGTTCACTAAGATCAATAGCAGTATCACCTAACTTTTTGGTGAGATGAAGAATCTCTTTTGGAACCAATAACTTTGATCCCATTGAAGTACCTCAACCCCTCCAAATTCTTGATTTCCAACTTTTTGTAGTTTAAGCTATTACCCTTATCTCACTAATTTTCAATTATGTTTGTTGAATGATGCATGATCTGCTCGACTTTGCTTGTAGCCTTTGTCATTGCCTTGCTAAATTTGCCAAACCTAGTTCCAAATGGCTGCTTCAACTATTGTAGGGTTTTCTTCAATTTGTATACATTTCCAATTTCCATCAGCTAAAATAACTTCAACACATGGGGAACCCTAATTTATTCCTCTTCTTCCAAATCTCTGTGACGTCTTTGTTAACATCAAATTGATGAGAGAACAATTTTGATTGGCACCTAAAAATTGCACTTTGACTTAAAAAAAAAAAAATATAAATGCTATTAGAAGGAAGGTAAAGGTTTTTCTTGTCTGGTGAAATGTTTATGGCTTTGATTCCAATTAATGCAACCCCGGTTCACAATACCCTGCTTTTGGGTCACTATGTCCATACAAAGTTTTTTCTTGTCTCTGAGTTTCTCAAGTTTTGCACCAATATTTTCCACGTGATAGCTTGGATAGGGATGAAATTTTGTGGTTAGGTATACCCCAAAGGCCATTGCTCACGTGTCAAGTTTCAGCCAAAGAAGAGTTGGCAAAGTGGCAAAATAAATCTCTGAAAATCAAGTGAAAGAATGAAGTTATTTCTAAAATGAAGTGAATGGATGAAAATGCAAAGGGTATATGCCTATACATGGGGGGGTGTATAATTGAATTTGAGTCTGAAATTTGGCACATGGCCAAATCCATTTCCTAGATATCCATATGGTCAAAATTTCCAATCACCCTTGACCCTTCCATGTGGCAAAACTTGGTACTGGACTAGAGAAACTCTCCATTCTTGGATTTTTATTTTCTTCCTGTAATTGCACCTTCAATAAAAATTATTAATTCCCATAGCCACATAATTTTATTCAACTGAGGCACCTCACTGTACAGAAAAAATTTCTTAGCATGGATTATCATTGTTACAGCTTTAATCATATTGTTGTATATGAATGTAATCAATGTGAGCTTTCTGGTCCTACTTTATTCTGACTGTTGTATTAATTGTTTGATTTATGTAAATTTGTAATCCTGTGTCAAATTCGGACAGTAGAAACCTACATCACGTATCCGCATGGTTTTTTACATATTTGAAACCTCTCTGCTATCCTTATCTCAAGGGCTGACAAGGATTTAGGAATTGGATTGCCCGGCACTACTGATCCCAATACGATCCTTAGCATAGTTGTCATGGCGTCAAATCGATCCAAGGCGGTGGAGGGGTGGCTAATCGATTTGGCGATGAATCACCCATTATGGCATTGCCATGGCGGTCAAATCGCCCATGTGCCATTTTTTATTTTTCCTATTTTCTAAAGTTATTTAGTATATTACTTTTTTATTTCCCCAATTTTCTAAGAAAAAATATAGTAGTCATTAGAATGTAGACAATAGACAAGTATTTTAATCCATCCAAATCAAAAGATAAAGACATTGTTGAGAAATAACAGAAAATGATTCCTTCCATCCGACATCAATAATTGCACAAGACCACATTGAATTGACAAGTGGGGGAAAAAAGATGCATACAGGCCAACAAGACATTATTATAAATTTGTAAAAACATTTATATGAACCAATATATATCATAGATTCACAGGAAACATTGTTAAAATATGTTGCAACAGAATAGAACTAGAAATTTATATGAACCAACATATATCATAGATTACAATGGCTTTTTCCCCTAGCACATAGACTTACCTTGCTTAATATTAATACAATCCACAATACAGAACATGGTTCTTAATCATGGAAAATCTGGTAATTGAAGACCACAATCTGACAATCATGACTGCTAGAAAATTTGCATCAATGAAAAAGACAATACAAGTATACAACATTACCAAAAAAATAAAAAATAAAAACCAAGGAAATTAGAACAGAGAAAGATTTCTGTTCTGTGTGAGTGAAATAAGGAAGAGGAAGAAGAAGATTAGAAGAAGAGAAGAGACTGGTTACTGATTAGTAGTAGAAAAAGGGGGGAAAAAAAAGAGGTGAAGACTCTGAAGAGTCGAACAAACTAGACTCTGTAGGGTCAAGGAAGAAGAAGGTTAGAAGAGGAGAAGAAGAGTCCATAGACTCAAAACCAGAGACAAGGAAGAAGAAGTTTAGAAGAAGAGAAGAAGAGTCGAACATACCTATCTTCGCTGGAGCACAGAAGCAGCAACGCTGGAGCAGGAACAGCTATCGCCGGAGCAAAATAAGATCAGAACAGAGAAAGATTTATGCTCTATGTGAGTGAACTAAGGAAGAGGAAGAAGATTAGAAGAAGAGAAGAGACTGATTACTGATTTAGTAGTAGAAAATGGGGAAGAAAAAATGAGAGGTGAAGACTCTGAAGAGTCAAACAAACCAGACTCTGTAGGGTCAAGGAAGAAGAAGGTTAGAAGAGGAGAAGAAGAGAAGAAGAGAAGAAGCCAGTGGCAAGGAAGAAGGTTAGAAGAAGAGAAGAAGAGTCGATAGACTGAAAACCAAAGACAAGGAAGATGAAGGTTAGAAGAATAGAAGAATAGAAGAATAGAAGAAAAGAAGAGTCGAACATACCTATCTTCGCCGGAGCACGGGAACAGCAACGCTGGAGCAGGAACAGCTATCGCCGGAGCAAAATAAGGGTTGAAGGGTTGAAGGGAGTCTTCGGTCTTCACTTTGAGACTTAGGGTTGGAGGGTTGAAGAGAGTCGGAGTCGCGACTTGTCTCTTTGGTCTTAATTTAGACTTTTTTTTTTTTCTTTTTCATTGGTACAACGTATTAATTTACACTTTTATCCCATGTAGCATTAATTTGTACATTTCAATTACACCTGCCAATAACATTGTTAGAAAGAGAATCAATTTAGTAATTAACAATAATAACTTCAAAAAAAAAAAAGGGCGATCGATTTATGTGTACAACGTCATAAATCGTCGCTGGGGACGATTTGGCGACGCCATTAATGAAGGCGCACTAATCGGTCCACTGATTTGCCCTCTCCAAAACGCCGGGACGCCTTGGCGATGCTGTGACAACTATGATCCTTAGTCAATTCCTGTGGATCATTCCAAACCCAGCCAAAAGAATTGCTGGAGAGACCTATTTCAACCATGTGCTGAGGAGGACTGGTGAATCAACTCGGGACCAGTCCCAGCTGATACCGAGTCAACTCAGCTAATTTGGCCAATCTGATCCTGATCCTGATCTTGATCCCTAAATCTATGAGGGCTGAACTGAAACTTATTGGATTGAAATTATAGGTATGTGTGCTAATTTTTGGGAATGTGGTGATTCTATGATATTTTCCTTTCCAACACATCTGAGTGAAATGTTATTTGTGTCTTTTAGCCATTTGAAGAATCCTGTAAACATTTTCCTATGTGACAGGAAGGGGTAACCCAACGAGGCTCGTATTCGGGAAAAGCAAGATGATTCTGGGATTGTTGGAAGGAATTCCCACCATGTTGAAGGATGAAGTAGCAATGGTATTGTCCTAGGAGTTGCCATCAGTAGTATAAGTAGTATAGAATTCTTGTACAGAGAACTGTTTGCGTTCTTGGTGTAGTTTTTATGTTGCCAATACCTGTTATGCAATTGCTACACTAACAATAACTCCACAGTATGTGGCATTGTAGTTTTGTGTTGCTCCGAGTGAGGTGGTGGTTATATTCTTCCTTGTGCAATTTCTTTCTGTCATGGTCACAGGTCCTGTGCTTTTTTCTCTCTCAACTGTGGCTTTACATAGATTGATCTTTCTGGTGAACATTGTTGGGAGTTGGGATAAGGATCTGAACTGAACCTTAAATTGGTCTCAGCATATCCCAATGCCATACAGGGTTTAGGGTGTCAACTCTTGGCCTGGCCTGCCTGGCCACCTTAACCTGACCACTCTATCCAGGCCAGATTATGCCAATCAATAAACAGGCTATTATCAGGTTTGGTTTTTTAACCACATTAAATGGCTTGGTTCAGGTGTTGGTTCTGGATCTAATGAACTAGCATGGTTCATAATTTTGAAATCCAGGTTGAAACTGAAATTTCTCAGATCGGTCGAGTTCAACTGAAATCTGGTACATTTCGGTTGGCCATTTTGGTGGTCAAATGACCATATCAAACTTTAAACCTTGCCCCAAACTGATTACCCATTCCCTTTAATTATGTGGCATTTTGGCTTTTCTTAATATGGCTTAACATTGAACCTCTACAGCCTTTACTTTTAGGCTGCATCTCTAGGGCTTGGGCTTTCACTATCAATCAGGGCTATCCAGTCGCTGAATGGCTGCTGCATAAATTAGTTGAAAAGAGTACTTATTATAATCAAATTGAATACCCAGCACGGGACTATGTCTTCGATATCCTATGGGATTGGCTGCCTCCTTGAGGATGTCAAGTTTTGTATGGCGTAGAGCCATAATTAGTCTCTTAATCCCCATACCCTTTACCACGATGGTTACCACTTTAAGATTGTCTAATTCTTATTTTGTATGGGATTGTCAAACTATTTGATGATGTCTATTGTTTATGGCCTAGTGCCAAAACTACTGCCTCATGCCTTGTAAGGCTGATGCAGTTCAGAAGAATAAGAAGGCCAGCAGCAAACCAGGCCATCGGTTGGGTTAGATTGGATGAAGAAAGGGCCGATAGGCTTAATGTTGAGTGCCCAATGGGTTATATGGGCCATGGCTTAGTATTTTTGAGTTTTCTATTGTCATTGGCCAATTCTATAATCCCAAATATTAGGGTTTTAAGGCATATATGGGATCAGTTTTAGTGTTTATTTAGTTAGTTGTATTCTTTATTTTTATAGTGTTTCTAGAATGCTAGACAGGTGTCCTACTCTAGCCCTTGGTTTCAAAATTTTTAAATTGTAGAAGAGTTTCTATTTTTGAAGAAAACTTGGGTTTTAAGGGATTTCTCCTCCATGCATGGGGGTTTCCTATCTTGCTTATTTCATTGAAGTTATAAATAAAGAGTAGGGGATCACACTACCCCAACAATTTCGGAAACAATTTAGCCTTGAGCCTGTCTGAGCTCTGTGAGAGACAGAGCATGATTCTGGGGGATTCAGAACTGTTTTACTATGGGATGCAGTGGGGACACCTTGGTGGGATTCGTTCTCCGCAGTTTTGTGACAGGCCTAGCATATTCTTCTTCTCCTTACTGTTATTATTCTTAAAGGTCAGATCGATTCCTTCCCTATTACTTGCACATGTCAGTTTCCTTATTTAATTCTACTATTTTATTTACTATTCTGTCCTTTAACATCTGTTGTCTTCTTCTTAGTTTCAGCCTTTCAGGGTTGGAACAGCCATCAAACTAATCCAACGATCTCCCTTATGGTTGGCAGTTCTGTATTTTGTTTCTAAGCCCAATGACAATACCATATTTGCTTTTGGTTTCTAAATTTTGTTACTAGTTTCTATTTCCATGTTACCTATTAATTTGTTTTAGTTTCTAGTTTGAGAGATTCTACTTACTCCTCTCAGTTCAGCTATTAATTGTTGTTGTTTGTGATTCTGGAATTCTGTTTTTTGCCACTTTCGATTTTAGTGAACCACTGATATCTCTAAACCTGGCTATTGGAACAACCTCCATTTTTTGAGGAACCCTTCCTTGTGTTCATTAGGTCAGTCCACCAGAACAGGAACCAGATCAGAGCCCTCTACACCAGGTTGCTGGTTTTCTCTAATAACGGTTATATTGTTGATCTGCTGTTCTTTATCATGTGTTGGTTTCCAATCCCTAGCACTTAGGTGATCCATGATTGGTTACCACATCAAATGATGTCCATTATATAATGTGAAATCAGTGGAACTGCACCACCACTTCCAGCTTTCATTCTACCCCTGCACCACTGTTACTATCTCACGGTATAATCTCTACCTCTATCAATGACAGAATCAACATTATATTCTAGTGTCTCCTCCGCATAGCTTGTATCATCCTCTGAATCTCTATAACCATGACTTTATATACTGCGTTGTTGCCTTTTTCCATCACCTTGGCATGATTGGCACTAGAGCTATAGCACTTTGCGTGAAACTCTTGGTACACATTATCAGTCTTCTGATCCTCTGTGACCACAATCATTAACAAATTCTGTGGTAAGTAATATGTCATTTTGTCCATCAACTAGTAGTTCCAGCCAAGAATCAAGTAGCTTATCATACTTAAATATGTTTATCAAGTTGGTGCTGTTATGATAATCATGTTGTGGATCCTTTGCCGCATGCTGTAGTGGACAAGTACCAGTTTGAGTCCCACATTTATCTTGCTGCTTGGTTTGGAATGAATCAGACATAAGATACTTTAGTTCCTCTTACCTCCCAAGGACAATCATTGTTGACTAACTACTTTCACGATCCTTTTCCTTAAATTGGGGTGCCATCACTCCACATTTCTATCAATAAGCTGCTAATGAAGACATTGACCTGTTAGATAGTGCCTATGTTAATTGTCTGGGAACCTGACTTTCCATTTTACCTCTGCTTAAGTTATATACTTAGGCCTCCATGGTTCTACAGCAGAAATCCTTTTCGCTGATTCTCTATCAGAACAGATTATACTTGGTCCTATTGCCACCTCTAGGATTTGATGGATTCGGCGTTTTTACTTCCAAACCATGCAAAATATGTGATACATCATACATATTTATTGTGCTTAAATTTTTAATGGAAAACTACTTTTGCTTCAATGACTTGATGGCTTGCCCTTCAAATACATATGCTCCTGCTACTTAAAGTGTGTTTAGGCAGCATCTACCCCACATCTGAAGTGGAAACTTGTGGACATCCATTCACATGTCTTCTTTGGCAGGTAGTGCTGTTTATTGCAAAATATATACTGTGGTGCAAGTTCTTAGGCAATCGTCAAGACGTCAACTTTACCATTAAGAGAATTGGTTGTTATTTATGGGGGGCTGGGCCTCTGGGGATTGTCCATTTGTAATTTGATGAGAATTTTGTCTTGTTTCAGTTCAAGATGAAATCTGAAATGCACTATGGTGAAGTTGATTGTCCAGTTGCAGTTTCAGAGAGCTTTCCCAAGCATGATGAACTTCATTTTGAGATTGAACTGATAGATTTCTTCAAAGTGAAGGCAAGTAATATCTATCTATCTGTCTATCTATCCATATATCAGTAATCTATCTATCTACATATTTGTGATTGACCTGTATGCAACTGTGAAATTTCAATCTAAAAGAACATAGCTTCTTTTCCAACTTACTTGAACATTTCATCTGTCATTTGGGCCTGTTTTACTTCTGGTTATGTGTTGGAATTAGTTTATGGATTTTGAATGCTTGAAAGTTGGGATAAGGCTGAGTTTGTTGTTTTTGTTGTGGTTGTAATTAGTTAATAATTGCTAATATAAAAATGACATTCACGTCTTAAAAGGCACCTTCTGAACTCTGAACAGCACAAGTCATTCCAAAACAGAATTTGTTCACCATACCTTTTTTTTGTCTTGATTGCATGCAAAAAGGAATTATCCATGATTATTTAGCTGTGACTTGCTTCCATCGTAAGAATTAGTTTCTAATGTCCATCCAGTCATCTTTATTTGTTTATTTATTTATTTTTTGATTTTCTTCTCCTTTCCTTTTTTTCAGGTCATCAGTGAGGATTTGGGAGTTCTAAAGCAGGTATTGCAAGCTGTGATAATTGTTCGCAAATTCCTTTATTTCTTTGAGCACCTGTAAATAATCTTCAGTAATCGAATAGAGAAGGTTTTGTTAAGGGAGGAAGAGTGCATTGGTTGAGATTACAAGAAATATGTAGGACTTCCCTACTACTAAAGACCGGTGCCACAAAATGGATCAAGGAAAACCACATTTCATACTAAAATTGTTCCTAATTCATCTGGAAATCCGAATATGATTACCCATGGCATTCCTTTAAAATAGATGACCTTGAAAAGCTCAAATGATGATTGTTCTTTGGAAGAATCCTGCTGCTTGAAGTGAACTCACCATCAAAGACTCAGGTGTACCTTTCTTCCCAAAGACTTCAGATTACAGCCAAAGGAGACTTGCTCCTGATAAAGGAGCATCTGCAGGACCATATTGATGAAGTTGTCTTTCTATGAAAGTATGGATTTCAATCCAGCATTTTTAATGAGAGCACCTTGATCTTGTTATTTAAAGCTCAGGAGTATGGGTCAGAATGAAGCAATAAAGTGGTTTGCTTGTAATTTTTTTTTTTTTTTTTTCAGAATCCATTCATTTAGTTAATGACTAGCAAATGACCCCATGATAAGTTGGGGAATAAAATTTTGGGAAGTTTAATTTAGACAAGTATAATAAAAACTTGAAATACATGAAAAATTATAGATAAACTTGATGGTAAAATTTAACTTAACATTGAAAGAAAAATAGGCAAAATAATTTAGCTCATGGAGTCTAAATCTCTGAATAAGTTAATAAAGCTATAGAGGTACTGAGGTAGACATAGAAAGAGATAGTCAACCATTTCATGAGAGAGATGTTACAACTGGAAAATAGAGTGAGAGAAACTCCGAAACAAATAGAGAAATAGAGTGATTGTAAGCAATACCACACATAGAAAAATGCAGAAATGAAATTACAACTTCTATTGGTATAAGGAGAGAGAGAGAGAGACAGAGGATACTTAATACAACATTTTCTTAATAAGAAAGAAACAATTGCAAAACAAGGGAAGAGGAAAAGAAAAAGAAAAAAAAGAGAGGAGAGTTTAATATGAAAAAAATCACTTCTATTCTCTTTTAAATATGAGAACAACGAACCTTGAAACAATACCAACAGTATATACCAAATTCACCAAACAAAAAAGAATCATATCTGTTTACTAATCACAACTGAAGAGGAAAGGCTTATGTAAGAAGTCTTCTCTTGAAAATATTTTTTTTTTCTTGTTTTCTTATTCTAGATGAAAGATTGGAGGTAGAGAGGGGGTGCATGAGAGAGAGAGAGAGACTCTATTAAGTGAATCACTAGGTTATAAAATAAATATTTTGTAAGAAAGAATTATTACTATTATTGTTCGTTCAGAGTACATTTCATGGGTTATCAGAAATAGGTTGCATTGTAACCATTGGACATACTCAGCCTTATCCCAACTAAATGGGGTTGGCTACATGGATCTATGCAAAGACAAAATTAATGCACCAACAACAACTCATCCTTACCCCAACTAAATGGGGTCGACTGCATGGATCCGTATAAAATAAAAAAGAACAGTAAAAGTAAAAGGAATTTAAAAGGAGAGGGACACATCTCAGAAAAATCCCACCTAAATGGGGTCGGCTACATGGATCCTAGCTATCTAATCAGCTCTATTCAAGGTTATTCCTGGGGCTTAGTCCTAATCTATGCATGTCTTTCCTCTTTTAGATCCTTCAATCTGAATCAGATCACTCCTCCTTACTGGTGCATCCCAAGGCCTCCATTGAACATGGTCATGCCACCTCAAACGACTTGGAGCTTATCATGAATCGGGCAACTCCCAAATCAGCTTTGATGTTGTTATTCTTTACTTTATCCTTTATAATATTGCCGCACATCCATCTCAACATCTTCATTTCTACTATGTATTGCTTATCTATGTGACACTCCCAACAGTTTGCCCCCATACATCATAGCTGGACGTACGACAAGTCATTCTTTACTTTATCCTTTATGGTATTGCCACACATACATCTCAACATCCTCATTTCGGCTATGTATTGCGTATCTATGTGACACTCCCAACGGTTTGCCCCCATACATCATAGCTGGACGTATGACAGTTATATAGAGTTTTCCTTTAAGCTTTAAAGGAATACGTCGATCACTCAACACTCTTGACACACCTCTCCACTTTATCGTTCCCACTTTAATTCTCCGTGAAACATCATCCTCTATGTCATCTATATTTATGGTTGGCCCTAGATATTTAAAATGATCACTTTGCGGTATCTCTTCCGAGGTCATACTTGAGATAAGACCTAAAATTAATAATAATAGTATAAGGAAAGACACATCAGTAAAATCCCACCTAAATGGGGTTGGCTATATGGATCCTTGCTGTCCAAACAACTCTATTCAAGGTTATACTGGACAAGACTTAAACTATGCATGTGTTTCCACGCTACTCTTGTGATCATTCATCTGAATCAGATCACCCCTTAACGATGCATCCCAAAGCCTCCGTTGGACATGGCCATGCCACCTCAAATGCTTGGAGCTTATGAAGTATTGCGGCAACTCCCAAATCGGCTCTAATATGGTCATTCCTTACTTCATCCTTCCTGGTTTTGTTGCACATCCATCTTAGCATGTATCTATATCTATGTCTCTCTCTCTCTCTCTCTATACAACCAGGATCAATGAGGAGGTCGAGCTTAGGCAGTGAGGGAAGCTATCAGGTTGAGGAGCTGTCTTTTCTTAGACTACAATTTAGCCAATTCGGTGATTTCGCGTTTATGAAGTTCAATAGCGAAGTTGCTAGGATACACAGTGATTAGATAAATATAAAATTCAATATAGTCAAAAGAAATATTAATCAAATTATCTAACAAAACAAGCTCTTCTTTTAATTTTCTAATAGCAAACATAATACATGAAATCAAAAGTACGGAAGACAAATACATGAAATCAAAAGTACGGAAGACAAACTTATATGAGAAACTTCAATTTACAGAGTTGAACATGAACACTTGTAGGTGGCACAAAACTTAAAATGTTTACAGAACAGTCAGACAAACTCATAAGACACTTTCTTTTTACAGACTCGACCAAAACTCTACTTCTTCTTATATTTTTGGTGGTGTCCTCTAAGAAAGAGGAACTCTCCTTTTATAGATGGCGGACACCAAAATTCAACAAATTGTGGTTGAGGGATGCTGATGGGCCTTGATGGAGATGATGTCGAATGGGCATCCAACCAACCGAGCATGACAATTGACAGCTGAATAGCTTCAAGATAAGGTGTTCTTTTCTCAAAGAAGGTACACCTAATAAGGTGTGGGGTATGTGTTAGAAACTCAGCTTTGGCCGAAAGTTATCTTGTCTGTAGTCCAGGTGTTGACTAAAAATAAGTCACGAAAAGATTCTCTGGCATTCCACGTGGGAGGACCCACTGTTTTCCAGAAGAGTCTTAGTGAGGTGAATTATTAAAGTGTTCACTTGTGACTCACTATAATACGCTTATACTGCTGCGTGACGCATGCCAAGACGTCAGTCTGACTAGAGTGGCACTAGGTGTGGATGCTTGACACCTGGCAGGAATCAAAATAGCGTGTCTGATTATCACGGCATTGGGTTATGGTGCAGTGAGACCTCTTGTACCCTCCCGGGGGTTTTTTTTTTATTTTTTTGATAGGCCTTGATAATTAGGCCGTTGAGTGCATTGACTACCATCATCCGAAGGAGGAAGAGTTGAGGAGGATGATGAGGACGGGGCAGGGTCGTCGAATTGAAGATTAAACCTGATAGCAATGAAAATGCGCTCCTGTATCTGCTCATCAGATAAATACGGAAGACAACGCCGAACAACTTGAAACATGTTATAAAAAGGCATCTGGGCTCCCGTTGAAGAAGAAGGTGCAAAAGGGCAGATCGGCACCGATGCCTCATTTAGGCACAAAACGGGAACCATTTAATGGTGAAATGTCGAATTTATCCCACTATTTGACTGATAAATGACGTTCTAAATGAGAAACATAGTTCCATTCTTCGAACTCATCAATAGTCATCTGATACTTCCACTGAAGAATCCAGGGTACTTCGTATAAAATATAAAATTGAACGAAGAGAGCCCGAGAGTTCAGAGGTTGATTGAATTCTTTAAACTTGGTAACTGATTGCTGAAGAGCCGTTGGGAAGAATGCTACTGGAGGTGGTCCCCATGTATAGAACCATTGGAGAAACCAGTTCGGCACACCAAATAAGGTGTGTTGAAGTCGAAACTTCACGAACCAGGAATGGGTCTCATGATCGTTCTGATATAAGGAGATCATGTCCCAAGCTTTAACATAATCTGCATAATCATATGACCTTAGTTTAAGGCCGGTGACATCCTGGAATTCGCGTTTGAAAGAGGGCAAAGATCCCCATTCGCGATCCCGAATGATGTATGATATATTGAGCTTAGAATAAGCTCGAACATGAGCGGATCTATAACAGTGCTGAATTTGAGCACTTTGAGTCTCTTCAAGAATTCTTTCATAGAAAAGATGGGTTTTATCCCCAATGGATGGATGAAGGTGATCACGGAGGTAAATAGTGGCAATTTCGGAAGGAGTGTGGCGAAGATGGGGGTAAAGTTTGTTTCTATGAAAGGAGAGTTATTAACAGCCTTTGAGGCAGGAGATGGAGATTGGGATGAGATAGGAGAGGGATGTTCTTGAAGTTGCCTAGAGGATGTTGAGGCAACATCTTTGTTTGGAGAGATAGAGACTACAGCCTTTTGCTTAGGAGCCCTGTAAAAATTCTCGAGTTAAAAAGTCAGGTAGACTGTTAGTATCACCTTTAATAAATTCAATACTAAAATCAAAGACAGAAAGTAGCGACTACCATCGAGCAAAGATCTGTTTTGAAGCTAGATTCTTGACATCTTTCTCAAGGACTTCTTTAGCCGCTTTATAGTCTACACGAACTAAAAAATGTTGATTAAAAAGATCACTCTCAAATTTGGTTATATACAAAACGAGTGAAAGAATCTCCTTTTTTATTGTTGAATATTTCTGTTGAGTGGGATTCCAAGTACCAGAAGTAAAACGTACTAAAACTTCGTTAGGAAGATTAGGACATTTTTGTTTCAAGATACCACTGTATCCAAATTCGGATGCGTCAGTCTCAACAATCTTAAAACAATTTGGTCGTGTCCCAAGAACCCAACTTTAGTTTGACATAAACTTATTTTCTTTGTAGAAACGACAAGTCCTGCTTGACGAATAACAAAAAAGAAAAGATTGAAATGTTTCCAATGTTGGGAAATGTCTTGAGAATATATAAGGACATCATCAATATACACAATTATAAACTGTGAATATTAATTAAAAGGCATAACATTCCATTCGTACTGGCTGAATGGGACAACAAAAGCTGTTTTATACCTGTCGTTCTCTGCTATCTAAATTTTCCAGTATCCGGACTTCATATCAAACTTTGAAAATACGCTGGAGGCATATGATCTGTTGAGAAGATCTCTTTTATTAGGGATAGCATACCGAATCCATTTAAGAACCTTATTTAAAGGTTTGTAGTTGATGACAAGTCTGGGTGCACCTCTTTTAATTCAGCATTATTGTTTACATAAAATGCCGTGCAGCTCCAGGGAGATTTACTGTGTCAGATAAGACCTTTAACAAGAAGTTCAGATATCTCTTTCTGACAAGTTTCCCTTAAATGATCAGGCATTTGGGCTGCCCGAGCTTTAATGGGAATTTGACTTTCGAAAAAGCTATCTTCATATGGAAGAGTAACAATATGTGTTTTCCTAGACCAAAATGCAGTGGGGATGTCTGAACAAACTTCCTTTATAAGTTGAGCTTGAAGGTTTTTAACTCGAACTTGAAAGAGAGGGTCATCAATTTTTTGTTGTATGCTCTTTTGTTGGATTTCAGATGACAAAGAGCATATGAATTTTTCTTTGGACTGAATTTGAGTCCGAATTTTATTCACAGTATGAACCTTTGGGGGTTCGATGAATGAAAAAGTAATAGGGTGATTATTAACCACCGAGTGAAGACCAACTGTGTCAATTTGTAATGGATACAACTGAGAGAGAAATGGAGTGCCTAGGAGTATGAATTGAGAGAGTCCTTTCACCATAATAAAAGGAGTTTTCAGGCAGTGTCCATTATTACAAATAGAAGTAGAAGGGAGCTTATACTCAACCTGCATTTTAAATCCGTCAGCTGTAACCAATTTCTGAGTGGTCTTTTCAAAGTATTGCGAAGGTACAAGCCCTTCGTTAATACAATTAATGTCAACGCCGGAATCAATTAAGGCGATGGTTTTTAGGCTAAACTCTCGATTTACAACAATGTCAATCATAACATGCCATCGATGAGTTTTGACCTGTTGAATAGTGAGGATTTGAGCGTCATCCGTAGAAACTGCAGCAGGAGTTGCAGAGGTACTAACTATTGTATTTTGAGTTGCTAGTAGAATCCTTGAAGGAAGCTTTTTCGTCAGAGTCTTGCTCAATCAATCTGTTTTCATTATAAAGTTCAAGAGTCTGAATTCTCTATTTAAGACTCTTTATTTCAGTTTTAACTTCATTGAGGTCTTTACGAAGTTCCTGAATAGTAGGTTCACGGGTTTGAGAGGTAGCTTTAACCCGATTGATTATAGTTTTAAAACTGTAATCTTGAACCGCAGGTTTATTTATAGGAATTGGGCTAGGCCTATTATTATCCTTTACTAAGGTGATATACTCATGTAAGAGTTGAGCCTTAGTTATAGGATCAATGACTTGGTCAATGGTTTTTAGAAGAAATGATTCTTCGGTCGAAAGAACCATCAAACCATTTTCCTTGAGCATAGCCTGGTAAGGATCACAACTACAATGGGGAGTCTGAGATTTAGACTCGGAAGAATCACTGTCGAACTCGAGTTGAGCAATATCTTGATCTGAGTCGGGGCTTCGCGTTAGACTCAGGGTTGGACGAGCTATATAACAAGACTTTTTCAAGATTTTACTTTTGTGAGTCATCAATTTCTAAGGCATTAATCCTTGCCTTAGTACGACAATTATTCTTATAATGTCCTACTTTTCCGCACTTGTAGAAAACAGGAGGTTTGTTAGAGGGAAAAGTGTTTTGAGGATGAGATTTGGAAAAGCGTTTCTTGAAGAAGCGCTTAGGTTTGGCCTGATATTTAGGCTTAGAAAACTTAGAGAGTTTTTTATGAGTCCTTTTGGGTCCTGAAAGACGTATTTTCTCAAAACCAAACTGCTCACAAAAATCATCAAGTTCTCGGAATCCAGCTTGTCTTTCTTTAGACAATTGTTTTTTGAGTTTTAGATCTGTGCAGAGTTGAAGACCTTCATTGCGTATTTCAGCAGCTAATTCCCCGTAGTTATATTGCTCGAAGGGAATAGTGCCGTTATGCTTTACCTTACCTTTTGAGGAAATAAAGGAGGTAGATCAGAGATGAACTTCTCTTTCCATATGGAATTGTTGCAGTCCTCTCGAGAAAAGACTTTAGCAAAAAATACGTCTCTATACCATCTATAATGAGATAGTGTAGGACAACGAAGATTCATAAGTTGTTCTCTTGTTCGATCAGCTAGAATTTCAGCTGGTCCAACAAAATGAAGAGTTATAGTATAAACCAAAGTATTAACCGCATTTTTTTGGTCGACATAAACAGTTGGCTGGGCAAAATTACCATCAGCAAGTTGTTCAGTAAGTTGTTGCGGGATACGGGTCACAACATTTATAATTTGTTGTCTAACTTCTTGAGACAAATAGAAATCCCACCAACCACGAAGTTGGCTGGAAAATCCTGTTGCTATCATTTTCGCAATCTCAGAATCAGATGAATGGTTAAGGTTTGACGCTGTAGCATACATAAGCATTTGTTTCAAAAGATTGATGATTTGGTATTCAGATAAACCATCAATATTCCACTAAAAAATAGTATTACCATCGATTGGGAAATTAGCAGGTTCGCCTTCTACTTCAAATTGAAAATCGACAGGAGAAGGTCGAGGGTAATAATAATTAGTTGGAGCGGTAGGCATAACTTTTCGGGCTTTCCTCATTACTTGATTCAGTTGAGGAATGGACTCGGGTACTGCTGCCTGTTGAGGTAGCATAGACTGGAATTCTCTCTGTTATTTCAATTTTGGAATCAGAAGGTTCGGCAAGAGAAAGAGTTAGGGCCTGTCTATCTTCTAATTTTCCTTTAGATACCTGGAGCTTCTGGAGTCGGGTAACAATCTCATCAAGAATGTTAGACTCAGTTTTCTTCTTTGGGATATCTAAGGTCGGAGGAGGTTTAAACAGGACAGATTGGTTGCTTCTAGGTTAAGAAGCAAAGGTTGGCCAAATAGTTTTATTAATATGCTCAATTTTAGCATGAGAAGTAGACAGAGTAGAAGCTTTTAAAGAGTCTACTATCGTCTCAATACGATCAGTCTGGCTTCCAATAGACTGAAGACATAGATTAGTAAAGTTATTTTGTTCAACAACTTGACTAAGATGAAATTCAATCAGAGGTGAAGAGGTATGACTTGAAGTTTTAAGAGGAACAACCATCTGATTACTGCCTACTTTTAAGGCTTGGAATGGAGAGTGAACAGATTCAATTTCTGCTCCTTCTTTAGAAACATAAGTGGTTGTCACCTTCTTAATCTCACTAATCTGATGAGGGTTAGAGGATTTGTTAAGAAAAATTTTTAACCACTGAAAGAAGGGAAGATTTATTTGATGAGTTTCTAATGTAGGGGGTTCCTAGGTGACTAGGTTTACTACAAGGTTAATTAGCCAAGTAGGGTAGACTCAAGGGGCTTGGGTTGGACAGGGTAAGGGAAGCTCAGCAAACAAGATTGGCATGCAAGTAAAGTGAGATTAATGAATAATGTAGCAATGAACAATTTTCATCTAAGCATAAAAGCACAAAACTCACTCAAGTTTCAGGTGGGAATATGGGGCAGGGAAGATGGCAGCAACTATGTGTTAAGTTTAGCACGAGTCTATCAAGACATTAAGCAAACTAAGTAAACCAAACAATGCCCAAAATCAACCAACTAATGAAAGGTAAAACAACAGAAGTTTCTTTAGGGAAAACAATAAGTATTGGCTTAAAAAAAAAGAAAAGGTAGATGTTCAGATTTCAGTGGGGACTAATGGAGGTAATTGGAGGCCAATGAATGTAGAACAGGGGGGTTCGTTACTTACTTCCTTGTTGTCTGAAGTCTGAGGAGAAGAGAAGAACTCGAGGTCCTCCAAGATAAAGAGTTACAGCCCACCCTACTTGATAAAGAACAACGGTCTTGATTGTTGGAGAAGTTCCAGCAGCAGCCCAGTTGGGGGTTTTCTCGATGGAGATAATCTCTAATGATGGTGAACAATTTCTACAATAGGGCAGCAACTACAAGGAAGACAGAAAACAAAAAAGAGAGGGGTGAAGGTCGAGAAAGGGAGAAGGAGAATGGGAGAGAGAGCCGTGAGAGATGAGAAGAGGGAGAGGGCAGAGAGAGAGAATTCGTAGGGAGATTTTTAGGGGGGCTGTTTTGCCTTCAATAATCTTCATTCATTGAATTAGAACCTTGGCCAATGGCCTTACATAAATAAGAGACTAATTACTAAAAAGAAAAGATTATTCTAGGAATGCTATTTCATAAACAAAGGAACTTTCTAAAAAGAAATCAATAGGATAATTACTTAGTTTCCTAATTAACTTAAAGACTCAAATAATCAAAATCCTAGGAAATAAAACTACTAAACTATCAGATTTGGTGGGGGCCACACAATCTTGGCAAAATTTGGAAGGAGAGGACTCGATCCAGAGCTGGAAAGGCTGGATCGAGCCTTCTTTCTTCTTCTTCCTTCTTCTAATCTTCCAACCACAAAGAAGGTTGGGTCTTCTTCTTTCTTCTGTTGTACATCTTGATGGCCCCATCAGTTTTCATGTGAGAAACCCATTTTTCATGAACCTAGAAGTTGCTATCAATAATTATACCATTCTTAAAATACCTGAATCCGAGGTATATCATAAAGGAGCTTTCGCATTTTATAGTGACTATGTTATTAAGACATGCGAGAGCACACACATTCTTACTTCGGAGCAACCTTATATCCATACGTCTTTAGGAAAATAACAGTACCGTCAAGAATATTAGGGTCTGTTAAGGACATTGGAAGATTTGGATGACATTGAAAATATATCGGTCCTTCACAGAGACTAGTTTCTACAATACCCATTAGAGATTCACTAAATTCTGTCATCCTGGCATCTCTAACTGCTGCAAAAATCGCACAGTTTAACCCTGTCGTCCCTGTCTCTCTAAACAAAGATGTTGCCTCAACATCCTCTAGGCAACTTCAAGAACATCCCTCTCCTATCTCATCCTAATCTCCATCTCCTGCCTCAAAGGCTGTGAATAACTCTCCTTTCATAGAAACAAACTTTATCCCCAGTCATCCCCATCGAATCCATCCATCTTCGCCACACTCCTTCTGAAATTGCCACTATTTACCTCCGTGATCACCTTCATCCATCCATTGGGGATAAAACCCGTCTTTTCTATGAAAGAATTCTTGAAGAGACTCAAAGTGCTCAAATTCAGCACTGTTATAGATCCGCTCATGTTCGAGCTTATTCTAAGCTCAATATATCATACATCATTCGGGATCGCGAATGGGGATCTTTGCCCTCTTTCAAACGCGAATTCCAGGATGTCACCGGCCTTAAACTAAGGTCATATGATTATGCAGATTATGTTAAAGCTTGGGACATGATTTCCTTATATCAAAACGATCATGAGACCCATTCCTGGTTCGTGAAGTTTCGACTTCAACACACCTTATTTGGTGTGCCGAACTGGTTTCTCCAATGGTTCTATACATGGGGACCACCTCCAGTAGCATTCTTCCCAACGGCTCTTCAGCAATCAGTTACCAAGTTTAAAGAATTCAATCAACCTCTGAACTCTCGGGCTCTCTTCGTTAAATTTTATATTTTATACGAAGTACCCTGGATTCTTCAGTGGAAGTATCAGATGACTATTGATGAGTTCGAAGAATGGAACTATGTTTCTCATTTAGAACGTCATTTATCAGTCAAATGGTGGGATAAATTCGACATTTCACCATTGACTGGTTCTCGTTTTGTGCCTAAATGAGGCATCGGTGCCGATCTGCCCCTTGCACCTTCTTCTTCAACGGGAGCCCAGATGCCTTTTTATAACATGTTTCAAGTTGTTCGGCGTTGTCTTCCGTATTTATCTGATGAGCAGATACGGGAGCGCATTTTCATCGCTATCGAGTTTAATCTTCAATTCGACGACCCTGCCCCGTCCTCATCCTCCTCCTTAACTCTTCCTCCTTCGGATGATGGTAGTCAATGCGCTCAACGGCCTAATTATCAAGGCCTATCAAAAAAATAAAAAAAAACTCCCGGGAGGGTACAAGAGGTCTCACTGCACCATAACCCAATGCCGTGATAATCAGACACGCTATTTTGATTTTTGCCAGGTGTCAAGCATCCACACCTAGTGCCACTCTAGTCAGACTGACGTCTTGGCATGCGTCACATAGCATTATAAGCGTATTATAGTGAGTCACAAGTGGACACTTTAATAATTCACCTCACTAAGACTCTTCTGGAAAACAGTGGGTCCTCCCACGTGGAATGCCAGAGAATCTTTTCGTGGCTTATTTTTAGTTACACACTTGGACTACAGACAAGATAACTTTCGGCCGAAGCTTATCAATTTCTGACACATACCCTACATCTTATTAGGTGTACCTTCTTTGAAAAAAGAACACCTTATCTTGAGGCTGTTCAGCTGTTCAGCTGTCATGCTCGGTTGGTTGGATGCCCATTCGATGCCATCTCCATCAAGGCCCATCAGCATCCCTCAACCACAATTTGTTGAATTTTGGTGTCCGCCATCTATAAAAGGAGAGCTCCTCATTCTTAGAGGACACCACGAAATATATGAAGAAGTAGAGTTTTGGTCGAGGCTGTAAAAAGAAAGTGTGTCTTGTGAGTTTTTCTGAGTGTTCTGTAAACATTTTAAGTTTTGTGCCACCTACAAGTGTTCGTGTTCAACTCTGTAAATTGAAGTTTCTCATGTAAGTTTGTCTTTCCTACTTTTGATTTCATGTATTATGTTTGCTATTAGAAAATTAAAAGAAGAACTTGTTTTGTTAGATAATTTGATTAATATTTCTTTTGACTATATTGAATTTTATATTTATCTAGTCACTGTGTATCCTAGCAACTTCGCTATTGAACTTCATAGATGCGAAATCACTGAATTGGCTAAATTGCAGTCTAAGAAAAGACAGCTCCTCAGCCTAATAGCTTCCCTCGTTGCCTAAGCTCGACCTCCTCATTGACCCTGGTTGTAAATGGTATCAAAGCCAAGTTGAACAGGTGCCAAAGTCGTAAGGACTATTAAGTTGGTCGTGTTTCACCCACTGTCATATAGACCTACACCCAAGTTGTGTCGACCTACATCCAAGTTGTACTCAGCCGTGTTGCCGCAGATAGGCGTTTGAAGGTGAATTAGTATTGACAGTAGGCGGTATAGAAAATATTGTTTCTATTATGCATGCAAGAGGGGGAAGGGACGTGAAAGTCAGAGGATAGGAAAAAAAAAAAAGGAAATTGTTTATGCATATCAGGAAAGTGTCAAATAAGAGAGATCTAAGTAAATCTCTAGAAATAAATTGGGGGTGAGGGAGTGAGAAAGGGAAGAGATAGAGAGGAGATTGTAGATTGTAATTAGAAAAGTAGGGATAAGAGGGATTACATAGAGATCCACAGTTTAAGTAGATTCGTAATAGATTTCTTAGTTACAGATTTTGGGAGAATGTTACTGAAGAAGACACCAATAGAGACATGTGAGAGTGAGGGGAGGAATGGAAGAGAAGTTTTAGGAGCTGAGATGGAGATTAACTTTTATGTGAATCTTAGAATCCATTTGCTTATTGGGCAGAGAAAAAGTAGGGGAAACGGTAAGAAAGTGAGTAATCAGTAGAAATGTGACAGATAAGCATTAGATTCTTGTGTGGCAGGGTTGATGAGAGGAGAGAGAATAAGCCTTGTAAGAGATTGGCTGTTTTAATAGTATAGTATTGATTGGGGTTAGGTAAGGTTCATCATAAGATAAAAAGCAGAAGTCTGGTCCTACACCTTTATTTATTTTCTGTTTTTGGATAGTGTCTGGTCCTACACTCTAATTGAGTTTGATAAAGCCTTTTTAGTGTCTAGGTCTTTTAGAATCCTAAAAGAGTTTCCATGCATGCACTTATAATTATTATTTTTTGTTTGGGGTGAATACATTTGTAATTTTTGATTGGTCTTGTAACAAGAGACTCAAGAGTTATACTACTAGATGGGAGTGATTCTTTTCTCCTATAGGTTTGAGTGCTACCACAATGTGAATGGTGGATGGGGGCAGGGATCAACAAGTACTTAACTACTTACTGAGAGAACAGAAGAAGATACGATGCACAAGGTAAACAAATGAAATACAAAACATCAACTCAGCTGAAGGAACCCCACCGCACAGCAAAGAGATCCATCTTGCTAAAAGCCATAGCTGTAATGGTGCCAAGATGAGGCCAAGACACCCAGGGGAATCAAGGCACCTTGATACACAAAGCGACTGGTCTCCTTGGGCATCAAGGTGCATCTTTTCAACTACCTTGATACACAAATTGACTGGTCTCCTTGACTGCTATGCTAAAAACCCTCTGAAGCAACCCAAGCACCAATTGCCCCAAGAACAGGTGGGAAACAACCCACTCCCCAATCTTGACCCATAATCATGTTCCCAAGCAACTTGGCAAGTTCATTGCAGTTTTTCCCTAATAGGTTTGAACAAAATATCTTTGTCAATTTCTTTTCATTCATTAGGTTTTCACTTGCTTGCGAATTCTGATATTTTTACTGCTAGTTATATCTTGAAATTTGCTGGGGCACTTAATTTCTGACTTTTTAAAACCTAATTCTGTAAGTGGTTGCAGTTTAATATTACCATTTTTAGTTATCCTTTGCTATTCAAGCCTTTGTTATTTTTTCTGAAATCCTATTTCTAGAATATATGGGGTTCCTAATTAGGTCCATTGCCCATAGACTTCTATTTTGTCCTGCATCAGTTTGGAGTCATAATGAAAACTGGAAGAGAATGATCCAGTACATTCGAAGAGCATGGGAAACAAAGGTGAACAAAAACTAATTTAGGTAAATCAACAAGGTAACACACAAAATCAGAGAAACTTTAGGAAGTATGATAACATGGTTAAATGGTCAAGGATACAATTTATTCCAACTTTACCTCTGTGATTGCTGTTGCTTGTAAACTAGGAGCAGTTGATTATTCTTCTTTTTATATTGACAGGTTTTAAATGAAGGGCAAGGGTGGGAATCACCTAGGGAACCTTATGAAGTAAAAGCTAGGTCCTCTCTCTTTCTCACAGATGTTTGAACTCTTTGCTGTATATATAAGTGAAACCAATTGACCGAAGGAAGGCCCAGATATACCATTTATTTTTGTTTTATTTTCTCGTTGCCTTCTATTTGTGTGTGTTTCATGTTCTTCTGAAAATACAATTTACCTTATTACAGATTTTTAGATTTCACGAAAATTTGTAATGTGAATTTCCAGGATTTCTGCAAAAACAGGTGATGGAAAAATGATCGTATCACACATAGAGGGTGAACCAGTTTTCTTTACTTTTGGAAAAGCTGAGGTTGGTCTACTGTATTCTCTATTTTTTCATTTCATTTGATATTTTGCAAATTTGCTTCTTAGTTTATCAAACAAAGACTTAATTATGACTTTTTGAGCTTTATTGGATTCTGCTAAATTCTTCTGGTTGGTCAAATACTATAAGCGGCAATCTTAGTTTGTCTTGGCTTGTTGGCTTCTTTGGCTTTTGCAATTGAAGGCAAACAGTAATTCTGTAGTTCACTTTATAAATTACGACTAGAATTCTCCATATTCATGAATCATGAGTTACTAATAATTTTTTTGTTTATTCACCCCAATATGATGTTTGTTATTTCTTGTATTTAGTTTAGGTACCTAGAGGGCTTGAGATGGGAATTGGAACAATGGCACGGGAAGAGAAAGCATTAATATATGTTACTAAACAGTACTTGACTCATTCGCCCCTTTTGCCAGAGGTGGAAGGCTTTGATGAAGTTCAATTTGAAGTGGAGCTAGTCCACTTTATTCAGGTATTCCTAGTTTGTCCATATTGTTAATTTGAAGCTTTTGTGCATTAAGAAATTATGTTTCTAATTGTATTAAATTCTTAATAAAGAATTAAATCTCATATTTGTGGTAATTTTTATCCTGTTTAAATTGAAAGTATTTTTACTGAAGTATGTACTACAAAAATGATGGAAATCCATCCTTTTTTTGAAAATTTGAAAGTTCTAATAACAAATTTGTAAAGATAATAAAGGGCATAAGAAAAGCATCCGTAATGGTTTTGCAGCTTCAAATGCTACTATGATGCACTATCTTGTAAATTCAAGTGCAATAGCTTGATCTACACATACAATAGGTCAAACCATAGTTAGCAAAAACGGGAACGGCAAAAAAATAGAAACAGAAGGTACGGGTTTTAAATAGTAAAATTTTTCGAACGATACGGTCAAATAAACGGTCAAAAAAATAGAGAATGGCAAAAAAAGGGAAAACGGACAGTACGGGTTTTAAACGTGTAGATTTTAAACAAACAGGTCCAAAAAAACGATAGTATGCTCGTATAAATTAAGGAATTATTAGATGAATACCTGCATCTAATGTTCAAAACAACTACAATATCCAACACTAATGCATATATATCTCATGTCTCATCATAAGTTTTATGATATATAATTGAATATCATACAATACCAATTCTAAATTCATACACCACACATGTCCAAATTTTATTGAGCAGTGTGGCTTGGCTATGATGTTGTTCATTTGTTGTCAACATAGTCAACACACTCTTGGAGTAATGAATGTTCAGTTTGAGTTGGGAGCCATCACTTTATAAACATTTTTCAGCAAATGCATCAGTTTGTATCTCAATTTCGGGGTCCATACATTGATATTGAGTTGAAGGTGATATCATGAGAAATATAGACCTTTGAGTTAGCTTCAAGTTGGCGAACGAACCAGGTGGATCAGAGTTCAGGATAGAGAGAGATATGCTTAATTAAGTGGACATTATGTTCAACAAGTTAAGTTTTAAAAAACGCCAAAAAAGGGGAACGTGTTTAAATGCGTTTTAAACGTGTTTAGAACGGAAATGCTTGCCGTTTGCAGTTTTTTTAAGTATCTTTGAGAAGCATACGGGAAAACGCATTTTAAACGGTAAAAAGCGAGAACGTGTTTAAAACTCCACGCGCTTTTGCTAACAGTGGGTCAAACTACACTGTATAGTAGAAAATTAATGCATGTAAGCTTAGAATAATTAAAAATCATCTTGTTCAATACTGAATCCAAAATGTACCCTAAAAAAGGAATATATAAAAGTATAAAACTAGAGATATCATTAAATGCAGAGTCCCTAGAGAGTATAAGTAATGCTATTTACTTATACTACAAAAATAATGTATAAGTAGTGCTACTTAGGAGACTCATGGAAAGATTTAGAGATTGCAAAAAGGATCTCCATATGGTCTTTATTGACCTAGAAAAAGCTTATATTAAAGTCTTAGAGAGTAAATCTGGAAAGTACTAGAGAAGAGAAGCGTTTCTGGTAACTATGTAGACATAATAAAGATTTATATGATAGTTATGGAGATCAACGTTGGAATCAAAAGGTTTTAAGTAACTAGAAAGTGGAATGAAAACGGATTATATGGTGTGTAACTTTAGTTACACTAGGACGGATAATAAGGTGGTGAAAATTGAAGAGAAGGAAGTTCCGCAAAATGATTGTTTTAGGTATTTAGATTCAATCATAAATAAAGAAGGTGATATAGAGGATGATGTTTCACATAGAATTAAATAGGATGGATAAAGTTGAGTGGTGCATCCAAAGTGTTGTGTGTTTGATGTATTTCTTTAAAACCTAAAGGAAAATTTATTGGGCAGTCAAACAACCGACTATGATGTATGGTGTGGAATGTTGGGTAAAATAGAGTTTTGATCATTTCAGGCGAAGTGGTATTGTTATGGTAGAAGTCACACATTTTATATAATGTTCTATAATGCCTTGTTGTTTTAACCAAAATATTGTAGATTTGAGTTGAAACATTTTGGCATTTCAACCTTCTACATAAATGGGATCTGATTTCAGGCCCTGACGAAATTGAATATTCTGCTTGAAATTTGAGATTTCAAAGAAATGAAACCACTTCTTATGCTGGTTACTGGATGGACGTCCTTAGCTTCTCAGATCTATCTAACTGATACCGAAAGTGAAAGTTGAATATGTGCACCCCATCATTCCATTTTCCATTATTGATATAAGCTCTTATCTCAACATCTTTAGAATGAATTTGGTTATTTGATTTAATTGGTAATTCGGGATCTATTCTAAGATTCAGGTTGCATATTGACAGGTGCGAGACATGCTTGGTGATGGCCGCCTTATAAAACGTCGAATTCGTGATGGAAGAGGTTCCATTTCTAAGTTTAGATTTAAGATATAAATGAATTTATTGACAGTAGCATTATGCAGTTTCTATTTTCGTTCATAGATCCTATAATTCTTTATTTCAAGTTCATAATCTTCAAATCAGTTCTTTAGAACACCGTGGATGCTACAGTGAATACCATGAGAGTAGTATTCCTAGTTGTAAGGTGCCCTTCATTATAGGTATTCTACCTTGTTATTTTAATGTTTCTTTATTGCTGTTAGGCAACATGAAACTGATCTAGTACTACCTGGGGGGGTGTCAGGCTGTAAGCTCCATAAATGCTAATTATTAAGAGTATAATGATTTTAGGGTTTTGCTAGAATATGAATTGAGAAATAAAGGTTTTAATAATGAGAAGAAACCTTCAGGATTTATGTGGAAAGGTTTGGGGCGAAGTGGTTATATCTGCTATCCCTTTTGGTGTCTCTTGGAGTGTGTGGAAGGAAAGGAATTGGAGGGTCTTTCTTGGTAAGCCAAGAGATTGGCTTGAATATTGACTGATGTTGACTCCTTTATCGTGGGATGTCTCTTTATGTCTGAAGATTTTTCTGTGGGGTCTCCAAAATAAAACCACTGATATAAGTGATACCTATACCTACCTACAAACTATTAAGATTTTGAGGATACTTGCACAACCAAAAATAGAGATTTACTTCATACCATTGAGATTATGGAAGAATTGACATGGAGAAGGAGAACCTAGGTCATGACTCATGAGTAAAGTGACTAACGTGACTTATAATTTTGAGTTAGATTCAAATTAATTGCCCAATAACAGTTATAAAGAAGGGCCATATTTTGCATCTCATAACTAACAGTATGGTTTCCTAGATAGAATATTAAAATTCGTTTTTTCTTGCTTATAAATTCTGCAAATTCCCGTTTGTCCCGCAAATCCAAACATAAGTGAGTAAATTTACATGGTGAACCCATAGATCATGCCTCAATCTTGCATGAAATTGCTGGTTTTTTTTTTTTTTTTTGGGGAGGGGGGGTAGCCCCCCTCCCAAGGACTTTGTTCGAATGACATTTTTACACCATTGTTTCTGAAATTACGCCCCGTCCCCTATGTCTGACGGTGTTAGTATGCTGTTAATTTTAAAACTCAAAAGACCATTTTACCCTCTAATGAAAGACAAGATAAGTTGAAGTACCATTATACCCAAATACACAATACAACCGTTGGTCGTGCTTGAGGATCTTGTATTCACTTTCTTCTCTTTTTCTCCATTTCAAGTTTCAATCCTATAAACAAGGCAAGAAAAAGAATCTTAATGCATCTATTGTTTCATCAAGATTACATTAATACACATTTTCCTTCTCCATTTAATTCCTTGTATCCTTTCCTTTTGAATTATCATCTGCCCTCTTTTCCTTTTGTTTTGTGGTCCCTAATCCAGGATGTCTCGTAACCCTGTTGATATTTCACTTTGAGATTATGAAACAAACAACTTAATTCCTTACAAACAACAGCTTTTTGGAGTTCCATTTGCTCATGATACGTTCTTTTGATAAAGCTGTTATCATACTTCTCTAGAAGAAAAATTGCTGGTGTATGACCATAAACTCTGTTATACACAGATACATATAGTTCTGATTCCATGGAAAATTGTTCTGCAGGTGGCAATTTGTGAATGCTTCAGTGGAAATAGAGGTGAATTGTTCTACTTTTTACCCATAGATCTGGCAGACAGAGTTTGTTGGATCATCATAATAACGAGACCCTAAAAATCCCAATTTTTCCAATGGTAACCCTAAATCCCAAATCCATCACAACGAACACATGGGATGAAGGGGGAAGCTTACCGTGACATTACAATAGATGTCAATGACCTTCGCCGGAACCCCTTGCCCTTCCAATATTGCCGTATGTTTGCGCTTCCAATATTACAGTGAAGTTGCAGGCTTGAGATTGAGTTCGTTGACGCGAGATGAAGTTTAATGGCACTGGATTCTGAAACCCTCGTTCAACTCAACCCTCTAGTGTGTGAATGGAGCTTGATCGGTCAATGGAAGTCCCATTCTCAACTTCTCCGGAGTAGTTTATGAAAACCGGATATGGCAGAGTAACGACCAGAGGTAGAAGACTCCCTAACAGAGCCAACCTTGATAAACTCACCTCTCCCCACTCTCATTTTAATCGAAGGGTAAAGAGGTAAACTCACCCTAACTGAATGGTATTTTGGCCATTAAGAGGTTTATTATTATGTGACGTTATTGTTAGGTCTCGGCTGACACTGAGAGGGGGGGTGAATCAGTGTGTCCAAAAACTTTCCCTCAGCTGGTTTTTTACCAGGTCACTAGCTGATGTGGCTTACTCTCAATCACAGTCTACTGATGTGCCCAAAGCTACTATGTGAACTATTGATAGCTCTTACTGCTGTACGAAGTTACTCACATAATATGTATTGCTGCTGAGAGTTGACTCAGACCCCACACGGCAATGACTGTTACATACACATAGTCGTATGTATATCCACACTGCACCACCAAGTGGTCAGGTCTACCAGATGTACACACCCATCCTGTAGGCACACACTCCAATCCACAATACAATACTAGCATGCACAATCACAACACAAGAAATACGTGCTTCGGCCAGTTGACTACATTCAAGGAGTAAGGCCCACTGTCGAGCTCAGCATTTACTCAATACTAATTATGACTGCACCCACAGCCAAGGGAACACGTTCCCAGTTTCCATCCTTGACTTACGAAGGCTAGGTCTTCACCCCAATTTCCTAGAATAACCTGAGAGGCCACACCCATGGCAGATATGTTTAGGTAGTGGTAACTACCAAGGAACACGCTGTCCCTATGTCCGGCACTCACTGAACACCAATTACATAGATAAGGTTGGGCTTATAACAATGCCCTACAATGATATCTCACATAGCATAGGTCTATGGCAATATAACCTAGCTAAGCATACAATGGAAGTACAGTAAATCAAAAGCGCAGTCAATGAGTGTAGAATAGCTTACAACTCTGTAATATCTCTGATCACTGGTTTCCGAAGATGGGACCGAGAACTCTGATGGTCCACTAGAATCTTCAATCTCCCTAAGTTGATGAAGAAATTTGAATCTTCAAGTCCACTGTAGAACCCGAATTAATCTGTGTCTAAAACACTCTGGCAGTGAGTGTGTGATACAGATACTTCTTTTCTTTCCTTTCCTTTCCTTTCTTTTCTTTTTCTTTCCTCCTTTGTGGAAGCTCACCCTAGCTTCATCAAGGCACACCATCTCTCATCTTCTTTCTTCTTTCTTTCCACTTCCTCTCTTCCTTTGTTAGAGCTCTAATGGCTCAACAATGGCTCACACAAAGCATAAATGGGCTTCTTCTCTCTTTTCCCTTTCTTCTTCCTCCTCTTTTCTCTTCCCTTTTCTTGGCTACCACCAACGAAGCTTGCTGCCTTGCCTTCCAACAGCTTCTCAAGTCTCTAATGGAGGCTATGGATCAAGTACAAGAGACTATAGGTTTTGCATTCAAAGCCTAAGCTTTCTTTGAGCTTCAACTCAAATATTCGGCCACCTCTGCAACTGTCCTCTTCGTTTTCTTCCCTTAGGCATGTAGAGCTCGGAGAGATGAAGAATATCCAACTTGAATCACCCAAATCCGAGTTAAAATGGGAGAGATATGACCATTTGAATTTAGAGCAATGAGATAGCCTGAAATGGAATCTTCGTAGGAGTGGCGTAGGCTACACCGGCTGTGCGCACAACAGAGGCGCAGATCTGGCCGTAGATCTCATCAAAAGGTATCTCTTAATCTGAGCCGTCCGATTGAACCAATGGACAATAGATCTAAACCATAGATTTTGAATCTCGATGACGTCATCATGACATACCCGTTGACATTGTCAGACGCGTTATCGATCACCAATTGGTTGGTGTAGCGAGTTTCACGGTATGCTGTCGACTAACTTTAATAAAGCTCCATCGATCTTGACCGTTAGATCGGAACCGATCTGATATGATTGGCTCAGATCAAGATATGGAGAATCTCTTTATAGATTCTATGCACATGCGCTACACACAATCAAGACTCAATATGGTGAGCCACACCATCATATCTAATACACTTCACCAATGAGAAGCCTCGGATAAGCATCTTCAACGCAAGCTCTTGCACGAACCGTTAGATCTGAATCTGACCGACATGGCTCAATCTGAGTTGTGTATTAAGGATCCCTCTGATTCTCTTATATACATATAAGCCCCTGCCTTCATATTTCCAGTGCTAAACACCCCTTCTCAACTAAGACCTTCAAAATCCCAAAATTACATAAAAGCCCTTCAAATTTCAAAAATAAATTCCGAAAAATCCACCCAACACCGAGAGCATACTGATGAATTTTCGGTTTGGATTTTTGAATCGGCTTTACGGAAACACTTATAACTTTTTCATACGATATCTGATCGAGATGAAACGAAGTGCGTTGGAACCGTAACTGGACGCTCTATGACTTTCCAAAAGACTCAATCATCTGACTCAGCCATGTAAAAAGACCAAAATGCCTATAGACCTTTCCAATGATGCATCTTTCTCATACGGAATCGGAACGCGATGAAATCAGAACCGTTGGAAAGATTGGATTTTTGTCGTATTGTTACATGTAGAACACTTCCTTTAAAAAATTCATCTTCAATGTCGAAACTGCCCTCGACTGCCACAAATGCCGTAACTTCTTATTACGGTATCGGAATGTGACGAAATCAAATGCACTGGACTAGGTAAATTACAATCTATCTTTTTCATGAAGAACCGATCTTCCAAAAATGTCATTTCCATTACTAAAAATGCCCCCGAGCATAAATAGGTCAATTTTACCAGTTTTGACCCAGAAACCTGCACCACCTACTAAGGATGTATTAAACCACTCCATACATACCAAGCGGTAGAGTTATCTCATCGGTGACACTGAACACTACCATGTCATCATTTTCATCCACGTCACCCAAACTGGCCAGGTCATCACTGTCACATGGCCGGGTTGCCAACAAGGACAACCATAAACCAACAGTTATCACATAACAGAGCCAACCTAACGGGCACTAACGGGCTGCGTCTTGTTAGAGTCTTCAAAATGTAGGGGAGGGGGGCCGTAATTGCTGAAACAATGGGTGTAGAAATGTCATTCGAACAAATTCCAAGGGAGGGGACACAAATTTCCCCCTTTTTTTTTTTTAATTCAATTTTCTGCTTGTAGTTGGCTTTAACACATTGCCAGTTAGCCATTCATTTAACTCTCTGGGTGGGAGATTGTCAAAAGAAAAGAGGGAATTCTCTAACCAAAAAATGAAAGAAATGTTATAGATGATTTATTATGTTTGGTAGAGCAAAGGACGTATGTTATAAGTTGGAAGAGCAATATGCCTGGATCTTATATGTTTTTTTTTGGTTAATTAGGAATATGAGGGAGGCAAAAGCACAAAACATCTACAAACTATTTTGTATATTATGAGTTATGTTTCCTATCAGTACACTCTCTGACATTATTTAGTTCATCTTGAGTGTCAGTATAAGAAGCCAAACCCTCCTGTCACCTAAAACAAAAAGTGTCAATTTGAGATGAATTTACTTAAAATAAGCTGAACTG
>NC_056564.1:10396242-10409059 GCF_013358625.1 Macadamia integrifolia | reverse complement strand
ACCCCCCCCCCCAAAAAAAAAAAAAAAAAGAAAAAAAAGAAAAAGAAAAAAAGAAAAAGGAAAAAAAGAAAAAAGAAAGAAAGAAAAGCCATTATTCGAGGATAAGTTTTTACTGGACGAAAGCCTTTATCGTTTTAGAAAAAATGAAGTATCCTGTTAATATTGCCCCTATCCTAATTTTGGGCGAAGTACCAATAGAGGCAAAGGTGCGCAAAGCGATCAAGATTTTGGAACAAAATTTCCCCCAGTTAAGCTTCTCTCCAAAAGATAATGTGCGAGCATCTTATTCCATGTAGGTATATCATTTTGATTGAAATCATTAGTTTGTCCATTTGAGACATTGTTATAAATTAAAAAAAATTCTGAAAATGCACTCACACGATTGTCATTACATCTTCCATTTTTTGTTTAAATTTCATTTATGCTGTTGGTTATTTTAGACGTTCTGACTTTTAAGATTCTAAAACTGTTGTTTGACGCTGTTCCCATTACCTTATCTACCACTTTTACCCTTAATCTTGAATAATTTCCCTTACTTTGAGTAGAAATTAATGAATAGTCAATGGAAAAAGTGAAAATTTACTCAAAATAAGGCGCAGAAGTGGAAGAAGAGGTAGCATTTTCAGAATAAAAAATAATAATTTCTGTGTTTTAAAATAAGTGACTCAAGCGGTGAAACTGGAAAAGAAGTAAAAGGAGAGAAGTATTGGGGAAAAGTTTTTTAGTTTTAAAAAATCCATTATATTGTTTCAAGGTAATGGGGAACCGGTAAATTTGTTCAATGATTTACTGTTAAAATTGTGCCCAATCCCAATGGTGCTGAAGATTTGGCACCATTGTTCCTTGATGCTTTTTTTTTTCCCCCTTATTTGTCTTCCTATTTTTCCTTGAAGGGACAAGAGAAAGTGATCATTTAAGAGTGATACTTTTTGGAAGACAAAAATTAATTAACATGTGGGAGGTGAGAATTATTTTGTTGATGATATAGGAATCCTTAAGGTTGTAAAAAAACAATCAGGAATTTTTTTTTACTTACGTCTTATGTCTGGTCAAGCCTCAACTAACAAATTTGAGCAGCTTATTCCTACCCTAATCGATCGGCCTTGGTTTTTACTTCTCGATATGATAGATTTCTAATAATGTTTTTGTTCCTGTATCCTCCAAGAATTTCAACCACTTGTCTAGAATAACATTGAAGTAATGGATCAGATATAGTTTTCTTTGGCCGAGTATTATTTGTTTTTTTCTGTGCAGACCTACTTGTTATGTGTGATATATCAAGTTGCTCTTTTGTTGTGCTTCTCAGATTGTTGAATTTAACATGTTATGCTTTTCTTGTTCTTTGAGATAATTAGGTGAGTTTCCAATGGATTGCCCCCTTCATGACAGTCTTCTATGCGTCCATTATAAGGGCATGCTTATGAATGAAGAAAGGAGTGTGTTCTATGATACTAGAGTTGATAACAATGGTCACCCTTTGGAGTTCAGCTCAGGAGAAGGGCGTGTGAGTTTAACCCTCTTTTTTTCTACCTGTCTTTTGAGTATTTATACTGGTTTTAGTCGACTCTTTCCAACTTTGTCTTGTTTGGGGACAATAGAATGGGAAGGTTTTGCTTTTTAGGAGATCAAACATCTTGGTATTCACTGTTCAATGTAATGAAAATGTCAGGGAAATATATCAAGGGGGGAAAAACCTTTATGTTTCAATTTGGAAAGCCCAAATGCCTTTTATACCTGTCACAACCATATTACGTCTACTTCAAACATTTTTTATTTGGAGTTAATCGTCGTTCTTTACGATTAGGAATGTTATGAGCTGAGGAAGCTCAATGCATTGAGAGTGAACCTCAACCCTTCCAAGCAGGTGACATTTTAGTCCGAGCTTAAAAGGAAGTGCTTTCAGTTAAGGCTGCTGTGGTTTAGTTAGTTCAGGTTTGGCGTGGATCAGACTTTGCTTTGTTGAGCAATGTGATATAGATTGCAAAGATTTAGTTCCACCATAGCAAGTCCAACCCAAAATCAGCAATGAACGGAAGGACGACCGCAATTTATTCCAGATAATTGTTGGGGAAACTGGGAAAGAGAAGGAGATAAGGGATTGTTTGACCATCAAACCATAACAATAGAGAACCCTTTCCTTCTCATAAAAAAACCCTATCTTAAATGGATATAAAGTTGGAATTACATGCCTATATGTAGATCATAACTGGGCTAACTTCTTACATCTTTTGAAACTCAAAAATCCCGTGAAAAAGCTCCTATTGGTCTATGATTTGCTGATAATGGGCACTCCAAATTACAAATCATAAGTCCAATTGGGAAAATAAAAGAAACGAAATTATTTGAATACTATTGACTCGAAAGCTTAACTCCCAACTTAACCTTTAACTCTCAGTAAATCAGAAACTTACTTCAAATTGAAAACTCATTATTACTATGTTTAGTAATTGATTAGTAAACACTTTGATGTAGTTACTAAAGACAGTGATAGGGAACGTGACAACAAAGATGCACCTGTATCATAGTCTATATTCATCTTCATTATTGGATCTATAACAAGTATGCATGATTTAACGAGTAAAGAAATATAATTTTTGGGTGGTTAACAAGGGAACCAATTGGAATGGGACATTTCGCTTGATGGTCAAATTCTCAAAAAAATTTCTGAATAAATACGTTTAAACCTTGGCACTATAGAATTATTTTTTACCTTTTTGTCAGACCAATAACTAAGCCCTGGTTTTGAAGGGAAACACTAGCTTCTCATCTTTTCCACACATTCAACTGTCAATTATCTATTTGTAGTTATATAGCTTTGGATATGAAGACAGGTTTTCTTTGTCGGTACTGGATTAGCATGCACATCCAAGCTAAGCAGAACCTGACCCTCAGAACCTCCGACCTATTCCTACTTAGGTATCGCAGGGGAACGGCATTGAATGTAGATGATATACTCATCCTCAACTGGTGGTCTGTACTAGCTCAGGCTTGTCATAATCCTCAGCTGGAACCGTGAATGATGGACCTGAATAGCTAGCTGGGAGCAGCTCACATCTGCTTGATTTGTAAATGAAATAAAGAGAGAGCTGTAGTATCCCGATCTGCTCTTTTTCAACATCAAAAGTCCACTTAATATGCTAAATTCGGTTGTAGATAGTGCATTCTTGGCAATCACGGGTTTATTGTTGTTATTGGAAGGCACCTTGTAAGAACCGTACAAAGCAGTCTTTTTCTTGTAGAGCTGCTGGGCTTTTGATATTGACCAGCTCTGATGAAAAAATGAGTGAGAGATCTACTGGGTTTATGTGGCCCCTTTTTCCGAACTGGCTTCTTTCTGGGTCTCTAAATCTTCTTCTTCTTCTTCTTCTTCTTCATTTTTTTTTGTGACAGAAGATCAACTCTTCTTTGATCTTTTTACACTGTATGGGGGTAACGTTGGAAGAATATTGGTGCAGTAGTGGGGTCAAATGCTTTGGAACAGCCACCTTAAAATGTGTGTAGTTTTTTTTTTTTTTTCCTTCTCAAAAGACAGCCAATTTGGGATGGATGGAGTAGGAATCATTTATATAAATATAAATAGCATTCAGCCACATGTTTGCTGAAATGTAAGTTTTGCTAAACGTAAGAATAACTTGTTGGCCTTATCTCATTGTTAGATACTAAAATAAGTTGAATAATAAATTTATCATAAGTCACTGATTCATCTGGTATTTGCTTGGATGTTAACTTTGTAGAGCTAACAGTGTTCTTAGATAAGACTTTGCTAGGGAGATCACTTGAACCGTTCTGGGTCACTAAAAGTACAAGACAATAATTGATACTGTGGGTGGTGACACTCTATGTTACCCAAGATTTGATTTGGCTGTTGCCTGCCAAATCATGTGTTCATACATTTGGAGACAGACTCAGCCATTAGTGTGTGACTGAAAATGCCTTCTCCCACATACTGAATCTGACCCCATAAGGGGGGGACCAAAGTAAAGAAGATGGTAACAGATGAAGAGGCTAAGGAAAAAGAGGAGGGAGAGAAGGAGAAGGCAGATGAAGTTTCATGGCCAGAGGAGAATAAGAAAGCAGAGGAGGAGGATGAGGGTTCCCTGAGAGGAGGCATGCCTGTTTTGTAGCTCTATGGAGACTCATGATTCTCACTTCCTCCCCATTGAGGCTCTTGAGCTCTAGACTGTGCTCTTCATTGGTCAGACTGTCTCGTTTTGTTTAATTCTACCTCTATTCAGCCTATTGATATATATGACTAGCAATAAATTTTTTGAAATATGTGAGATTTTTATATTCCATTTATTCATCTATTTGCCGATCCCGATAACCCATTCTGCCTAGGATTTTGACACCCTCACTCTCACTCTGGTAACGTAGGTGAGACTTGAATCCACATCATCTCACAGCGAAAGCAAGAGACCTATCATTTAATTGCATCTCAGTTTAGTCTTTTGGATCACTTACTACAGAGGGCCGGACGATCTGGCCTCCAATCAGTTTTAAAACATCGCTGAATGATTAATTTATGGTCCCACAACATGTTTTTGGATCCAGAGGTCAGATCATTAAAGCCAGGACTCAGCGTCAAAGCCTAGTCCAGGTTTGATAACCATGGTTACAATGTTGATCAGCTTTGATGTAAAAGGAGTATTTCTCTTAAAGAAGGTGCTGGGTTGTTGGTTTTCATTTCATTGATTCACAGTACATTACCATGTTTGGCAATATGTGGAGTAATTAATCAATCGTTTAAACTTCAAAGGATATTTTATTTTCTGTTGACTTTTGTTGTATCGGGGTAGTCTGTAGATGCCAGACTTTTGTTGTATAATTATGTAATTTTTCAACCAGATTCGAAACTTTCTAGTTGAAGTTGCTGATCTACTTGCTTTGCTCCTTTTTCTTGCATTGTTGTCTTAGTATTGCTCACTGGTATTGCTCCTTTTTCTTATTTGTGGTTTGGTTGGGGGTGGGGGGAGAGCTGCTTGTGGTGCTTGGTGGGTTATCGGGTAGACTCTGTGAGTGAGGGGATTGGATGATTGGTGGGCAAGCGGATGTTATGTTTCTATGTAAAAGGAGGAATGGCTGTTTTTGCTTGAGTGAGGAAATCGAGCAATTACAAGAACCTGAGTTAGTTCTTGGTTTTCCTCATATCAAAATCTTAATTATAATTTTCCTAACATATGTTATTCTTATTGTTGGTCAGTATTAATTTTCTATTTATATTAAATCACAAAATTTGTAAGATTCACCCATGGTTTACCAGGTTCCTGAGGGCTTCGAAATGTGTGTTCGTTTGATGCTCCCTGGTGAGATGGCTCTTGTCACTTGCCCCCCAGATTATGCATATGACAAGTTTGCGAGGTTGCTGTTCCTAATCTAGTTTTTTACTTTGGTCTTTGGAGCATGAATTAAAACTGAATGATAGGTTCACTAGTAATGACATATTCCTTTTTGCCCTTTTTATGACAAGGCCTGCAAATGTCCCTGAGGGTGCTCATATTCAGTGGGAAATTGAACTTCTTGACTTTACAATGCCAAGGGTAATCAAACAACTATATTTTCAATTTCCTATCTAACATAATTTTTATTATTTTTGAAACAGACTTTCTGAGATATGGTGCATCTTTGTAAGCAATCCCTTCATGTTGATGTCTTATTTGTTGGATCAACTATATTACTCATTCATCATTGCAATCCATATTGCAGGATTGGACTGGTTTAAACTTTGAAAGTATAATGGATGAAGCAGAAAAGATAAAAAACACGGTATTGCATCTTTTTCCTAAAATCTAATTGGTTATTTCAATGGTTTATCTCACAATTATTAGTTCAACCAGCATTTTCTATTTCTTAAGCATGTGGTACTTAATTTAATCTCCAGAATTTTTTCTTTGACATAACAGCATTTCCCCACCCTCTTTGGCAAGACGGCCTGTGGTTGAAATCTCTTCCCTTTTGCTCTTATCTCTTTTTTTATCATGAAAGTTTGATAACAATTCTTGCAAATATATCAGATTTAAATAAAATCAGAATAAATATCCTTCTGACAATACATAAATATATACTAATTGAAAATGGACCTAACGAATGGGAAGTTATGCTATATGCTACAGCGGGGGTATACTTGTCATACCCTGCAGTGGAGTTGTTTTATTTTCTTTTCTTTCAAAGCTCTGATACCTTGTTGCGTTTTCAAACCTAGAACAACCAATAAAAGGAAGAAGAAGAAAAACGAATAAATATGAGAAACTACTGAGAGAACATTAATAGAGAAGGGAGAAAAGAAGAGAAGACTGCCGATAGATAGAGAATGAATTCTCTTCTCTTCTCTTCTTTTCGCCCTTTTCCTTTTCTCTTATTGTTCTCTTGTTAGTTTGAAACTGCAACAACAAAAATATGAAAAAAAAACCCTTCCTTTTGGTTTATCTAGAGGCAAATGCACTCAAACAAAATCCATTTCATAAATGAATAATCTCTCTCTTCCCCCTCCCCTCCCGGTGTGTCTCTCTGGAGTACCCTGGCTCCACCTTTTACTTGGTTCACTAAATATTGGATTCATGATAGCATGTCTGTATTGCTAAATTCTTGAATTCCTAATTCATTGTTGGAGAGAAGGATGAGAGCTGGGGACTGGAGTGGATTTGTATCACTGGATGAGGGTGAGAGTTGATTAACATTTTTAGTTTTGCAGAACCTCAACACTGGAATGCTATTATTTGTTTTCAGGGTAACGGGCTCTTCAAGGAAGGAAAGTATGAGCTTGCTAAAGCAAAGTATGAGAAGGCATGTATTACTCCTGCTGCACTTCCCCTAATTGTTCTCCTTGTCTTCTGTGGTCAAGTTCAACTAGTAAGTTCAAATGTATACAAATCATAGTCGTCACGGCTTCTAGGAGAACCAACGCGGTTGAGGCGGGATCAAAAACTAAGGCAACACCAACAAGGTGCCCATCCAGAAAAAGCCGCCTGGACGCCTGGGCGATGCCTTGTCAACTATGATCCAAATGTTTCCTTCTCTTTTGTTGTATTTAAAGTGGAAGCTCTACTGCTATTGATTAGTGTACCATGACTTGTGGCTAGCTAGTGATTGCTTAGCTCAGTTGGATGATGATTTTGTTGTAATCATGAGGTATGGTGAGCGTCTGGCCTCACTAGTACTAATTTCATTCTTCATATGTACATCAAGAGATTTTTGGTTATTTCTTATTAAGCAATAAATAAATAAGTAAATAGTAAAGAAAAGAAAAGAATAAAACATAAATAGTGCTAGAGCTGCTGAGCTTGGCTTCTTAATGGAAACTGGCTTTTGTATCATGATTTTTCCCTTCCAACATCTTAAGCATGTGCTGAACAGTTTTTTTCTATAAAACTTCTTAGTGTTCTATTACAAATTTTTGATGAAATTCTGCCTTTAGTATTTCATAGAGGACCGAGTTTCCCCTTCACCCAGAGCAAACCTCTTAATCGACCTCATCTGACCCTAGGATTGGACTAGGGAGGGGTATTGTCGATCACGTACAATAAGGGACGGGAGTTTCGTGATGAAACTCATTGTCCAGGAGTCCAATCATAAGGTCATCACCTTGGATGAAGAGATTCTCTTCTTCTTGGGTGGCAAAAAATTCTCCTTCCATATATATCATTTCTTTGCCCAGATTTTTAAAGGATTTTCTTAATTAATGAAAAGTTACATGTATGAGTCTTTCTCATTCCATTTTGCCACATAATAAAATATGATAATTTGACAGGTGCTTCGGGAATTCAATCATGTTAATCCACAAGATGATGAGGAAGGGAAAGTCTTTTTAAGTTCAAGAGTAAGTGTCCTTTGTAAACCCCAGACTGGGCTTCATTTGTGTAGCTGGTTGCCTTATGTTTTATAGGTACTAAATTAAATATTATTTCTTAGTATTTTTCTTTGATCACTTAATTTTTATGGTTTCTGGAATGAAGTATCATTTCTTCTCTTGTGGACGGTTGCAGAATTCATTACATCTAAATGTGGCTGCATGCTATCTAAAGATGGGAGACTGCAGAAAATCAATTGAGGCTTGTAATAAGGTTAGCTCCCTGACCTAGCACTCCTGTCATATCATGTGCTGTTTTTCTGGAAAATTTTCTGGTGTGGTGCAGTGCGTTTGCTACTTTATTATTTATTATTATTAGGGAAAATTCCCATTTCATGGCCCAACCAGGCCGATGTAATTCTGCTATGTGGCAGAATGATATGGTAATTCTTATCATTGGATAGAAAGGGCAATGTTTGGGTTGGCCATGTGTCAAATTCCAGGCTTATTCAATCAAATACCCTCCCACATATGTCCATGCACCATATATTTTCAGCATTCCATGTGTTGGCATGTACACTCCCATAGTCCTGTTGACCTGGCTTTTCAAAGCTTTGTTTGCCACTTGGCTAACTCTAATTGGGCTGAAACTTGCCAACTGAGCAGGGGACCTCGTGTACAGTATGCCGCATGGCAAATGTTGGGCCAACCAGATAAGCTTATTATAGAAACAGAACCCTAAATCGATGTAGAGAATTAATGTAAGAGTAGGTTACCCTAGGTAAACAACTCCCAATATGTTAAGCTCAAACCAATGCCAAATCTGATCTCTCTAATTACCCTCAACAGAAATCAGAAATAGGGATAGAGAACGAATTAAGAACCAGAAATTTAGATGATCAACACTATATAAATCAGAAAGAGCCCCCAAAATAGGCACTTGCAGCAGCAAGAGCTAATCCCAGTAAACAAACCAACAACAGCAGATAGAAACCCAGGCAGAACTGGTTTCGGCCAGATTAGAGGGAGGGTTTGTAACTGATATCTGGCTGAATATCAAAGGGTAAATACCTGGTCAATCGTTCCCCTTAGAGTGGTCTTTAACTCTTCCAAAAGGTTTCCAGAAATACTGAACTGGGGTTGAGAGAACAGGTCCTGTCGCTACTCCTGAAATCCCTTGCTTCCGAGAAGAAATGATGGCTGGTCCTGCAACTGGACTCTGTAGAACCTGCAACCGATGCTCCAAAATTACTCTCAGATCTCTCTCACATAAGCAATAACAGAGGACGGAAAAGAAGAAAAGAAGATGTCAAACACGATAGATGTGGGTGGGAAGGCTATCTCAGCCTAGGTATCTCACCCACAACTATCCTAGCTGTTGTCTTCCATTCTTAGGAGAGGGAGCTAGCAAAACTTCATTATTTTAATCGTGTTTTGTGTCTACAACAGGCCCTTCTAATATAGAGGTCTGAAAATACAAAATAGAAGTTTGACACAAAATAGAAACTAATGCAGAAATAGAAACTTCTCCTATCTTCTAATTAGGAAACAAAATAGCAGCTAATAAGACTTCCTAAAAACACAACCATACTACTAAAATAGGAAACTAAAGCTGGGTGGTAGCTGCTCTGCTTTTCAAGGGCTGATGGTAGCTCCAAAGCTGCTCTTCTTCTTCCTCCTTCGATGGTGAATCCCATGATGGGGATCTACATCAAGAGTGAATAGAAATCACAAACAAGAATCACACAATCGCACACAAAGATTTACATGGTTTGGCAAGATTGCCTACTTCCACGGTGAAATGTGATCTATTTCACTATCATGGAGAATGGGGTTATAGCCGCTCATCCTCCACAAATATATAGTGAATCTTATACAAGAAATTTACCGAAATTCTCATATAGCCTCTTATTTTTTTTTTCTTAGGGGGTTCGAACCCCTGCATGGACCCGCTGGTTTGTTTAGGCCCCGCCTGTAACGATAATAACATGCAAGGTGGGCTGATTCCTCCAGGCTTAATGGCCCTTCAGATTCAGCCCACTTTTGCAAAGCGACGGAATACAAGACATCGTACCCCTCGACACTTGTCTGGTTAGGCCAATTACATCTACTTTACCCTTATTATTAACGACGAGAGGAAAGAACGGACCCTTAGTAAAACCAACCCCTCACAAGGGTCTTCAGTTCTCATAGTGAAAGCCTAGGGCAGGTGACCTCTTGCTTGGCTTAAGAATTTCCTTCTATAATCACCATATCAGATGCTTTTTGACTAACAAAGTCGAGACCAATCTTCAAAAAGAACAATTGTGCACGAGGAAAATCCCTCTTTCTACCAATCAGACCCTTATAAGAACCAATCACTGACCCACAGAAAAGTCTAAGTTATCCACGCATCCCTGAAGGGTTGGATTCCCAAGAAAATAACCAGATTTTAGTTTCAGAGCTCCATCTGGAGGTGGTTATTAGATACACAAAATAACCGGAATGTACCAGAATGTACCACTGTGATTGAAAAGAAAGCACAAAATAAGTCAATGAGCCAATCTAAGTAAAAATCTTGTGTCTTTAATACATTGTTGATGTTGACCAGATTTTCTTTTGAATACATCTGACTGAGCCTTTACAAACTGGACGTCATCCATTGTTTTAGATTTTGCCACCGTTCATCTAGACCTTTTTGTTTTATTGGCCCCTTGCATCTGGTCTTGTATATTTCTGTTTTGTTCTGAAATCGTGTTTTATGAGCCCTTCCAAATCAGTCTCTGTACATACCTGTACCATGCAATTCTTTTTTTTTTTTCCCTCATTATTTTTATATTTTGTGAAATCTATGAGGTTAATGATATTTCAATATATATATATATATATATATATTTTTAAGCATTTGGTATTTATTTATTTTTGGTATATATATATATATTTTAAGCATTTGGTATTTATTTATTTTTTGTTATATATATATATATTTTAAGCATTTGGTATTATTTATTTCTTCACCAAATCTAAATACCCATGTTTTGGATTACCTTTGTTTTGTTTGTTTAAGCATTTACGCATTAGCATGTTGATACTCTAGGGGGAAAGACCTGAGATAGGAGCTTTAGGAAGTATTTTTTCTAGTTTGTTAATTGTTTTCTCACCGGATCTATACAGGTATTAGATACAAATCCTGTACATGTCAAAGCTCTATATCGACGTGGTATGGCACACATGGCAGCTGGAGATTTCCAGGATGCTAGGGATGATTTTACAACGGTATTCATTGCATCCCATCATTCTGCATACGCAAAGGTTTATCACTTGATGCCTGCCATTCCTTACACGAAAGATTTAACTTTTCTCTCAGATGATTAGCATCGACAAATCTTCAGAACCTGATGCAACAGCTGCTCTTCTTAAGCTAAAGCAGAAGGAGCAGGTGTGTAGGACAGCATAAAGATTTTCATGAGATGTCAATATTCAATTGCTCTGTAATTTGTGACTACCTACATGTCTGCAGGAAGTATATCGGAAGGCACGGAAACAATTTAAAGGATTGTTTGACAAGAAGCCAGGGGAAATAGCAGATGTCACAAGCGATACAAAAGAGGACCAAAATCCAGAAAATGATAAACATTCGAGTGGTGATGAAACTATTTCAGATGGAGACGATGGAGAGGAACCTCATAAAGCTGCAGACCCTATGCCTCCTCCAGTGGGAATGTTCTCCCGGTTTTGGCCTGCTGGCAGAAGACTCTTCACGGCTCTTGGGCTAGAAAGGTGTACCATTTTGTGAAGCCATGTCGTTTTGGAATCACATTTGCAAAATTTCCTATCATCGTCCCCTTCCTGAGTCAACTTGGCCTCAGCAATTGTGAGCCGAAGTGCTTGAGCTGATTTGAGTGGTCAAAGGTAAAGCAGAGTTGTAATGTTTTCACCATCTCTAGTTAGTTGCCACAATTTAAAACTGGGGATTTGTTCATGGTAGTTGAAGATGGTGTGCAAGGTAGCCACAGCTAACCTCCAATCAAGATCTCAATAAGCACCTCCATTAACTGATGGGCCAAACTCCCTCTTCTGAATCCTCATGAATGCTGTTTACTCTTTTCAGGAAATTGGCGGCCTCTGTCGATCTTATGTAGTTAAGATAGAGGACCTTCCAGCCACTTCTCAATTTCATAGCTCATCTAAATAATGAATATTTTAGACGTACCTTTGGCAGTACTTTTTTATTGAGAGATTTACTCAAGTTGCATGGCAGAGTGGTTGACGTTCTAAGATGAAAGGATGAATGCTAGACATTCAAAAGCTTGCATAACTATGACCCAATGGCCAACACTGATCAGAGGCCTGTGGCAAATAAGTCTGATAACAATAGGTTATCCCTTCTTTAAAAGTCCGTTAAAATTCAGGTTGGGCCTAGGCCCCCAACCCTAACCTAGGGTTAGTGTTTTCAACCCTAACCCTATCTCTGAGTCAGAAATTTTAGTCCAAGCCTAGTTTGGGCCCAGGGCGAGTCAGGGTGGGTTTGGGCGTCAAGGCTAAATGTTCACCTCCTCCCCTGCCTCCCCTGAAGGCTGACTCCCACTGCCACCTCCCCTCTCTCTCTCCACACTCCCTCCTCATCTCCTCTCTACTACGCCCCACTTAAAACTCCCCTCCCACAAAATCACCTACCCCACCTCAGCTCCCTAAGACTCCCACTCCCATCACTACTTGCCCCCATTGCTTGCACCACCCATCCTAACACTCGCATCCACCCCCTCTTCATCTCTTCTGCACTGCTACCACGATAACTCACCTACCATGCCCTCACCAACCTAAAACTCCCACCACCCATCCGTGTCCCCTGTGCAACCATTGCTCCCACCTCTGGCTACCCTTTTACCCTACCTACTTGCACCTTCCCTCCTCCCCTAATATTTCAATTATCTAGCCTATTACCATGTTGGATAATGATTATAAAAGTTCTTTTATTAGGTTTGAAAATTCTTATTTTCTTTTTTTTTTTCAATTTCTCTTGCAACCAACGAGAGTGTTTTGGACCAAAAAAAA
>NC_056564.1:10380464-10396222 GCF_013358625.1 Macadamia integrifolia | reverse complement strand
AAAGATGTTTAAATCATAGAATTTTAATAATTAATACAATTTTCTTGCAATATACGAGGGCGTTTGGTCTAGTGGTATGATTCTTGCTTTGGGTGCAAGAGGTCGCGAGTTCGATTCTCGCAACGCCCCCTTTTTTTGATATCTTTCCTCCTATCCTACTGAGGTCTGAGGGTATCCTTGTCTTTCCCTATGGACCAGTCGTCCCTTCCGTCGAAATTGACCGTCGGGAAATAATTAACAGATAAGGTCAGGAATTTGCCAAACGCTTATTGGAACGGAATTTGGAATTTGGAATTTGGAAAGTGGAATGGTCAAATGCGGTGAGGTGAATGGGATTGGAGAGGAGAGTTTCCACTTTCTACTGCGGTGGGGTTTCATCCGACCCAAGGAGAGGAAACCGTAGGTGGGGGCTGAAAGAAGGCACTGTGATACTTCTGTTGGTCCCACCAATCACTTATCCAAATGGGTTAATTTTGTCTACTACTAGAATTGGAAGCCGGGTGCTGATGCTGATCTGCTTTGGATATCACTCTCGTGAGTCGTGACTATGTGTCGTCCTCGTCCACCGTAGATTTTTTCGCATTCACAGTTCACACCTTAATTCTCAACACAAAATGAAATGGGGTTCGGTTGGTCCATTGTTCATGGCTCATTTCATTCCATCTCTTCTAATTCATTCTATTGGAACCAGAACAGAAACAAACCCTAACGGTGGGGTTTAGCTAATTGCTCGCTTCCTCACCCCCTCACTGATTGCCTCTCGTTACATCTTGTTCATATTAGAAAGATAGATTCATATCAGAGAAGGAAAAAAAATGGGGCAAAATGATAGATATGATCCAGTAACAAATCTATTGCAAACCTATGCTAATTTCGTAAATAAACTAATTTGCAGTATTCAGATTTTAATACAAACAAATCTATCGATCTGAAACAATAAAAAAGTACTAAAATCTTAAAAACCAGTTTCAGACAAATAGGGGAAGATTCTTTTCTGCTGGCTATCTTGGGGTTTTGGGAGAGTGGTTACCATCTATCTAATTAGCAGCTCATAGGAGGAAGATCGGGTTTCTCATACGAAGGGATCTGGTTGGGTCTAAAGACTCTGCTGGCGAAGAGCAAGAAGCCGAGGGCATGACCGGCGACGGCGGCTATGAAGACACCCAGATTGAAGGACATGACAGCAAGCATAACCAGATAGGCGAGTCCCATACGGACGGCGTGCATGAGCGTCTGCAACAACCCTGCCACAAAATTGTTGTTCCTCGATTTGATAAAATGGGAATGGGAGAGCCACTCCACCAGCACCGCTAGCACGAAAACGACAATCAGGGAAAGCACGTACATGCCTGTACGGGTACCTGGCCATCCGGAGAAGAGAATCTCGGCGTTCTTACCCCAGAAGAAGGTCATGTGCATCGTCATCTTGTGGTTTTCCATGCCGCCGGTGCCGTTGGAAGCCATATCAGCCGGGGGTGGCATCACTCCACCTTCATACTCCATGTCCTCTGCTTCTTCAAGGGCTTCGCTTCGGGAGGAAATGGGATTAAAGATTTGCAGAGGAGGTGAAGGAGAGAGGAAGGGCACATTGATATCAGATGTACGGTTTACTTAATGGTGAGCCAAGGGGGATGGTGGGTGCGTGGGGCAGAGGCTCGGCTGGACTTGTACGACCCACATAGAGAGTTTTGTCAGTTTTGGAATGCGAGTCTGTTGTACGTCACTATCGAATCGGAAACTTCCTTCGAAAATATCGGGTATTTGGTTCAAAGCAAAAGCTAATCCTGCTTTTAGGCCTTCTCTTACTTTTATTTCGTGTGGCTGACGCTTATTCGCTTATGTTTTGAAAATTTTGATCCGACCTACGGGATCCGCTTTTTGGTTGATTCCATTTTTATGTTTTTTTTTTTTTTTTTTTTTAAATAGGAATTCCATTTTTCAAGTTCAAACTTCAAACCCTAATCCTAATCCTAATTCTAATTCTAATTCTAATTCTTAAGATGAGATAAACTTTTGTTTTGGTAAATAAATGGAATAAATCTTTTTTTCTTTCTCTTAAACAGATGGAATGAACTTTAGAGATGAGTTTTCAAGTTTTTTTTTTTTTTTTTTTTTTTTTGTGATATGAGTTTTCAAATTCAATAATTGGTAGTTAGACACTTGGGTTTTTGCTTAATTTCAGGAATGGTTATTGATTTGACCATCTTATCCATCTTAAAAATTAGTAGTAGTTTAGTAGGTAATAATAAATGTAGCTAAGTGGGCATCTATTGCTGGCCCTTATGGTTCTTATCTCCCTTCTTCTTCTTCTTTATTGATTTTTCTTTTATTAATATTTTGAATAGAATTTATAGATGATCTAGTCCAAATGTGGATCTTGAACAATTAAAAGAAAATTGAAATAAAATTTGAGACTAAATTATTAATTCACCATAGCCATCTGGACCACTACGGGAGGGGGGTGGGGTCTCTTGGGATCTGACTCCCCTCTTTATCAATGATCACCTAAGTTGATTCATAGTTATTCGGACGATCATCACGTGTTTAAGCAATGATCTGACGACACCTAATAAAGCATGACAAATAAGATATCATGGGAGTACGAAAAACAGAGATGTTAAACACTGTTAGATCGCCACTTGAAGATCGCCACTTAAACATGTGGCGGTCGTCCAAATAGCCGCTCTCTTGAGCCTTTGGTTACGTGATGATGCTCAGCATGTGGAAGAGAAAATTTTTCCTTAATTTTTATTTTTTATTTTTATGGTGGAGTAGGTAAAAAGATAGAATAAAATTCAGTGCACCCTGTTTATGAACCTTCAATAGGTCTTCTTCGGTTCCTTTTCCATTTCCCATTTTCCAAGTCGTTCTGCCATTTTTCCAAATAACGGACGGGCGACGGCATGCGGTCTACGGTGGAAATGGGAAAGGTCTTCCAAGACTAACATATGCTAAAACAACCTAGTCTTTATTTTGTAAAAATAGTTTAGAAAAATTACATGATTACTTATTTTTGGGTTTTTCTTTACAAAATTATTCATAAAAAGTTTTAGCTAACAAAAATACCTAAAATTAGGTTTGAGTTCACGAAACTACGCACCCAAAGTTTTAGTTAACAAAAATACCCAAAGTCAGGTTCGGGTTTACAAAACTACCCAAAATAATGATTCTTCATCTTTCACATATAATCATGTATTTTTTTATTACTAAACTTTGAGTGGGTAGTTTTGTAAACCCTAACTTAATTTTGGGTATTTTTGTTAACTTGAACTTTAAGTGGGTAATTTTGTAAAGGAAAACATAATTTTGGGTATTTTTGTTAACTGAAACCTTTGGTTGGTAATTTTGTAAAGGGAAACCTAGAAGTGGGTAATCATGTAATTTTCCCAAAAAGTTTTCGGCAGATTGTGAAGGGTACACTTGCGGACTAGCAATGAATCCAGATGCAGTGTTCTTAGTCGTTAGATCTTTATTGTCGTCATCCTGGAGGATTTTTTTGCACTATCAACCCCTTGCCTCTCTCACACCATCCTCACATGAAATGTTTTTTCTATTTTTAATCACGAAACCGTTTTGTCTGTCTCTCCTTATTGGTAAGCTTCCTTGTGCGGATGCTCAATAACCAAGGTTTTAGCAATTGGGTTTGCCAGGCCTATCATATCGGCCTTGATTGATATCAATAATACAGGATGTTGGTCGACCAGTACAATACAAATGTGTGATTCTAATGAAAAACAGTATTTTGATTCAAGAGGAAATTACACTCTCCTACCCTGAGGTTTGATTGATATCAATCTCCTCCTCTCTACTTTGAAACCTATCAGCACCCTCCCTGAATTTTCAAGATACTTATTTTCGTCCCATAAACTTGAGTATCATTGTTAGGTGATGATATCAGCCTAACACAAACATTCTAATACCCATATTGCCGTTATATTTTATGAGATTCTTGAAACACCATCCCCTTATGTTTTTGGGTTTGTGAAGCAAGAGATTGAAATTCTTCTTCAATTGATCGATGTGAATGAAAGGAGGGTTCGAGAGAGTTTCTGTTCTTGTGCCTCACTTTTTTTTTTTTTTTTTTTGCTAACAAAAGGTATCCAGGCCTTCGGCCTGATTAGTCCTTTAGGTCCATATTGACCCTACAATAGTATGGACCGGGTCATACCGGGGTTGAATGAAAACCATTCAACTTTTACTGAAAGTAGTAAAGAGCACTAAACACCCCTGTGTGAGTGGCCCAAGGTGTACCTAATGGGAGTCGAACTTAAAACATCTGAATTTACAGCTCGTACCAAGTTTGAGAGAATTTCTGGTCTTGCACCTCACCTAAAAGCATGGTTTTAAGTATCGGTGCGTATCGTGCCGTATCGGCCGATACGTATCCGTATCGGTAGGCATTGGCACGATACATACCGATACGTATCATGAAAATTTTAAAACCCTTATGTATCGATACGTATCCTACGATACACACCGATACGCACCGATACTCACCGATACACCACCGATACGCACCGATGCTCACCGATACGTACCGATACTCTATGAAAAATTCAAAATTGAAGTGAAATGTACGTTTCGATATGTATCGGTACGTATCGGTATGTATCGATATGTATCGGTGCGTATCGGTATGTATCGACCGATACACACCGATACGTACCGATACGGTCATAAAATGGCCAAAATGGGTAATTTTTTAGAAAAACATAATTTTTTGAGGTGTTTTTATTCCAAAGTTGCTGCCAACCATTTTTCTCTCTAACTAAAGTGGAAATCAAGGTTGGTAACAAGGACAATTACAAACCTTGGATTCTTAGTACGATACTCTCAATTTACTGTTTATGCATAATACATGTTATATATAACTTTTTTTAACTATTTTTTTTTATGCAAATGTGTATAAAAAAGTGTTTCCTATCCATTTATGTGCGTATCTTTAGCGTATCTTAGCGTATCTCCGATACGATACGATACGATACGATACCCTCCGATACGTATCTTAATTTTAGCAGACCGATACCGATACTTTAATCCTTGCCTAAAAGCATAAGAGAGAAGAAGGAAGATCAGTACGAATCACCTGAATTTCTTGTTGTGCTGAGGAGGGATTTTCATGATCTGACTTTGCTGCTTCTTTCTCTTGTCTTGCTTTCCAGTTTGCGTTTATTTTGATTCATATTTGAGTTTCAATCCAAGTTGAGGCATCAACGAATCAAGTCGCTGACCAGCAGGTGCCTGTTTATAATCTTCCTCTAAAGATCCTTTGCCATGTGATTAACGTCCAATTAAAGGTATTGCGGCGTCATCGTCGTTTATTTAAAGGTTACTACATAATCCTTTGTCGTGTGAGTTGGGGTTTTGTTAGTATTTCTAAAGGAATGTTCGTTTTCTTTTCATTCTTTTAGGCCCTTAACATTCTCTTTACCTTTTTCTTTCTCCCCCTCTTTTCTCTTTGCCTGCACTTTCAGCAATACATGGGCTTTATTCGCTTTTTGTCTCCACCATTGCAATCGTAGCAGGCGTTCCAGCCTTACCCTATTCCTTCTTCCCTTTCTTTATCAAAATCTGGGCTTCCAGATCATGTGCCGAACCTGACACCGATGAAGTGTTCGGAAAGCAAATGTATGCCTCATATCAGGGTTTTCTATTTCTGTTTTGTTTATTTCTCTTTAGGTCATAAAATGTAGAAATATGGTCAGTTTATTCATTATTAGGAAGATGAGAACTCTGTTGAGGAGTCGCTGCCCCTTCCTCCTCCACATCCTCATGTACACTCGTGTTACAAGGCCTTGGCTTCACCTTTGCCTCACTCAGGCCGCGGCTGCCTTAGTCGTCGTTGCCTCACTCAGTTGCCGTTCCGTTAGTTGCCGACTTGCCGCTGCCTCATTCAGGTCACGGATGCCTCAGCCGCTGCTGCTTCACTCAGGTCGTCACGCGCAGTTCTCTCCTAATCCCTAAATTCGATGGAATAGACTAGTTTTTGGGTTTTAGAGATGATAAGGGTATTATTGTCTTTTAATATATTAGATTCGGTGTTTGAAATCTGTTGAGGTTAACTTTGTCTTTTTATTTCACCCTTTAACATGGCTGAAAAAAATTGAGACAGAAGTGAGCATCTTGAAAGTTCAGGGGAAGATAATGATAGGTTTCAAAATAAAGGGGAGGAGATTGATATTAAGTCAAACTTCAGGGGAGGGGAGTGTAATTTCCTCTTGATTCAATAATAGACCAATAGAATTGATACAATTGATCCATATCAATATCGGTATCGATTTTGTTGGCAATTGATATTGGTCGTCATACCATTGGTAATTTATACCGGTTCCAATACCATGAAACATCTCATTAAATTCTTATTTTATGTTTTATTAAGGAAAAAAAAAAAAACTCAAAATCAATTTATGTTTTTTCACTTAAAATAAAGATGGATAGTACAAAACTATCCAAAATATTTTGTCACTTCCTCAACATTTTACATCATTTTTGACAATTTTGCCGTTCTCGTACCCATCTCTCTTTGGTATCATTTTTCTTTTTGAGTTTTATCTGTTTAACACAAATCATTAATGAAAACCATTTTTTATCAAATCCTAAAAATGATTTGGTAACTACTTGATAAAAATTATTTTTTTTTGTGAAAAATAGTTTGGTATACCTATGAGAAAAATAGTTTTTTGAAAAATTGGTAAAGAGATGTTCCCTTCACCCATCTTTCTTATAACTCTCTTTCCACTTTAGACTGAAGAAGAGAGGGTAAGGGGGTCGAATTTCTAATTACAAATCAAATGACTACTCTATCCCTCTATATTACAACTTTAAGTATGTATTCATTAAAATTTGCGTAAAAATAACTAAGAATCAATTTTCGCCAAAACACATAAATGACTCTTGATCTCTTTTTAGTTTTTGTGTTTTATCAATATTTTTTTTTAAATAGAAACAAGTTTTATAAATGATATCAAATGCAACCAAAACCGTGTTTGTGAATAAAAATAAAAAAGAAAAATACCACTCAAACTCTCTTTACTTCTTTGCACCTCAAATGTCACAGCCTCCAATGCTTTCCTATGAGTTTCCGACGATGACCTTACCAGATACGGAGAAGAAGAAGACAACGAATTGGATGAATTGGGTGAGGAACAACCTATATCTTCTGTATCAAGGGGGCAAGACGGACAAAGACCTGAACACTGGCAATTAAATTAGAGTTTCCTTTTGTGGGAGTTGGTGCCGGAGTCTCCGAACAAACCGAGATTTCTGCAGAGTGGGCAGGTAGAGAGAGATTCGAACCACATGTCGGTTCAATCGATGTGGAAACTGTGGTTGCATTTAGTGGGGAGACGAGTAATACGGCCCTTCTCGTCCTCTTCAAAATCCGACAAGTAGACCGCACTTTCTACCAGTCGACCGCCATCATAATCACCATGGGTGGTGGAGGAATAGACGAAGGCTGGGAGGGACCACGAGAGAGAACAAAGACGACTTTGGCAGAGGTGATAGAAGAGACTTATCCTGGTCTCATTGTCAACCTTAACAAGTGTTCAATCACCTTGCTGAGGAGGTTGCCTTTTGTTAACTAATTTTATTCTTTTTTTATTTTCTCTGTTTGTGGAGAATTTAAAATTATTCTATTTTTTTAATTTCCAGAATTTGAGATTAGTTAATCAATTGAAACAATCTTCCACGTTTCCTTTACACTCCCTCTCTCTCTCTGGAGTGCCCTCTTCAACGGTGGAATTGGTTGCTCTCTCTCTCCTTTGTCAACGACTCAATTCCTTTGTTAGTATCGGCTTCCGTTCTTTCCCATCTTTGTACCTATTCAAGCGCCTACTATTGTCATAGTGGGTTGAGATAGAAAGCTATAGTGAGGAAGATCATTATTCAATTATGAGATTATTGATGAGGAAAGCAAAGAGAAAAGAGCAAAGTGGAAAACATTTGAATCGGTTTACTACCCAACATCAAATTCCTGATATAGGGGAAAAAAAATAAGATTAAAAAAAAAAAAAAAGTAATTTCAAATTTTCCACAAACAAGAGGGATGAAAAAAAGATTAAAAAAAATAAAATAATTAGTTAAGGGAAGAGAACCTCTTCCATAAGGAAATTGGACACTTGCTCCTACCAGAAGATGATCCGTTCTTGCGACAGAAGGCTTGAGAAAGGGCGGTGGGGGTGGGTTCATAGCTAAGTAGTTGCAATACAATCTCTCAACCAAAGAAATGATATCTCAAAGGTTATTTTGGAATATATAAGAACTTAGGAAGGTATTTGTGAACCAAAGGATATAAATTATTTCATTTCTTTGGTTACGAGTCCGGGTAACAGTCAAATTTTTTCCAAGAAGACTCATAAAAGGAGAAGATGAAGGAATTAGTGAATCCCATTTGTTGTTGGTTAAGAAAAAAAAGGTTTAGGAGCAAGAGGCTGCCAGTTATTTTCCTGGTGCAGGAGAAGATCCGAATTCCATTTCTTTGACTACAAGTCCTCATAACAGGAAAGATCCTGCAATCCAAGTAGCAAAAAATTTTCATGCATTAAAAACTATCTAGAATTTACTCACCTCCATTAAAAATTACCACTCTTCGTCTGTTTTCCTTCTATATACACATATGCCTCCAAATTCACTTTTAATTTGACTATATTCTAATAGGGGCATCATTTTTTATGTCAAGGAAGTAGTGGGAATCTAGCTCAGCTAGGATTAAATATATCTAGATGATACCAACTGGCAACTGGGAATCTTATACAGTTCACTGCTGGTAGCTTAGGATTATATATATTTCGATGATACCAACTTCCAAGCGATCTATATCTAGATATTTCAGCTGTAAAACGCAGACTGAAGTGAAAAGAGTCAGAAGAAACCCCCCAAAGATCGAATCAGATGGAGCAGAAGGGAAGAGGAGTTCGATTGGTTCTATTTCCATGCCCATTTCAGGGCCACATAAACCCCATGCTTCAACTAGCCTCCATTCTCCACTCCAAGGGCTTCTCTATCACCATCGTCCACACTCACTTCAACTCTCCCAACTCCACCAATTACCCTCACTTCACCTTCATTCCCATACCCGACGGGATATCGGATATCCAAGCCTCGACTTTAGATGTTTTTTCAATTCTCTCAGTCCTCAACGTCAACTGTGAAGTTCCTCTACGGGATTGCTTGGTTCGGTTGTTATCTCATACTAATACTACTACTAGTGCTACAGAAGTAGAGCGTATTCCTTGTCTCATCTCAGATCCTGTCATGCTCTTCACCCAAGGTGTCGCCGACAGTCTAAAGCTTCCTAGGCTTGTGTTACGGACCACCAGCGCCGCATCCTTCCTCTCCTTCGCTGCCTTTCCAGTTTTGAGGCTGAAAGGTTACCTTCTTATATCAGGTTTGCATTATAACTTTATTTATTAAGATTGGAGAAAGTTTTCCTTCACCTGGGTGAACTTGAGGAAAAGGGTTCTGTTTGACATAACCACATTTGAAATGCCCGTCACCGTGATAATGTTGTTTATATATAACACAAACTGGTGGTCAGTCGATTAGCATATAAGGGTATTTTTTTATAATTAAAATAAGGAAAAGGCCGGGTTTGCTTGAGGTATGCTTAAATTTATGTCAATCTCTCCTCTTCCACTTGGAGAAGTCTCCTATGATCCAAATCCTTCTTCCTATTGTTTGAGCTACTAGCTCTAGAAAAACTGAGAGCATATCTAACCTTTTCCCATTAAAATTTTAGTCATAATGATTTTATTTTTTTGTAAAAAAAAAAAAAAAAGATTTTGTCTTATATGCAATGCTCTCTTGTTAAATTCATGCCATATATATATATATATATATATAAGATGATGGAGAAACGCAACCCTAAAAACAATGCAAAAAGTGATGGAAAAATAAAAACAAACTATACACAGATTTACGAGATTCGGCAAAACTGTCTACGTCCTTGGTGAGATGAGATCCGACTTCACTATCGATGAAGAATAGAGTTTACAATGCTCTTCCTCACCTCTCAGAATTACTTACAAAGAAAGTAAACCTCGTTACAAACACATGGCAAAAAATGTTAATACCAGAAAATACAAAATTACCCTCGATAAACGAGTCCCAAATAAATAATTCATGAGGGGGGTTGCACCAATGCTCCCATGGATTAAATTGTGATGAAATACAAAACATCATAGACCAACAGATGATACCTTAGTAGTAGTTGAAATACTCGTGTGATCACTTTTTGGTTTTGCGACTCAATGTTTATACATTTCAATACAATAGGATTTGAATTATAACAAAATCATTTGGAATGATAAGGAGATATAGATGTGCTAACTTACCCTGCTCTGATAATTAATGAACATTTTTTTTAAGCTTTACTTGTATGTAAATTAATTATGCTTCATTTTGCTTGTCAGATTCTGAATTGGAGACGCCATTATCGGAGCTTCCACCTCTAAAAGTGAAGGATCTGACCGTGCCCAACAAGTATGACTTAGAGATGTTCAACCAATTTCTGGTTAGGATAGCCAATAATGTGAAGGACTCGTCTGGAGTCATTACAAACACCTTCGATCACCTTGAAGAATCGGCATTGGCAACATTTAGTCAAAAAATTCCAATCCCGATTTTCACAATAAGGCCCCTTCCCTAAACTCTTCCCAGCTTCTTCCAGTAGCTTATTGTTCCAAGACCGAAGCTGTATCGCTTGGCTAGATACACAACCACCTAAGTCTGTAATCTACGTCAGCTTCGGCAGCCTAGCTAGCATGGATGAGGCTGAATTTTTGGAGATGGCCCGGGGGCTAGCCAACAGCAAGTGCCCCTTCTTGTGGGTGGTTCGACCCGGGTTGGTCCATGGCTTAGAACAAGCTGAACCATTGTGGCCTGGTGGGTTCCTAGAAACGATTAGTGGAAAGGGTTGCATTGTCAAATGGGCCCCCCAACAGGAATTGTTGGCTCATCCTGCAGTGGGAGGGTTTTGGACCCACAACGGTTGGAACTCAACCTTGGAGAGTATATGTGAAGGGGTGCCAATGCTGTGTCAGCCTAGTTCTGGAGACCAGAAGGTAATTGCGAGGTACGTGAGCCATGTGTGGAGGTTGGGGTTGCATCTGGAGAATAGGGTGGAGAGAGGGGAGATTGAGAAGACCATAAGAAGATTAATGGTTGAGAAAGAAGGAGAGGAGATGAGAGAGCGGGCTGCGTCTTTGAAGGAGAAGGCAGAAGTTTGCGTCAGGAAAGGAGGTTCTTCCTATGAGTCTCTAGAGCACTTGATCACCCTGATTTTGTCATTTTGAATACTTTTGTGGTCCACCTTGTCTCAGTTAATCCTTGGATTATGAACTTGTAAAATCAAATACTTTTCCTGCTCATCTATCTATGCAAGTCAAATTAATTCCTTAAATAATTAACCATAAACCCAGTTACCCAAACCTTCAAACTAGAGTAATACTTAATAATCTCTTGGTCTCCCTCATAGATTTTAGATAAGTCTCCCGATACCTTCCTGTAACTTTGATATGCTTTTTGCTAAAATTTGGTGGTGGGTTCCTTCCATTTTTATTCCAACTTTATTTTGGAAGATTACAATTACATGATCAATTACTATCTTCTCTTAAATACAGCCATGTCATAACTACTTTTACAAATAAAGTCTGATACGCTAACATATGTGTCTATCTCTTCCCTATTCATATAAAATAACCTCACTGCCTTCTAATATATGATACTATTTTACTGCATTTGATTGGTGTTTCCTTTTATGCAGTTTGTTCAAGAGAACCTTCTTCCTTTCATTTTATTTTAAGAAATAATAATGGTGTTTGGTCATGTGGCACTTGTGCCCAGAGACATGAGCGCACAAAATTACATGCCGCCACATGATTAGACAACGATCTCTTACTCTTTATTTTATTATATTCTTAAAATTTAAGTGCATAGCATCTCTAATGACCAGGAAAAAGCTAGGAGTTTCAACAAATTCGGATGAAATCGGTCTTAGGATCGGACTGAGCTAATATCGATTCTTTCCTATTTCTCAAATAGTGGCATGACCATTTACTCATTCGCCACATATTCAATTAAAGATATGACATATGACCTTTTGCTTTTATAAATGTCACATACTGCTCTTAAGAGCCAATGAAGGGCCATTTAGAAAACTAAACTGTATACATCCATAAACGTTCGGATACGTGTCATCCAGACTCAGTTTCACGGCTGGTAGCTGAGAGCTTAATATTAAATATCTGCTTCGCTGGTTCAGTGGAGTTAAGGTCGCGACTCTCAGTAGTGAAACTACTTAAAGACAAAGACTTCCGGGTGGGAAAGAAGAAAGGCGTATTGGTCAAATCGGATGGAGCAAAAGAGGAGAGGAGTTCGGTTGGTGCGATTCCCATGCCCATTGCAGGGGGCCACATAAACCTATGCTTCAACTAGCTTCCATTCTCTACTCTAAGGGCTTCTCCATCACCATCGTCCACACCCACTTCAACTCTCCCAACTCCTCAAATTACCCTAACTTCACCTTCATTCCAATACCCGATAGCATATCGGACGTCCAAGCCTCGACTTCAGATGTGGTTGCCCTTCTCTCACTCCTCAACGTCAACTGCGCAGTTCCATTTTGGGATTGCTTGGTTCGGTTGTTATCTGATTGTGTTACCAGTTCTGCAGAAGAAGAAGAAGAAGAGTCCATTCCTTGTCTCATCTCCGATGCTATAATGCACTTTACCCAAGGTGTTGCCGACAGCCTTAAGCTTCCGAGACTTGTGTTAAGGACCAGCAGCCTCGAATCCTTTCTTGCTTTGGCTGCCTTCCCAGTTCTGAGGAAGAAAGGTTACCTTCCCATATCAGGTTTGCATTTTAATTAGCTTCTCTCAAGATTTTTCAATTCGTTAATTCGTTTGCAAATTAAGCTTCGGTTTTGCTTGTGATATTCTCAACTGGAGATGCCAGTAATGGAGCTGCCACCTCTCAAAGTGAAGGATCTGCCTATGATCAATACCAATGACGTAGAGATGATGCACCAACTTGTGGGTAGCATGGTGAATCAAGTGAAGGCCTCATCTGGAGTGTTATGAGCCAAATAATAACAGAACGTTAGCTAGCTTCGAGGGTAGCTTTCCTCCTCGAAAAAGAGAGAGAGAGAGTGATTTTCTTCCTCCAATCCCTTACATATATACGCCCTCAATTACCTATACCCATCTGTCCTTAGCACTAACAGAATGCCTTCCTTTATGATCCTAACAGAATTGATTCCCTCATATCCACATCCTAACCATTTACAAGCAATCACCCAAGGCTGCAGGTCGTCTCCTTGTCGTTGTGATCGGCATGCGGTTTGTATGGACATAGCCAACGTGGGCGTGAGAATCTCTTCAGGTTTCTCATCACGCATGTGTAGAAACGCAACCCTAAAACGATGCAGAAGATAATGGAAAAACAAAACAAACAATGCACACGGATTTTACGAGGTTCGGCAAGGTTGCCTACGTCCCCGGTGAGATGAGATCCTGCTTCACTATCAATGGAGAATAGGGTTACAGCGCTCGTCCTCACACCTCTCAGTATTGCTTGCATTACAGAGAAAGAAACCCTCGCTACAAATATATAGCGAGAAAAAACCCTAATCCGAATTAAACTACAACTGCTACCATAATCCGGATTAAACTACAATTGCCCTCAAATAAAAAATTCGAGCGGGGGGCTGCGCCCCCTACACCCCCTGCTATGCAGGGGGGCCTCCTGCCCCCCTTGCAACCCCCACGGCCCGCTAACCGGCTAGCGGGACCGCCGTCCTGGCTGTCTAGGTGCTGCACCAGTACTCCCTGGATTAAACTGCGACGGAATACAAGACATCATACACCAACAATCTCCACCTTGGCTTGAATTCTGTCGAGCCTCTTGTAAAGATAACTTGTAGACGTCTTCATCATTGTACCTCATTAGAGGCACAAACCCACACCTATTTGGTGCGTCCCTCATCTTCAACAATGAGTAATATTAATCAAGTCCAAATAGGACTTGAACTTCTCTGTAGTAACTGGCTTTGTAAACATATCTGCAGGATTGAGATTTGTATGAATTTTTCTCAAGTGAATACTGCCTTCTGACACAAGCTCCCTGATCTTGTGAAATCTCACATCAATATGCTTTGTCCTTGCATGAAACACTTAATTCTTTACAAGATGTATGGCACTCTGACTATCACAATGTAACACTGCACCTCCTTGCTCCAACCCCAACTCACGAACTAGTCCAGCCAACCAAACTCCTTCCTTGGCAGCCTCAACTGCTGCCATGTACTCTGCCTCTGTAGTGGACAATGCAATTGTAGACTGAAGCATCGCCCTCCATGATATAGGTCCACCAGCCAATGTAAACACATACCCTGTAGTAGACCTCCTCTTATCTAAATCACCAGCATAGTCAGAATCAACATAACCTGCCAATTCTGTAGAACTTCCCTTGCCACTGAACATAACACCTATATCTTTAGTATTGCTCAAATATCTGAAGATCCACTTAATTGCATTTCAATGCTCCTTCCCTGGATTACTCATGTATCTGCTAACAACACTGACTGCATAAGACAAATCCGGCCTGTTACAAACCATAGTATACATGAGACTCCCAACTGCGCTAGCATAAGGGACTTGAGACATCTGCTCCACCTCCTCATGTGTTGTAGGGCATTCCCTTTCAGATAACTTGAAGTGGCCAGCTAACGGAGTGCTAACCGGCTTGGCCTTTTCCATATTGAAACGCTCTAGCACATTTTCAATATACCTCTTTTGAGTTACCTAAAGTTTACCTGCATTTCTATCTCTAAGGATTTCCATGCCAAGGATCTTCTTAGCAGCACCAAGATCATTCATCTCAAATTCAGCACTCAACAAAGACTTCAAAGAGACTATATCATGTTTGTTCTTTGCAGCAATGAGCATGTCATCAACATAAAGCATCAACAAAATAATGGAATTATCACTTGATACTTTATAATAAACACAACTATCATACTCACTTCTTGTGTAGCCAATCTTCATCATGTGAGAATCAAAGCGCTTGTACCACTGCCTAGGAGATTGCTTAAGGCCATAAAGCGACCTCTTAAGCAGACAAACATGGTCTTCCTTTCCCTGCACCTTGAAACCTTCAGGCTGCTCCATGTAAATCTGTTCCTCCAAGTCACCATGAAGAAATGCAGTTTTCACATCAAGTTGTTCAAGCTTTAAATCATACATGGGCACCAAAGTAAGTAGTACCCTGATCGAAGTGTGTTTCACCACCGGAGAAAATATTTCATTGTAGTCTATCCCCTCCTTCTGTGCATAGCCTTTGGCTACAAGTCTGGCCTTATACCTTTCACTCTCCTTCTCAGATGCTGCCTCTTTCTTACGAAAGACCCATTTACACCCAATGATTTTTCTTCCCTTGGGTTTTTCCACAATCTCCTAAGTCTTGTTCTTCTGTAGAGATTCCATTTCCTCCATCATAGTTATCATCCATTTATCATGCTGTGCATCACTCAAAGCATCATGGTAGGAAGATGGATCACTTGTACCTACAGTGAGGGCATAGGCAACCATATCCTCAAACCTGTATCTCATAAGTGCTTTGTGAGTACGCTTCCCTTTACCCTTTGCCACAGTATAGGGAACTTCTACTGCTTCATGTTGTCCTGATAAGTCACTTGATGATTCATTCTCTCCTGTTGTTTCTAACTCACCTAACTCCACCTGCACAGTAGAACCTTCTTT
>NC_056564.1:10355863-10380028 GCF_013358625.1 Macadamia integrifolia | reverse complement strand
CAGAAGGTTGATTCTTACCTGATGATATAGAGAGTACATCTCCATCATCTCCATCTGAACTGTCAGCCATGCTAGCTTCCTCAGATGCCTTATCTACACCTTTCTTCTTTAAGTCTGCCTTCCTCTTCAAGCATTCTCTCTTCAGATGACCTTCCTTCTTGCAATAGTAACAAGAGACCTTGGTCTTTTTCCCTTTTGATTTCGATCGACTCTTCCCAAATCCCTTCTGATTTGATCTCCCTCTTTCTATGTCCTTGTCACCTCCGAAAAGACCTTCTCCTTGAGATTTCGTACTACTGGCCTTCTTCCTTGTATCATTGGACATGAGAGCAACTGCGACTTCATCCATCTCAAGGGTCTCCTTCCCTTACAAGAGAGTCGTTACTAGGTGATCATATGATTCTAGGAGTGACGATAGCAACAGTAACGCCTTGTCTTCATCCTCGATCTAAACCTCCAGGTTTGCAAGTTTACTTACGATTTGATTGAACATGTTAAGATGCTCTAATAGATCCGTACCTTCCTCCATCTGTAGAGAATATAATTCCTTCTTCACGAACAACTTGTTCGTTAAGGACTTTGTCATGCAGATGCTTTCAAGTTTCGCCCATAACTGCGATGCAGATTCGATACCCACAACATATTGTAGGGCATCATCAGAAAGATTTAATCGAATAGCACTTACCGCCTTTTCCTCCATCTCTTTCCAATCTTCGTCAGTAATTTTTGCAGGTTTCTTCGACTTCCCCAACAACGTTTTCGCCAAACCCTGCTGTATCAGAAGATCCTTCATCCTTTGACACCAGAAGGTGAAATTGTTCTTCCCATTAAACCTCTCGATGTCATACTTGACATTCGATCCCTTCCCTGCCATCGTGATAATAAACCCTAGAAAACGGAAACCTAGAGCTCTGATACCAATTTGTAGAAACGCAACCCTAAAACGATGTAGAAGATAATGGAAAAACAAAACAAACAATGCACACTGATTTTACGAGGTTCGGCAAGGTTTCCTACGTCCCTGGTGAGATGAGATCCTGCTTCACTATCAATGGAGAATAGGGTTACAGCGCTCGTCCTCACACCTTTCAGTATTGCTTGCATTACAGAGAAAGAAACCCTCGCTACAAATATATAGAGAAAAAACCCTAATCCGGATTAAACTACAATTGCCACCCTAATCCAGATTAAACTACAATTGCCACCTTAATCCGGATTAAACTACAATTGCCCTCAAATAAAAAATTCGAGCGGGGGGCTGCGCCCCCCTACACCCCCTGCTATGAAGGGGGGCCTCCTGTCCCCCTTGCAACCCCCACGGCCCGCTAACCGGCTAGCGGGACCGTCGTCCTGGCTGTCTAGGTGCTGCACCAGTACTCTCTGGATTAAACTGCGACGGAATACAAGACATCATACACCAACAGCATGTGGTTCGTATCATGGAGTCATTGCGAACACCTTCGATGACCTTGAACACTCGGCATTGACAACATTTGGTCAAGATTTTCCAATCCCAGAGTTCACTATAGAACCTTTTCATAAACTCTTTCCAGCTTCTTCCAGTAGCTTATTGTCCCAAGACTGAAGCTGCATGGCTTGGCTAGATACGCAACCACCTAAGTCTGTGATCTACGTTAGCTTCGGCAGCATAGCCAGCATGGATGAGGTTGAATTTGTGGAGATGGTCTGGGGGCTAGCCAACAGCAAGTGCCCCTTCTTGTCGGTGGTTCTATCCGGGTCGGTCCATGGCTCAGAAGGGGTTGAGCCATTGTTGTCACACCCCGTTCGCACTGAACCGGAGCGGTGACCGAGTTAACACCGGTTAACCCAAACCTGCCAGGATCATCAGATACTGTATTCCACCACAGCATACACACACTAACATCAATTCATCAGATCAGCGGAAGACTAAGTTTTACCTGTAATAATTCCCATATACCTGATACCCAAATGGCGATACCATAATTATATACATTTGGGCCCAAAGGCATGATATATATACACAAAAAGAATAAAGTTTGAATATCAATTATATACAGGAAATTATCAAAAACATCAGAGTACGCAGCCCGGCATCGGTATCAAGGCTGGAGCTCAACTCGGCCTCAGAACCGCTGCCCCGCAACACAGCTCTCACACGCGCAGTCTACGCCGTGCTCAAACTCATCAGGGGTCCACCAGTCCTCATCAGGAAACTCGACTGCGGGACCCACCCCAAGCTCCTCAGATGCATGACCTGCAAAATCATCTAAAAAGGGGTGTACACGTGGAATGAGCTCACTAGCTCAGTAAGTAGAGAGGTGGACCACACACAACAGTCCACACATCACAACACATCATATGCACTACATGCCATGCAAGTCATTTTAAATCACATACACCTAATCAACATTACTAAGTCTTTGGTTTTAGTGCTACTACAACCACAGTGCGCGTATACTCCGGGTACGAGCCACGAACTCCCTCCCGCGATACGCCCATAGGGCTGTTGGAGAAGGCCCACCGTGAGTACTCGGAAAAATAAAGACAATACCGTCCACCGGCTCTCAACAGAAATGTAAATAAATTAAATAACAGTGCTGACTCCAGCAATTTAAAAGCAGTACGATTGGCCCTCTTGAAATACCACCGGGGTTGCCGACTGTCCTACATGACTCGCCGGGCGTAATGCCTAACCGCCACAGTGTCCGACAACCGCGACCCCTGCTTCCCCCCAAATGGCAACCCAACACCTCAACCCCTGTTGGGAAGGGTCGTAGCACGGGATGGTGAGAATCCTAATACCGCATGCTCCTATATGCAGTACGACTGCATAGTGCCTCCGTGTCCCATACCACGGGCCACCAATGCATTCGTTTCCAAGCCGACCACGGCATCTAATCTATCAATGCATTATGCAACATGATGTCCACATTCAACATATAACATCTCATTTAATTTGCAATTGAAAGTAAACATAGCATATATGCACATCAATGAGTGGAATGACTAATCTATATAGCATATTCATGATGACATGACTAAATTAGATATAGTTATATGAATGCCAAACAAATGCCTTGAAACAAGGCCAAACGTCCTCTCTCCACTTACCTGTAGCGTATAAGGATTCCCGCTCGGTACGGGTGAGATCCGGAGCGAATCGGGAAGGCTTTGGTGAACCTAACCAAATTGAGCGGGGTTAGTACTTCACCAATTTAGAATCAAAATTAATGAAATCCGACGTCAAAATCGTGTTTAGAACGTCGAAAGAAGGTCCCACGTCCGATTTGGGCTCAATCGGACCTAAGAATCAAATTCTGTCAACTCGGGTGGGTGGTCTACCCACCGGTCCAACCCGCCGGTTTGGGACCTACCCACCGGTAGGACCCGCCGGTCCTACCCGCCGGTTTGGCCAGGGACCCCCTGGTCCTCTCGGATGGGTGTCTCAGGCGGGTAGGGACCCACCGGTTGTACCCGCCGGTTTTGGCGGAAAAATCCCAGTTTCTTCTCATCTTCCTCCATTCCTTGGGGATCCAAATAGGGCTTTTCCCAACCCATTCTTCACACCTTTAGAGTCCTATGGGATGGTTCTAGCTTAGATCTAAGTTAGATTCGAGTGAGGGGAACCATCTTACCTTCTTTGCTCAAGAATGACTCCAAACACTTCAAAACACTTCCAACTCACAATGCTCCTTCTATCTTGTCAATAACTCTTCAAATCCTTCAAGATCAACACAATAATCATCTATTAAACCTTAGATTCAACATTTCAAAGGGTGTTTACAAGATCTTGAGAAACCATACACGAATCAAGGGTTTAAAGCGTGGGTATGGTTAATGTTCATAAAACCCAGCTTTTCTTACCTCCAACTGTAGATCTCGAGTTGAAGATTACTCTTCCGGCACCGGAATGGCGAGATCGAGCTCCGGCGCCGCTGAAATCTTCCCTTTCTTCCTCTTCCTTTCTTCTTCCCTTTCTTTTTCTCTCTCCTCTGTACTTTTCTCCCAAACGTACGGGGGAAATAAAAGGAAAAGAAGGAAATCATAAGGTCTTATATACTATTCCTAATTAAGTGAATAGTGTCGGATGGGTCACTCAGGTGGGTGGGGTACCCACCGGTCCTACCCATCCGAGAGTCAAAACTTGGGATTTTGACCGGGCTCTGACCTCGGCTCGGACCCTACCCCAAGCATACAATGTAGCATACGTACATAATCTTAAAATACGGATATAATACCTGTTCTATCCGTACATAGCCTTATGGTGAGTGCACGTACACGGTTTGGGTACTCCTGTCTCTTCTGGCACTGGCTCTGACTTGTCGGGCCAGCCGGTGTTTAAGGTCACCCGTGCCATCATAGCCCATAAGGAACCCGCTCTAACATCCTCTGGCTCGGTTCCTGCATGGTTCAACCGGTTCAACCGTGAAATCAGACCGGGTTTAAGAAGCGGGTTATTACATTACCCCCCCTTCTGAAAAATTTCGTCCTCGAAATTGCGTACCTGGTTGATCAAAAAGATGAGGGTACTTGGCTCGCATTTCTTCTTCTACCTCCCAAGATGCTTCTTCAAGTGAATGACCAGCCCATCGCACCTTTACATAGGAAATGGAGCGGTTGCGAAGGGTTTTCACCTTCCGGTCCAAAATTTCAGCTGGCTGTTCTGTGTAGGTCATATCAGCTTCTAGTTACTCTGGTTCCACGGGTAGTACATGAGATGGATCATGCACGTACTTCTTCAGCATGGATACATGGAATACATTGTGAACATCCCCAAGCGAAGGTGGCAGAGCAAGCATATAGGCTACTGAGCCAACCCGGGATAAGATCTCAAATGGTCCCATGTATCTTGGGCTCAACTTCCCCTTTCTGTGAAACCTTTGCAAACCTTTAGTAGGTGAGATCTTGAGAAATACCTTTTCTCCTGGCTGAAATTCAATCTCCTTCCTGCGGGTGTCTGCATAGCTCTTTTGACGGGACTGAGCTGCTTTAATCCGTTCTCTAATAACGTCGACTTTGTCACAAGTCATCTGGATCATCTCCGGTCCTAACATTCGACGTTCACCTACCTCATCCCAATACAAAGGAGTTCTGCATTTTCTGCCATATAACGCTTCGTATGGAGCCATCCCAATTGTAGCTTGGTAACTATTATTATATGCAAACTCCATAAGAGGTATATATTCTTCCCAGCTGCCACTCATCTCTATTGCACATGCCCTGAGCATGTCTTCTAATATCTGTATGGTTCGCTCCGACTGACCGTCCGTCTGTGGGTGAAAAGCTGTACTCAAATTTAGCTGCGATCCCAAGGCACGCTGTAAGCTTTTCCAGAATCTGGAAGTGAACCTTGGGTCCCTATCTGAAACAATGCTCACTGGCACTCCATGTAAACGCACTATGTTGTCCATGTAAAGTTGTGCTAGCTTGGCCATGGAGAACTTGGTCTTGATAGGAATGAAGTGAGCAGTCTTGGTAAGTCGATCCACGATCACCCATATCGCATCCATTCCCCTGGGTGTACTTGGTAGTCCGGTGACGAAGTCCATTGTAATCCTTTCCCACTTCCATTCTGGTACTGGGAGTGGCTGAAGGGTACCATAAGGTCGATGCCTCTCAGCTTTCACTTTCTGGCAGGTAAGACAAGTCGCCACATACAAAGCTATGGTGACTTTCATGCTTGGCCACCAGTAACTTTGTTTGAGGTCTTTGTACATTTTGGTACTTCCTGGGTGAAGTGAGTACTCGGAGCTATGTGCTTCTCTTACTATCTTATCTTGTATATCCAAATCATCGGGTACACACAATCTGTCTCGAAACATCAATGCCCCATCACTGGCTAAAGTAAAATCTGGGTCGTTCATTGTTTGGTCTTGAACCTTAACTCTGATCCGCTGCAATTCAGGATCCAAAGGTTGCTTCATTATCACCTCTTGCCTAATTGCCGGATGCACCTGTAGAGCCGACAAGGATACCGTCAACCATTTAGGGTTTTCTGGTTGAGGTTCAAGCTCTAAGGTTGCCCCTTCATACAAGAGGGTTTCGTCCATTAGCATCGCCTCTTGCACAAGTGGTGAGCTGACTGCTAAGTATGAGAGCGACACAGTCTGTGTCTTCCGACTCAATGCATCTGCCACTACATTAGCCTTGCCGGGATGATACTGAATATCGCAGTCATAATCCTTCATGAGTTCAAGCCATCTTCTCTGTCTCATGTTCAAATCCTTCTGGGTGAAGAAGTATTTCAGGCTTTTGTGGTCACTGTATATCTCACACTTCTCCCCATACAAATAATGTCGCTAGATCTTAAGGGCAAAAATGACTGCGGCTAGTTCCAAGTCATGAGTGGGGTAATTCTTCTCATATTCCTTTAGTTGTCGGGATGCATACGCTATTACCTTCCCACGTTGCATGAGAACACAACCCAAACCAACTTTGGAAGCATCGGTATAGACTGTCATTCCACCTGTGCCCTCAGGAATAGTCAGCACAGGGGCAGTCACCAACCTTTCTTTCAATTCCTGGAAGCTCTTCTCACATTCCTCTGCCCAGTCGAATTTCACACCCTTTATAGTCAACTTGGTCATTGGTGCTGAGATCCGAGCAAAATTCTCGATGAAACGCCGGTAGTATCCAGCCAAACCCAAGAAGCTTCTAATTTCAGTAACATTCTTGGGGCTTTCCCATTCCACTATTGCTTTCACCTTAGCAGGATCTACCTCGATTCCAGCTTTAGACACTACGTGCCCCAGGAATCCAACTTGTTCAAGCCAGAATTCACAGCTGTACTTGGCAAACAACTGTTGATCTCTCAATCTCTGTAATACCATTCTCAAGTGTTGAGTGTGCTCCTCCTCGGTCTTGGAGTAGATCAAGATATCGTCAATAAAAACAATTACCCATTTGTCGAGCACATCCTGAAATACTCGATTCATTAGATCCATAAATGCTGCCGGTGCATTGGTTAACCCGAAGGACAACACCAGGAACTCATAATGGCCGTATCGAGTCCTAAATGCCGTTTTGGGTATATCACTACTCTTTATCTTGAGCTGATAATAGCCGGACCGAAGATCTATCTTCGAAAATACCCTGGCTCCTTGCAACTGATCAAATAAATCATCAATGCGTGGCAATGGATACCGGTTCTTAATAGTTAGCTTATTTAACTCCCGGTAATCTATGCACATACGCAAACTACCATCCTTTTTCTTGACAAACAGCACCGGGGCACCCCAAGGTGAAACACTTGGGCGAATAAACCCCTTTTCCAATAGTTCTTGCAATTGCATCTGCAACTCCTTCAATTCAGCTGGTGCCATCCTATATGGAGCCTTAGATACTGGAGCCGCTCCAGGAGTCAAGTCTATGGCAAACTCCAACTCCCTATCAGGTGGTAAATGCATCAGATCATCTGGGAAAACATCAGGAAACTCTTTAACCACCTTTACTTCTTCTAGAGGTGTAACTCTTGCATCAACATCGAGTACCGAGGCTATGAAACCCTGACATCCACTTTCTAGCAACTTTACCGCTTGGAGAGCGGAGACAAGGACCTTCCTCACCCTTTTCATTGTATCTGCTCGGTATACCCACTCTTTCCCTTCGTCATCTGTTACCTTAATCAGCCTTTCCGCACAGATCACATTAGCTTGATGAGTCGACAACCAATCCATCCCCAATATAACATCAAAATTCTGCATATTGAATTTAATAAGTTGTGCATCAAAGTTCTTCCCACTAATCTCCACTGGGCACGGCCCATACACTTCCTTCAACTGTGCAATTTTACCAGTAGGCATACTAACAATCATTCCATGGTCTAGGATCCTGGGTGACATCCCAAGTTTCCCTACAAATCTCTTAGATGCGAATGAATGAGTAGCTCCTGAATCAAATAAAACATAGGCTGGTATGCCCGATATGGGTAGGATACCTAGTATAACAATGTATATAATTTCAGCAGGTCATCAATATGAATCATAATGAACTTCTTAATTTAAAATGTACCTGCTACAACTTCTGTACTAGCCTCAGCTTCCTCGGCTGATAAGGCATACATCCTTCCCTGCGGTTGATTGCCTCGAGGTAAGGGAGGTCGGTAAGCAGAGGGCTGGCTGGAGGGCAAGGCTGGTTGGGCCCGACAGTCTTTCGCATAATGCCCATAGGAATGGCAGTTGAAGCAACGAATCTGAGACGTCGGAACTGGAGCGGGGCCCCTCTGCACTTGACCCAGCTGCAGATGGAGGTCGAGGTGGCCTTGGAGCTGTAGGTGCCACACTAGTGTTCGGGCGAAAAGAGGTAGAACCCGAACCACCAACTGGCTTAGGAGGGTAGCCAGATGGCCTATAGGGCTGCCTATACATAGGCCCAGAACTGTATGATCCGCGGTAAGCCTTGGAGGAATTCCCCGCATCTGGGAATGGATTCGTTCTCTTCCACAGTCCAGGAGTGAGGGACTGTTCACCCTTCTGCTTATCTTCCATTGTTTTGGCCTTCTGTACAATCTGGCCATATTCGGTCAAATCCAAGACTTCAAGCACAGACCCAATAGATGCTTTTAGGCCTTTTAGGAATCTTGCTGCCTTCTCTTCAGCTGTTCGCATATGCCTTGGGGCAAAATGGAACAAACTTTCGAATTGTTGCTGATACTCAAGGACAGTCTTACCTCCTTGAGTTAAGGCCATGAACTCAGTCTCCTTTCGGTCTCTGAAACTGCGCAGATAGTGGTTGTCCAAGAACAACTCCTTGAACTGCTCCCAAGTAGGTTCTGGATGAGCAGCCATCAATATAGGCTTGGAGGCTTGCCACCAAGAATTTGCCTCTTTCTTGAGTTGCAACCCAGCACAGATAAGTTTCTGGGCATCTGTGCACTCAAGCACCTCAAATATCTTCTCCAATTCTTGGATCCATTGATCCGGTTCTAGAGGATCACTCCCCACCTTAGAGAATACCGGTGGTAAGTTCCTTTTGAACGACTCCACTACCCTTGACGTATTACTCGTCGCCGGGAAGTTAGGAGCATAGACAGGATAGTAGGGGTATGGAGGAATCCCATGCTGAGGAACACCGAATGGTGGGATTGGAGGTGTACCCACCACTTGTGGTCCCGTTCCCGACCCTACAGGTGGGTCCTGCGGAGTGAGTACCCAGGGAGGTTGACCCGGTTGAGAAAAATCCAACTGTTGCTGGATGGCAGTCATAAATGCTTGCTGTTGCTGAAGCATTTGCTGTTGGAAAGCTTGTTGCGACTGCTGAATTATTGTAGCAACATCTCCCGGTGTAATGACCGGAGGAGGGTCCGGAAGTGTAGTCATAGGTGGGTTCCCATGTGCCCCACCCTGACCAAGGGTCTCTTGAGGTAGTGGAGGTGAGGTGTGCCCCACAGAACGGGACCCCTTAGGATTTTGTGGTCGACCGACCCGACGAGGACCCCGCGAGGTACCTTGGGCATTACTACAGGATCTAGTACGTACCATCGTATCCCTGTACCTGGAACACATCACACACCATATTGATTAAACACCATAGAATTGATTTCGGCACACAATCATATGCCATTACATGAGGTGTTGTAGTGTATGATAGCCTGTAAATAATCCTAGTTCAATTCCACGATACAGGCAAGGTCCACAGCATACATGCCAATGGTCCCACTTGACCATAGCATACTAATCATAGGAATACATCCAATAGTGAAAATCAATGTAATCATTCTAGGAGGAGAGAAGGGAAACAAGAAGAGAAGGAAATTTTCAAAATTCTACCCAACTGCCATAACCGGTGGGATGAACCGGCGGGTAGGAGCCCGCCGGTTATACCCGCCGGTCTTCACTGCCCTAACCGGTGGGTGGCACCGGCGGGTAGGAGCCCGCCGGTTATACCCGCCGATCTTGCCCGAGTTAAAACACGAACAGGGCCAATAGGGCCCTGTTCTGTCTTGTCTCTTTCCCCAGCTCCTTTCTCTCTCTTCCTTTCTCTTTTGGCCGATCTTGGAGGTCTTCTTGGCGCTTCTACTCGCGAGTTCACTCACCCACTCGGCACTCTTAGAGGAGATTCAACTCATCTTCATTCAAGTAAGTTCCTCTTCTTCTCTTTTTTTTTTCCAGAATTTCCATTTGGGTGAAATGCATGAATAGGGTTTACTTTCTAGGTTTCTTTTCCCTATTTTTCACCATAGAATAGTCTTTCCATGTGTTCATGATGGTTCTACTGTAGTCATTCGTAGTTTATAGGAATTTGTTTCTTCATTTGAAGAAAACCCCATTTTGTGCCCTAGGTTTCCAAATTTGGGGATTTCTTACATTGTTGATCCTTTTCTCCAATTGATGATTCCCTTGTGATGCATTTCACTCGTTTTGTGCTTGATATGCTTTAGATTTCATGAATCATCCTTTGTGCTTGAATCTCCATGTATTTCCATGAAAATCCCTATTTTTGCATTGGTTTTCCTTGATTTTCATCCATACATGTACTCATGGAACTCCATAATCTATTTGGGGTATGCTCTTGCATTTCCATCATCCCACTACTATGGCATTTCGTTCTAGGCCTAGGGTTTCAAGCTATTCTCCATTATGTTCAAATTTGCACAATGGACTTGAATTTCCTCCTTCTATCTATGCTTATTGCTTTTGCTGTCATCCTGCTGTTTTGGCGTGTTTTTATGCGTCGTCAACTACCGTGCGTCATGTCATAAGTTTCCTGTCTTTCCTAGATTGTCGTCGTTCCGTTTTGCATAAATTGGGTTTTGGGTTCCCCTTTTTAATGCTGCTGTCTCTTTCTTGCTGTACTAATCCCTACTTTTCTTATTGCCAGGATGTCGTCACGCACCGGCAAAGGACCATCTTCCTCTGGCGTTCGACGCAAGACCACCGCTTCTAAGCGGAAGAGTGCGGAGACCAGCTCTTCAGCTCCTCGCACAGGGAGACCTGCACCTGCTCAGTCTGACCCTACAGACTATGATGAGGAGCACTTCCTCAGTGCCGAGGCCGCAGCCAACTGGCCCAACTTCCTGAAGGGGTCAGTGTTGATGGAGAAGACCGTGGTAGTAGAGGACTTCCACAAGGCCAGGCTTCAGGAGAGGTTCTCAGCATTGGGCTGGGACTCTATTCTTCAGGTGGACCGACCATGCTACGAGCAGCTCGTTCATCGGTTCTACTGTAACTTGGAGGTGTCGTATCCATACGGGGAGTTCACCATCAGCAGCTTGGTGAAGGGAGTGGATATCCAGCTGACGGTAGGCACCTTGGCCAGTATATTGGGTATATCCGCGGCGGGACACCGATACTACAGTCCCCCCAGGGGTAGGCCTCAGGGACCGTTCATGAGCATGGAGACACCAGACTTCATCTACGAGACCATCTGTGGCAGCAGCAGTCGTCCGGAGTCCGAGACATCCTTCTATCCTGAGGTTCGTCTATTTGCCCGGTTGATCCAGTTCAACCTGCTCCCCAGAGGAGGTCATTGGAACCAGGTGGGTTTCATGGCGGCTTTCATTGCCTTTTGTATCTTCACGGCCGCAGAGGGAGGCGGCGAGCACTTGTGCCTTCCCTATATCATTCTCAGAACGATGGAGCACCACACTTCCCACCCAGAGGATGGAGGACTCCCTTACGGCAGGATCCTCACTAGGATCTTCGAGTTCTTCGGAGTGGATCTGAGCGGTGAGGAGGGGAAGACTCCGGCTGATAGGTTTGGCTGGAGAAATCTCTTGAAGATGGGTCTTCAGACCCTCATGGATTCACCTCCTAGATCAAGAACTCAGAGAGGTAGGGGTAGGAGGGCTGCCCCTATGGAGGATGTCCTCATGGAGGAGGAGTCCAGTGAGGAGGATGAGGACTACGTTCCTCAGGACGAGGAGGAGGATCTGATGGGAGGTGGCATCCCTGAGAAGGTGCCTCAGGAGTCGAGAGGTCCTGGTCCTAGTTCTTCCAGAGCTACAGCCCCACCATCTGGAGCCCCACCACCTGGGAGTGGTGCCTACGACTACGAGGGCCAGACAGCCTCCATGCGGGCCTTGCAGGATGGCCAGGTTCAGATACTGAGGCGGCTGGACGAGATTGTCTCCAGGCAGGCCACCTTGGAGGAGTCCTTCCTTAGGCTGGGTCAGGACTTGGACACCAGGGCCAACGCTATCTCAGCAGACTATGGCCGGCTTCGGAGGGAGGTACGACTGGTGAACGCGAGGTTCGATTATTACGATCACCGCTTCGACGTCAACTCCAGGCCTCCGGCGAACGTGGTGATCATCGATGATGATGACGACGACCAGTGAGGGCTTGGCTTCCCCACCCAGCTGTTCATCCATTTTCTCTTTTTGTAAACATTGTATGTTTATTCACTTGTTCTCACTTCCTTGTATTTGCAATGTAACTGGATTCATTTGTGGAATAAAATATCTTTGGATAGTGGATTATTTTGTGGGGTTTTCATATGTGGAGTGTTTGTGTGATTTTGTTGTGATGTGATTGATTTTTATTTTTTTTTCTATCTGTGCTCTTTGTTATATTATTATCTGTTGTTTATCAGGTTTTGTGTAAAACTTTTGGAAATCCCATTTTACGCCGTTACGCTGCCGAAATTTCGTCGAAATAGTACTTTATAGGTTATAGTTCCAATCTAATTACCTTTTATCTACACTCACGCATGCCATGAATGCAACTTATAACATAACCTCATTTTATACTTTCTTTCTTTGACTTTTAATCTTTAAGCTTTTATCTTTACCCAACCCCATTTTCCTATTATAGAGTCTACGGGATTCTAATGGTATGCTGTGAGTGGAGCAAAGCATCACGCTCTGATACCACCGTTTGTCACACCCCGTTCACCCTGGACCGGAGCGGTGACCGAGTTAACACCGGTTAACCCAAACCTGCCAGGATCATCAGATACTGTATTCCACCACAGCATACACACACTAACATCAATTCATCAGCTCAGCGGAAGACTAAGTTTTACCTGTAAAATAATTCCCATATACTTGATACCCAAATGGTGATACAATAATTATATACATTTGGGCCCGAAGGCATGATATATACACAAAAAGAATAAAGTTCAAATATCAAGTATATACAAGAATTCATCAAAAATCATCAGAGTACACAGCTCGGCTCGGTATCAAGGCTGGAGCTCAGCTCGGCATCAAGGGTTGTGCCCAGCTCGGCATCACATAGAAGAGCTCAGCTCGGCCTCGGTGGTGGAGCTCAGCACGGTCTCCAAGGGGGAGCTCAGCTCGGCCTCAGAACTGCTGTCCCGCAGCACAGCTCTCACATGCGCAGTCTACACCGTGCTCAAACTCCTCAGGGGTCCACCAGTCCTCTTCAGGAAACTCGACTGTGGGACCCGCCCCATGCTCCTCAGATGCATGACCTGCAAAATCATCTAAAAAGGGGGTGTACACGTGGAATGAGCTCACTAGCTCAGTAAGTAGAGAGGTGGACCTCACACAACAGTCCACACATCACAACACATCATATGCACTACATGCCATGCAATTCATTTTAAATCACATACACCTAATCAACATTACTAAGTCTTTGGTTTTAGTGCTACTACAACCACAGTGCGCGTATACACCGAGTACGAGCCGCGAACTCCCTCCCGCGATACGTCCATAGGGCTATTGGAGAAGGCCCACCGTGAGTACTCGAAAAAATAAAGACAATGCCGTCCACCGGCTCTCAACAGAAATGTAAATAAATGAAATAACAGTGCTGACTCCAGCAATTTAAAAGCATTACGATTGGCCCTCTTGAAATACCACCGGGGTTGCCGACTGTCCTACATGACTCGCCGGGCGTAATGCCTAACCGCCACAGTGTCCGACAACCGCGACCCCTGCTTCCCCCCAAATGGCAACCCAACACCTTAACCCCTGTTGGGAAGGGTCGTAGCACGGGATGGTGAGAATCCTAATACCGCATGCTCCTATATGACAGTACGACTGCATAGTGCCTCCGTGTCCCATACCACGGGCCACCAATGCATTCGTTTCCAAGCCGACAACGGCATCTAGTCTATCAATGCATTATGCACCATGATGTCCACATTCAACATATAAACATCTCATTCAATTGGCATTTGAAAAGTAAACATAGCATATATGCACATCAATGAGTGGAATGACTAATCTATATAGCATATTCATGATGACATGACTAGATTAGATATGGTTATATGAATGCCAAACAAATGCCTTGAAACAAGGCCAAACGTCCTCTCTCCACTTACCTGTTGCGTACAAGGACTCCCGTTCGGTACGGGTGAGATCCGGAGCGAATCGGGTAGGATTTGGTGAACCTAACATAATTGAGCGGGGTTAGTACTTCACCATTTTAGAATCAAAATTAATGAAATCCGATGTCAAAATCGTGTTTAGAACGTCGAAAGAAGGTCACACGTCCGATTTGGGTTCGATCGGACCTACGGATCACCTTCGGGGCCAAACAGGTGGGTAAGACAGGTGGGCTGTCTACCCGCCGGTTATACCCACCGGTTATAACCGGCGGGTAGGTACCCACCGGTTATACCCGCCGGTTGTACCCGCCGGTTTGGCCAGGGACCTCTGCCTTCTCAGGTGGGTACTCTCAGGCGGGTAGGTACCCGCCGGTTGTACCCACCGGTTTTGGCGGGAATGACTCTGTCTCTTCTCCATTTTCTCCATCCTTTGGGGAATCAAATGGGGCTTTCCCCCACCCATTCTTCACACCTTTGAAGTCCTATAGGATGGTTCTAACCTAGATCTAGGTTAGATTCAAGTGAGGGAAACCATCTTACCTTCTTTGCCCAAAAATGACTTCAAACCCTTCAAATCACTTCCAACTCACAATGCTTCTTCTACCTTGTCAATATCTCTTCAAATCCTTCAAGATCAACACATAAATCATCTATTAAACCTTAGATTCATCATTTCAAAGGGTATTTACAAGATCTCAAGAAACCATACTCGAATCAAGGGTTTAAAGCTTGGGTATGGTGAACGTTCGTAAAACCCAACTTTTCTTACCTCCAACTGTAGATCTAGAGTTGAAGATTACTCTCCCGGCACCGGAATGGCAAGATCTAGCTTCGGCGCCACTGAAATCCTTCCTTTCTTCCTCTTCCTTTCTTCTTCCCTTTCTTTTCTCTCTCCTCTTTACTTTTCTCACCAAACGTACGAGGGTAATAAATGGAAAGAAAAGAAATCATAAAGCCTTATATACTATTCCTACTTAAGTGAATAGTGTTGGATGGGTCACTCAGGTGGGTGGGTGTACCCACCTGTTATACCCACCTGAGAGCCAAGACTTGGGATTTTGACCGGGTTCGGACCTCGGCTCGAACCCCACCCCAGGCATACGATGTAGCATACGTATATACCTTAAAATACGGATATAATACCTGTTTTATCCGTACATAGCCTTATGGTAGGTGCACGTACACGGTTTGGGCACTCCCGTCTCTTCTGGCACTGGCTCGGACTTGTCGGGCCAGCCGGTGTTTAAGGTCACCCGTGCCATCATAGCCCATAAGGAGCCCGCTCTAATATCCTCTGGCTCGGTTCCTGCATGGTTAAACCGGTTAAATCGCGAAATCAGACCGGGTTTAAGAAGCGGGGTATTACAATAGCATGGAGACCTGAATGGGTTCTTAGGACCAGGATCGTGACTATCCTATAGCTCAGCAACCGTAGGGGTTCTCTGGGTCGGGACTGTAGCTATCGGATGGGATTATTCACTAGGGATTTGCAATGACTGAAGGCGTACTTCGGACCGGCACATGTAGGCTCCTGACTCGCAACTAGCATATATCATTGGAAGACTGAAGGGAGTTCTCCGGACCAGTGAACCAGGGATATCCCCTATGTTGCAGCAGCACTAATACTCATTTTGGACTTAGAAATTACTACTTAGGATCGTTTATTAATAACCGAATCATATCATTGCATTCATCTAATTTCATTATTGTTGTTGTGGTGAGCATTTATACTTATTTTTATTTCTTTTATTGTTGCGGATGCATGTGTGTGTGTGTACCCCTCACTGGGCTTCGTGGAAGCTCCCCCATTTGTTAAACCCTCTTTTGATGGTGGAATCAGTGCAGAGGCAAGCTTGGGACTTCGGTGGCAATGGTAAGGCTTGTGTCTGCGAGACACCGTGTTAATGGACATCACTTCTTTATTTTCAGTTATTTATCCTTATGTATTTATAATCTTGTAATACCTGAGATCAGAATTCAAATGAATTTTGATACATGGTAATTATTGTTGTTTTATGATTATCCTTGTTGGCAACTCGGCCACGTGGTGATGATGATGTGGTCAGTTTGGGTGACGTGGATGAAAATGATGACATAACAGTGTCTAGTGTCATCGATGAGATAACAGAACTCCTTGGTATACATGGAATGGTTTGATACATCCTTAGTATGTGGTGCGGGTTTCTGGGTCAAAACTGGTAAAATTGGCCTATTTATGATCAGAGATATTTTTGGCAGTGAAAATGATATTTTTGGAAGATCGTTTCTTCATAAAAAATATAGATTGTAATTTATCTAGTCCAGTGCATCTAATTTTGTCACATTCCGATACCGTATGAAAAAGTTACGGAATTTATGGTAGTCGAGAGCAGTTTCAACATTGAAGATGAATTTTTTAAAGGAAGTGTTCTACATGTAACAATACGAAAAAAATCCAATCTTTCCAACGGTTCTAATTTCATCACGTTCCGATTCCTTATGAGAAAGATACGTCATTAAAAAATTCTAGGGGAATTTTTGTCTTTTTATATGGATGAGTCAGATGATTGAGTCTTCTAAAAAGTTGTAGAGCATCCAGTTATGATTCCAACACACTTTGTTTCATCTCAATCGGATATCGTATGAAAACGTTTTAAGTATTTTCGTAAAGCTGGTTCGAAAATCCAAACCGAAAATCCATCAGTTGCTCTCGGTGTTGGGTGGATTTTTTGGAATTTATTTTTGAAATTTGAAGGACTTTTTGTAATTTCAAGATTCTAAAGGTCTGAGTTGCGGGGGGTCTTTAAGCACTGAAATATATGGAGGCAGGGGCTTGATTGTAATAAAGGGGAGTAAAGGGAAGTGAAATGGATGGTCCAGATTCGACCACGTAGGCTTGATGCTCATCCAAAGGTTGCTGAGATTTTACGCTGACATGGACGAGATAGATGCTTGTGCGTAGGATTTGATTGGTTAGGTGCATAATCCTTGATGCACTGGCGCTACACCTTATCAAGGTATGTTGTGGTGTTTCGCACGTGCATAGAAGGTATAAAAAAGGATTCCGATCTTAAGGATCTCATAAGATCTGATTAAAGCCATCATAGAGGATTCGGATCCAACGGTCGATAAACCTTTTACATTTGTGAGTGGGAGACAAGCTTCTTTAAAATCCGAATAAGCAACCAATCAAAGATCGACAACAAAAAGTGCATGCTGATCGCTGACGTCAGCATGAAGTCATTAGTTGACTATCTTATTCAAATCTTGTGGTTGATATTTACTATCCATTATTTTAATCGGACGGTCTAAATTAAGAGATTCTCCTTGATGAGATCTACGGCCAGATTTGCGCCCCTGTTGCACACCGCCGGTGTAGCCTATGCCACTCATACGAAGATTCCATTTCAGGCTATCTCATTGCTCCAACTTCAAATGGTCATATCTCCCTCATTTTAACTTGGATTTGGGTGAACCAAGTTGCAGCTTCTTCATTTTTTCAAGCCCTACACCATGGAAACAAGAAAAATGAGTTTTGAGTGAAAAAAGGCTATAGTTTTGGTAGGATAAGCTTCCCCCTCCTTGTTGGTCCTTGAATGAATATGAATACTTGATGATAAATGTTCTTAGGCCATTAAAAGAGGTAAAAGAGGTGGTTAAGGTGTATTAATGATACATTAACTTAAAGCCAAAAAGGAAGAGAAGAAAGCAATGATGTGTTTGCTTTGAAGAGCAAGAAGCCAAGGAGAGAGAAGGTGTAAGCACCAAACTTGTCAATACAAGTTTTCAGTCATCTCAGGCAATCGGTTGTGAGATTCTCTAACCTTTGATTTACATTATATGCATGTATATATGTTAGGTTAGTTGTGGATGAACTGTAAGCATGCTAGCTAGTTGTGGATGTATATGCTAGGTAGAGCTTGACTGTAGGGCATTGATATAAGCCCAATTTAATTGTATTCTTTATTGAGTGCTTAGTGGTTGCTAAGCATTGGGAGTGGGTGCTCCTGTGTAGTGGGTGCTACACATTGTATCGGCACTGAGAGTGCCATCTCAGCTTCGGCTTGAGAAAATTGGGTGTGGGTGCTCTTGACTGTGGGTGCAGTCAAAAGTATTGTATTAAGTAGGTACGAAGCCTTTACAGGCACTACTCCGGGGATGTAGGTAAATTACCGAACCTCGTAAAAATCCTGTGTTGTGGGTGCTTGTGGTTTATATTTTATATTGAAGTGTATGGAATGTGGAATGGGTGTGCACACTTAGAAGTGCTTATGAGAGGCTGAGTATGCATACGACTGTGTGCGAACAGGGACAGGTATATCAGGTTTTTCTTGGTTAGATATCGGACAGATTTTTGGGGATCGAAATTGGACTCACTGATTCAACCCCCCTCTTAGTGACTGCCGGATTATAATAATTGGTATCAGAGTCGATACTCAGTGATAGTTTGATCAACAACTAAGTGATCCAAAGGTAGTGGCACTGACAGTATGGCAAGTGAATGCTATTCAAGACATGCACCAAAGTTTGATGGATCTGATTTTATCTTGTGGAAGAGGAGAATGCAGTCCTACCTAAGTTCACTAGGTTATGATGTTTGGGTATCAGTTTTGATTGGGTACAAGGAACCTGAAGGAGGTCCAGTTGACAATGAAGCTAAGAAGGCTTATTGTTACAATCAAAAGGTTGTGAATGCAATATTCTCAGCATTGGATAAGAGTGTGATGGCTAATGTAATGGATTGTGACTCGGCTAAGGATATCTGGGGAAGACTGAAGAGCATTTATGAAGGAGATGAAAAAATAAGGAATGCAAAGCTTCAGATCTTCAGAGGCCAGTTTGAAAGTCTACTAATGCAAGAGGGAGAGAATATTGACACCTATATGACCAGGGTAAATGAAGTGGTCAACTCTATTAGGGGTCTGGGAGCCAATCTAGAGGATTCAGTTGTTTGTCAAAAAATCTTGAGATCTTTGTTGCCCAAGTATGACTCCAAGGTGTCAGCTACTGAAAAGGCAAAGGATCTAGATACTATCACTCTTGGTCAAGTGCATGGCACTTTCACAGCTCTTGAAATGAGATGGAAAAAGGGCAAGTCCACTGACAAACAAGTTGCTTTCAAGGCAATGAAAAATTTAAAAATCAAAGAGAAGAAGAAGCAGTCTGTGGAGGATACTGATGAGAGTGAAGATAAAGTCATTTCACCAGAAAGTTGAAAAGGGGAACAACAAATATAAGGACAAGTTGCCTTTCAAATGCTTCAACTGTGGAAGGGTTGGACATTTTGCAGCCAAGTGTCCTAACCAAGGAAAAATAGAAAGTGATGAAGATGAAAGTGAAAAGAAAATTTATTACAAGGGAAAGAAGAAATTCTTCTCAAACAGATGCAAGAAAGGCAAGGATAAGAAGAAAAGTTTGGTTTCTAAGAAATGCAATGACATATCTGATGAAGATGATGAGGCTATGTTCATGGTCTCAATAGATATGGAAGAAAACAAAGAAGATTCTTCTAGTAAGGAAGATTTTATAGAAGAAGAAGAGGAACATGAAAAATCACATCTAGAGGTTGAACTCACAGTTGCCCTTAGAGAGCTTAAAAGAGAAAAGAAGAAAGTGAAAAAGGTCACTCAAAACCTTAAGGCCCAAGAACAAATAGTTCTTGAGTTGAGAGATCAAGCCAATAAGTCAAGGAAGACCTTAGATGATCTTGAGTATCAACTCTCACAGAAGACCATTGACTGCAACACTCTAGAGTTAGAGAAAGTGGCTTTGAATGCATAACTAGAGGATCAATATGAGATTCTTCCACAATTTGATGGTTATGCAGATGAGCTAGCTTTATTAAAGGCTAAGGTTGAAGACTATGGGAGAACTGAGATTGAGAGAGAAGACTTAGAAAATGAAGATGTTGAAGATGACTCTACTCCAAAAGAGCATCCTAGAAGTAAGAAGCTTAATGACATCATCAATGCTCAAAGATCAACTCACATCAAATTTGGGCTTGGATTTGTTGGGGAATTTTCCAAAAATACTAAGGCAAATGGTAAGGGAACAATACATAATCCTATCAAAGTCAATGACAGGAATGCTCAAAGAGGAAAGACACATGTTACTACTGCTGGCAATGTCAAGAGTGCAATACAAAAAGATAAAGTGCAGACTGGTCCAATCAGAAGAGGAAATCTATCTATATTCCATAAGACTAACCATGCTAGACAACCACAGTTGGTAAGGCCAAGCAGGAGAGCAAAGAGCTATGGATACAGTCAAGGTCTTCAACAAAGACCTAGAGCACTTGACAACTTCAGAGCTCCTTACAGATGGCAGATGGAACCTGTGATGCAGAGGCACACCTTTCAAGGTTATTGTTACAAATGCAACACATTTGGACACAAGATCTCAGATTGCAAGTTCAACAATGGTCCAAGGAGTTATGTGGATAGAAATTCTTTTGCACCCCTTATAGAGAAAACAGTTGAATGTTACAGTGCAACAACCTTGGACATATTGCAAGGAATTGTAGAACTGTGTTTCCCCCACAAAGACAAGAGAATAGAGGTAAACAGAGAGTTTTCAAAAACACAGAAGATGATGAGATGGAGAGACAGTTCTCAAGATAAAAACAAGCAAAAGAATCTCAATCTATCAAGAAAGTCTGGGTTCAGAGAGAGAGAGTAGAAGATGAAGAAGATACAACAGCATTTGTTATTCAGAGAGCTTTTAAGCCTCAAGGAGACTCTACTCCATGGATTCTTGATAGTAGTTGCTCAAGCCACATGATAGAAGATAAGGAAATGTTTGAACAATTATATGACTTTGAAGGTGGATCTGTGAAATTTGGCAACAACAATGGTGCCAGAATTACAGGGAAGGGGTCCATAAGTCTGAACTATGGGAAGGTGAAATCCCTTGATGTCTTGTATGTTGAAGGGCTCAAACACAGTCTTTTCAGCATCAGTAAAATTTGTGACAAAGGGCATGAAGTAACTTTCACTAGTAAAGGGTGTGAGATAAGAAGATCAAGCAGTGGAAAGGTTGTAGCTACTGGACAGAGAACTTCAGGGAACTTGTACACCTTGACAGAGTTAGAGAAAGATTCTTGCATGATCAGCATAGATGAGGAGACATGGTTGTGGCACAGAAGACTTGGGCATATCGGTTTTAAGAACCTTGCGAAGATTTCTTCGAAGAAGGCAGTGAGAGATATTCCTGAGTTAAAGAAGCTCTCCAATCCTATATGTGCATCTTATCAGAAGGGAAAGAAAACCAGAATCTCCTACAAGTCTAAGGAGTACTATTCCAGCTCTCCATTGCAGTTGATTCACACATACCTATGTGGTCCTATGAGGACACCTAGCACCTCAGGAGAGAGATACATCATGTTGTTTATTGATGATCATTCAAGAATGGTGTGGGTGATGTTCTTGAAACATAAGTCAGAGGCTTTAGAAAGATTTAAGATCTTTAAGAAGCAAGTTGAGAATCAGACAGGGAAGAAGATAAAGTGTTTGAGATCTGACAGAGAAGGTGAGTACAGTTGGGATGATTTTGAAGAATACTGCTATGAGCATGGTATCAAGAAACAAACTTCAACTCCAAGAACACCCCAACAGAATGGTGTTGCAGAGAGAAAGAATAGAACAGTGCAAGACATGGCTAGAACAATGTTGGCAGAGAATGACATGGGTAAAAAGTTCTAGAATGAGGTAGTTCTACCTGCTGTGTACATCCATAACAGATGTATTTTGAGACCACATGAAAGCAAGACTCCATATGAAATCTGGTTTAGAAGAAGGGCTACAGCAAAACACTTCAAGGTCTTTGGTAGCAAGTGTTACATCAAGAACACAACACAAGATTTGGGTAAGTTTGATGATAGGGCTGATTCAAGTAAGGCCTATAGATGCTACAATAACAGACTTGAAAAAATTGTAGAGAGTGCTGATGTCACAGTTGATGAAAAAAGGGATATTCCTTCAGGCTCAAGAAATGAACTTCCAGAATTTCAAGATCTTGATGATGAGAATGACCTAGTTGATAGTAGACCCAAAAGCAAAAATGAGATTGATGTTGAACAGGCTGAGGTAGATTTAGATGAGCAGATGAGACATAACAGAGTTGATCAACAGAAAACAGATGAGTTAATCATTGGTGACCCCACTGTAGGTGTTCAGACTAGAAGAATGAAGATCAACACCTACTCTCTTCTTTCGAAGATTGAACCAAAAACTGTTGATGAGGCAAGAATGATGAGAGTTGGATGAAGGCTATGAATAAAGAACTTGATTAGATAGAGAGGAATCACACTTGGGATCTAGTCCTTAGGCCAGTTGATAAGAATGTGATTGGTACTAAATGGGTTTTCAGAAACAAACTCAATGAAGATGGTCAAGTGGTGAGGAACAAAGCAAGACTTGTATACAAGAGGTATGCTCAAGTGGAAGGCATTGATTTTGAGGAAACTTTTGCTCCAGTGGTAAGACTTGAGGCTATCAGAATATTTTTGGCTTTGTCAGTGTACAAGGGGTTCAAGGTCTATCAGATGGATGTCAAATCAGCTTTTCTAAATGGAAACTTGGAAGAGGAGGTTTACGTAGAGCAACCTGATGGGTTTCAACTGAGTGAGGACCCCACTCTTGTGTGTAGATTGAAGAAGGCATTGTATGGTTTGAAACAAGTTCCAAGGGCATGGTACCCCAGATTGGACTCTTATTTGTGCAAGTTGGGTTTCAAGAAAGGCTTAGTGGACAGTAATCTCTACATCAAAACTGAAGAAATCAGTTAGCTTGTGGTGGTTGTGTATGTAGATGATATCATCTTTGGGGGTCACAAAAATAAATTATGCAAAGATTTTGCAATGAGGATGCAAGATGAGTTTGAGATGTCTATGTTGGGTGAACTATCATTCTTCTTGGGTTTGCATATCAGTCAGAAGAAGGAAGGTAACTTCATATCTCAGTCCAAGTATGTGAGGGAGATGTTGAAGAGATTCACCATGGAGGATTGCAAGCCAGTTAGTACACCTATGATGATTGGGTGTAAGTTGAGCAAGGAAGATGACTCTCCATCAGTTGACCACACCTCGTATAGGTGAATGATTGGTAGCCTATTATATCTGACAGCTAGTAGGCCTGGCATCTTACAAGCTGTGTGCATAGTAACCAGATTCCAAGTAGGACCAAAAGAGACACATGTGGCAGTAGTGAAGAGAATTTTCAGATATTTGAAAGGGACTAGTGAGTTTGGGTTATGGTATCCAAAAGTCAAGAGCTTTACTTTGTCAACTTTTTCAGATGCAGATTGGGCCGGATGTGTAGATGATAGGAAGAGCACCAGTGGTGGTGCATTCTATTTGGGGAGCAACTTAGTGGCATGGCATAGTAAGAAGCAAGAGTCAGTCTCTCTTTCAACTGCAGAGGTAGAATACATTGTAGCTACATCTTGTTGTACACAAGTATTGTGGATGAAGCAGATATTGAAGGATCTGAGTGTGGAGGTTGAGCAGGCAGTGCCACTATATTGTGACAATACTAGTGCTATCAATATCTCCAAGAACCCGGTGATGCATTCTAGAACGAAGCACATTGCTATCCGATATCATTTCTTAAGAAACAAGGTGCTGGAAGGTGAAATAAGGATGGAGTTTGTTCCCACAGTAGAGCAGGTGGCTGATATCTTCACTAAACCACTTCCCAAAGATCAGTTTGAGTTCCTTAGACAGAAGCTGGGAGTGGTGGTTCTTCCAAAGCACTAGTGGCATTGGGAGAGGGAAGCAAGTTGCTTGATGTTGCTACCCCCATATTAGACTCAGGGGGAGTCCATTGGTTCCACCCTTTGTACTTGTTGTCAAAGGGGGAGAGAGTTACTCATCGGAGCTTTGGAGTGTATTAGTGATGAGGTGGTTGCCAACAACTCTAAAGGGGGAGATTATTGTTTTATGGTTTTCATTATTGGCAACTC
>NC_056564.1:10242840-10355726 GCF_013358625.1 Macadamia integrifolia | reverse complement strand
AAATGCAATGAAGGAAAAACTGCCTTTGAGGCATGAACTACGCTCGACCTGATTCCTAAATTTTTAGGATAGGTAGGTAGGTTGAAAGTCAAAATCGAGCTCGGTCATATTTCCCCCACACCTCATAGCGGGTTGGACCTAATTTTCCATTTTTAGCTATCCCTTTCCCCTTTCAGACAAATGGTTTCTCGCTACTCTTATCATCAGGAGGTGATCGAGTCCGACTAAGAACTCTTCCCACCGTCTCTCAAATTCGACGGATTCCAAAGAGTTTTCATCTTCAGTCCTTTTTTCAAAATGACTATTTTGATTGACGTGATTTCTCTCGTGAACTCGTCATCCTTGCAAATAATTGTCTTGATCTGGATCGAAGAGTCCATCTATTGTTCTCCTATTCAACGGTTCCCAAGAGTTTTCAATAGCCCCTCTTTTAGCTTAACTTTTTTTTAGTCAGTATAATCCTCTCATGAGGTCACTATCCAAAGTAGTATCCGTACTCTACCCGTGGCAGAACCATCGGGTTAGTTTCCTTCGGTATGTGTGTCTTAACATTTGTTTTAGTTTAGGGTTTGGGCCCAGACATGATCGTGGTCATCTGAGAGACCAACCTTACATTTTCTAAATTGGCTCAAAGGGTTCTTAGCTTTTGCAAATGACAAGAAAAAATAAAAAATAAAAAAAATCAGTATGCTTTTGGTGGATGTATCATATGATATTCCCCTATAAATTGGTCCAACCCTTGGTTACAGCTCATTTGGAACCGTTCTAATATTTCAAGCGAATTCAGACCTTTAACTACCATGATGCAACAAATTGGCCTGAGCGACTGGGAGCCCTCACGGAGCGAAGCATCAGGTGGGAAGTCCACTGGTGGTCAGTTCGGAACCCTGTTTTACACACTTCTGGCTGTGACTATGTCAGGTTGTTAGGCATATCCCATACCTCCTTCTACATACCAGTTCGCTTCATGCGTCAATTCGATTTACCTCAGGGTGCTCTAGGGGATGTGGGTACCACGCCTATCACAGAGGCTTTAACAGAAGGTTTGGTGAATTCCATTGCAGCCTCGTGGAACCATTTGGCTCGCCTAGGTTAAGGTTATTAAATTGAAGATCTTTTGGTCTGGGTAGCGTTTACTGAGGAGTCGTTCCCCACCTTTCTGCATTTCAAAACTTGTAGTAGCCGTGACGCCATTTTTTTTTCCTTTCAATGAAAAGACTTTGTCCTTTATGATGATCAATCTACTAGCAACATTCTCCTTCATGAACATATGGGCTTTGTGTGTTTTTACTAACCACTAACCTTCGTATGATGGTGCTCTTTCCAAGCCCTCTGGCTTTCGGATCTAGACCTCTCGTGGATTCGGCATGTGATGGCATCTCGAACACCATTGGGATCTCTTAAATTCAATGTAGTTGTTTGTTGCTAACTTTGCTAAGCTTCATGTCCTTATTCAGGTATTTGAGATCTAGAATCTCCCAAGTTTTCCTTTGCTAATTCCAATGTAGGTGCACAACCAAACACATCGTCGGCACCAATTTCGTGAGAATCCTCAGGATCACAACCGAGCACCGTTGTCGATCCTAGCTGAGCACCGTTGTGCGAGGACGATCATCCCCTGCAGAGAATCCCAAGGTTCATAGTCTTGTACGATTGCCAATACGGACGTCGGCACCAATTTCGTGAGAATCCTCAGGATCACAACCGAGCACCGTTGTCGATCCTAGCTGAGCACCGTTGTGCGAGGACGATCATCCCCTGCAGAGAATCCCAAGGTTCATAGTCTTGTACGATTGCCAATACGGACTATCCGCACCAACTTTTTGAGAATCCTTAGGATCACAACCGAGCACCGTTGTTGATCCTAGCTGAGCACCGCTGTGCGAGGATGATCATGCCCTGCAGAGAATCCCAAGGTTCATAGTCTTGCACGACTGCCAATATGGACTATCCGCACCAACTTTTTGAGAATCCTTAGGATCACAACCGAGCACCGTTGTTGATCCTAGCTGAGCACCGTTGTGTGAGGATGATCATCCCCTGTAGAGAATCCCAAGGTTCATAGTCTTGCAGTTGGAAACTCAAACTTTCGACGTCACGCAGTGTGGGCATTACCTCTATATTGACCAACCACGGCAGGTTTTCAATCATAGTAACATCCACACGCTACCCGATTTCGAATGTGTTATCGATCGACATTTCCTACCTTTGGTCTTATCGCTCGTTTCGCATTTGCATTTGCACCTCCGCCATCCTTGAGCCGGATGTCGGCAGTACATTGCTCTTGGTGACAAAATGGTGTGTTCTTTTCTTTTCCTTTCGATCGTTACACAGGTCTCAGTCAAAGAGGGGCAATCTGTAGACACCGAATTTTGTCACCCCCCGGCAATGATGACAATATGAAAGATTACATATTGGATATTTTAGACTTGGAAAATTTTCAAACTTAGAGTAGAAAATGACCATATTTTGCTATAAAATTTCAAGAGAAAATGTTTTCAAAAATTAGAATTTGATGTTGTGGATTATTGTTGTTTGTCACCTCAAGTCGGACATTACACTTTGATGCGAGAACTATGCCAATCGACGCCCGATTCTCTCTTTCATTATATGATTTGGGTCCCTACTTTATACATATTTTTGTAAAGGTTTCCGATCAAGACTACAATCATGTCTCACATCATTAGATAGTGCTCGGACTGAGCTTTCTAACGACATATTACACGTCAAATTCCGACGAACGGTTTGAAAGATATGACCCCCGAAAGTTGACTCCAAAGTTCGATATCAGATTCCATTCCGAGCAACCAAAGGGTGCCACATGGCGCCCAAACCCCTTTGTCCAAAAGAAATCCTTTTTGGACAATTCTCTCTAGTTTTTTAGTCCCACATCGGAAATTTGAGAGAATTGTCCCAAGTCCCAAGGTTATAAGAATAGCTCTTCCTCTCTTCCAAAGAAAAAAAGAAAAAAGAGGAGGATTTGGGAGAAGGAATATGGTTTTTGCTAATTCCCTCTAAAATCAAATATTCTTCAAGTTTAAGAGTTTAATACATTAATCCTTCCTTGAGCCGGAAGATCTTGTCCGGTTCGGTTCGATTCGGGGCTTGAAGCACAAGGGTTATCTCCCCTTGTTTTTTTATTAAAGCCGGTTTAAGGTATTTTTTTTTTCTTCCCAATAGCGATTTAGAATTAGTTTAATTAATAGATTAGTTCCTAATTTATTAATCATTGATTTATTTAGATTAATTATGTTTAATTAGTCTCAGTTTGGTTCAATACGGTTTATTGGATATAAATTGATTTATTCAGGTCCAATTAAAGATATTCAGGTTTAATTGATTCTTTTAGTTTAGTTAAGCTTAATTGTTTTTTTTTACATGTTTACCTTTATTTGGTTTATTTTTTTTAGTTACTTTTTGTTCTTTTAATCTGGACCCTTGGATCAGAATTTTTCATATAACCTTCTTCTTTTCTTCTTCTTAGTCTTCTCTTCTTCTTATTCTTCTCTTCTTTTCTTTTTCTTCTCCAGCCGAACCTGCACCTCCTTCTCTTTTTCTTTTTCTTCTTCTCTTCTTCTCTTCTTCTCTTTTCCTTCCCTGCTGCTGCAACCCCTAACCGGCAGTAACCAAACCGCAGCCGCACCTAACCTGCACCTCCTTCTCTTTTTCTTTTTCTTCTTCTCTTCTTCTCTTCTTCTCTTTTCCTTCCCTGCTGCTGCAACCCCTAACCGGCAGTAACCAAACCGCAGCCGCACCTAACCCTCCTCTCTTCTTCTTCTTCTTCTTTTTATTCTTCTCTTCTTCTCTTTTCCTTCCCTGCTGCTGCAACCCCTAACCGGCAGCAACCGAGCCGCAGCCGCACCTAACCCTCCTCTCTTCTTCTTCTTCTTCTTTTTATTTCTCTTTTCCTTCAACACCCCAACACCCAGTCACCATTACTAATCTATTCAAAGACACCTTTGCCTTTCGTTTCCATCACCCATTAGACCTTTTCAATGTCCTGAACGAAGGCCCTTAGTCTGTTGCTGAAAACCTTATTATTCCGGACCATTGGAGGGACTCAGATTGGGACTTTGACTCAACTGACTTCTTGATTCAGTTACATGGCCTTCCAATAGAACTCCAAGATATTCAACTAGCTGCACGCCTAGCTGCAAAGGTCTATCCCTGTTCCAAAGTCATGCATATCAATGGAGTCAGATTAGGGGAACACATTCAATACTTCAGAGCTCATACCAGGGTTAACATTACCAAATTGCTGAAATCCTCCATCAACATCAAACGAAGGAATGGTGATGACTGCCCCATTGAAGTCCAGTACAAACGTCTTCCCCTCTTTTGTGCTTACTGCGGCCTCATAGGCCATGAAGATCAGTGTTGCACCGTCCTCTTTCACACTGAACAAAACCATCGCCAGACCCATGGCTGCAAGTACCTTTGCCCTGCTTTTAGTTGACGCAAAATCCCAAGCACTATACGTGGATTCCCAAACAGCCCCGCCTGAATCCCATCTCCTCCCCTTTTTCCAAAATCCATCTCCAGCCCATGGTCTTCTTTTCTTTTTCCTATTTTATTTTATTTTTTTTATTTCTTTAATTTGCTGATTAAATAATCCATATTTGTATTTATGTTTTCTATGTGGAATCTTCCCCTCCTTTTGTTCTTTATTTTTCTTTTATCGATTTTTGGTTTGATTTTTATTTTATTTCCCTCTTAATAACGTATGGGACGTAGTCTAGGGCGTATGTTAGCAAGGGCGTGGCTGGCCCCTCAAACCAGCCTGTAGCATTAGGATGTATTTGGGAAATGAGTTTGTGTTATAATTCATCCAGCTTTCCCTTCCTTTAATTTAATCATTTCATCATCTTTCTTTAAATGCAATAAAAAACCAGATCTTGTTTAAAAGAGTGCAATTATTATACTTGTATTCCAATTCATCTAGCTTTCCCTTACTTTAGCTTGTTTAGCTTCCTTTAATCATTTCATTTAGCTTCTTTGATTAGTTTAATTGCTTAAGTTCATATATCATTTTTTACTAGTGTTTTTCTTTATCGTAATTAGTTATTTTAATTATTTAATGGGTTCAATTAATGTAATGTTTAGACTCTAATGTAATGTAGGTATAGCATGAAATAATAATTAGACATATTTAATTTAGAGGGTAATTAACTAGATTAATTAGTTAAAAGATTCTCTTCTCATTAGCTTAACTAGGGTTTTGAAAAATGTTTAACTCATCTTAGGTTAGCTTAAGGTAAACAAAATTAGTACAATTAGGTTTCATAATTAGTTTAATTAAACCGTAGGTTTAGTTTAATCCACCTACACTAGATTAGGTAGATTAGGAAAAATGCATTCATTTAATGTAATTAATCCGTTTCACTTTTATAAATTAATTAGGTCTCATTTAATTTATAAATATTTTTACCAATTAGATTAAGTAGGATTGCAATAATTTATTTCACAGATTACTAGGGATTAGGATTAATCATTTTTAATTAATTCAATTTAGGATTTCATAAATTCATTGATCATCCATCTAGGTTAGGTCCAATTAATCGAGTTAGTTCAATTTAGGGTTTCATAAGTTGCTAAACTAATCCTAGGTTTAGGCTTATTTAATTAGCTTAATCTAAGACTCATAATACATTAATTAAATCATTTAGGGTTTTTAATTTTAATCAGCGTAATCATTTCATTATTTGCATCATAACCTAGCTAGCATAATTTAGACACTTGGTTTAGGGTTTTCACATGTCATGCTTAGATACCTAGTTTAGAGTTTTCAGTGACCTAGATTTAGGACTAGTTAGTAGGGTACAAACAAACTTTGGTCAAACAAAAGGAGACCGGCCTTAGGGTCGGGTAGACTAGGTGCCTAACACCTTCCCAGTCTGTCACTTGACACTTGTCTAGAATCTTGGTGCAAACCAGCCTTATCCATCAGAGTCATTAGTCTCTCTCCCTTGATTGGGGGAGACATTTATGGGTCCTAGACCCTTTCTAGGTGGCGACTCCCTTTTACACATAACGTGTATCCCACCTTGGCATTTGATGACCAGGGGATACTATCTCATCTCATTAGGGTCGAACCCTAGCGTGTGTACACGTGCTACGCGCCATATCGAGATCCCGCGGGGCGGATGTCCATGGTACCTACAATATCGTGTATCCAAGATAAACGAGAAAGATCATAAAGCCAGATCTTAACCAAAAAGTGGATACAAATTTGGTTGGTTAGTTAGATTTCTTCTAGCAGAGGGAGAAAAAGTGTCACACCCCACCTCCACTCACCTAGAGGCTAGTGACATGGACACGTACATGTGTCCACAATCCATCTAGGATCCACAATGCAATACTTTAAATTCATACAATTATGAAATGAATCTAAGATCACATACTTATCATATAAACAAAATATATCCACTAATGATTTCTATTGATATTTACCATATTTACACAAAAGAATGTTTTCACATTTGGATCATAATTACAGTTATGCCCCTATAGGGCTACATCTACTATCTACAAAAAAAAAATAAAAAAGAGAATATGTTACTCCCATCTTCAGCGTGCTCCAAAAGCACAGTCATCACACACACATCCATCATCGTGCCCACCTAGCTCCTCATCCCAAAGGTCACCTCCGTAGAGAGCTGGATCCTCAATCACAGTGTTCGAAATGTTACCTAAATCAACATTTAAGAAGGGGCAACAATGGGGGTGAGCTTTCACGAAGCCCAGTGAGGGGTAACACACACAAGCAATCATGACATCCAAGAAAATGCAATAGTATAAATATCCATGCCCAACCACATCAATATGAATGCAATGACATGATCCATTTGTTATTAAACAATTCTAACCAATAATTTCTAAGTCCAAAAGGGGTATGAGTGCTACTGCAACATAGGTGTTATCCCCAGTCATGATTGTACGTTATCAATCCCTAAGGATATAAGCTAGTTGCGAGTCAGGAGCATATCGATTTCTACATGGTTACTTTGGTACCCAGTAAGCCCCTATTAATAATCCCTCACAATACCATTACATCGAATCCAACATCGCATGTAGGGTATACCCGTCACTAAATCAAACATCATGTGAGGGTCTGTCACGATGCTGGCATCTGCGCACCTCAGTCACCAAAAATTATCCTCAACCACAGACCATCGGACGAAAGGATTAGCCAATACGTAAACCCCTATTGGCAAGGGTTGTAGCACCAGGGTCGTTATCCTAATCCAATGCAATCTAATATGCCACAACACCATTCAATCACTCTCACACACACACACGCTCATCTTGAGTATGCCATCGACACCAACCATTGGCCACCCTGCACCCCAGTCTCTACATACACATGCACACACACACACTCACCTTGAGCATGTAGTGCCTCAACACCATTGGCCACCTTGCACCCCAGTCACACACACACACACACTCACCCTGAGTATGCAGTGCTGTCGGCACCAACCATTAGCCACCCTGCACCCCAGTCATACACACATATACACACACATACATACACTCACCCTGAGCATGCAGTGCTGTCGGCACCAACCATTGACCACCTTGCATCCCAGTCACACACACACACACATATGCACAATCATAATCCACATTCTCATGCCACATCAACACTTTACACAAGGAATAATATAATAATATGAAAAATTATATAATTCCTCCGCATATGCATTATGATACAAGCATTCCATAAAAACATACAAAATCCCCTCACCTCAAGTCCTAGGTGATGATGGATAACCGATGGCCTCACATTGTATCTCGTCACCTCTTGGTTCTACTCCTAAGATACATAAGGATTTTAAGAAATAAACTGCACATAGAGAAATGAGACCCTAGGCCCATAGAGAAATGAGACCTTGGGCACATGTTCTAGCTTCATTTCCTATTTATCTTTTCTTTGAAATCATTCTCAACTTAGGGTTTTATGATCATAGGGTTAATTTATATATGGGGGATGTTCACCCACCTCAATTAGCTTCGATTAAGTGTAATTAATGGTTTAATTAAGATAGGTTTACACAATGAATCCAAATTCCCCAAAGTTTCAGTCGCGACTAAGTAAAATTTGAGGAATTTCGGTTGACGGTGTAGGTAGTGACCACCAATGGCTTATGTGGTCACCCCAATCCACTATACATATATTTAATTTCATTTTCCCTAACCCAATTTCTGGTTTGAATGGTGGGGTATAAAGGGTTTGGGCAAATCCCAACATTTCTAGGGTTTAGTTACCTAAATTGGGGATTTTACTACGGAGGGCTCATAGACTCAAATTAATCCATTAATCTTGTTAGGATAGGTCTCTTACACTAAATCCCTCTCCCAATTGTAGTTTTAACAAGTGGGAAAGTGGGTTTTAGTAATTTTCCCCATTTCTAGGTTTTATATTGCCCAAATTGGGGTTTGAAGTGGGGATTTCTTAAAGGAAGGTTCATAGGTTCCAAAGGAATCATTGATCTTGCTAATCAAATCCCCCTCCTAATTAGTAGTTTTAGTGAGTGGAGAGGTGAGAATCAATTGGGGTTTCTCTTACCTAGCTTAAGAAAGAGTGGAAATGAAGAGAGAGAGAGAGACAACTTCCTATAAGGTAGCGAGAGAGAGATGGTTTACCTTAAAAATGGGTAGATGCTCCCTTTGCTCCCCTTTTCTTCCTCTTCCCTTGCTCTTCCCTTCTTCTTCTTCTTCTTCTTCTCCTTTCTCTCTTCTCTTGCTTTTAGTTTGGTAGGAATGAAAAGAATGGGTAAGGACTTTATTTTTAGAGTCACTTAAGTTAACTAAGGTTTGTTTGGCAAAATAATGGGTTTCTACCATTTACTAGTTTAAACTATAATTTGAGATAACGGGCCTACCTTGGGGTGTCCCAATATATTAATCTACTTCTAATTATGTTATCCCATCCTTGGGATTGGGTTTGAGTTATCCAGGTGCAAGGGGTTGGGCCCCACGGCCAAATAACCCCGTTTTGGCCTATATTTTCACTTTTAAGGTTCAAGGATCTTCCCATGAAGTATGAGGGCTTAACTAACATTTTCTTCTACGCCCGGAACCCCTTTCAATTTTTAAGACATGAGTAGCAAGTGCAAGTGGGGTCATCCTTCTCTTCCCGGCAAAATATGGCTGCTACCCAGTATTCATCGGTACTAGTATCCTCCGGTGCCTCATCTGTACAAATAAAAATAAGAATTTTAGGGCATGGGTATAACAAAAAGTAATGGAAAAGGTTTTACTAGGAAAGAGAGGATGCAATGTACAACCCTTTTTTATTCAGGTAAGAGGCTTTGACCCTCCTATTTCTCTATTATGCTTAAATTGATATAGCCTATAAAACATAGAATTACAATTCTCACATACTGTCCCAATATCTTTGTCCATTGAAGTGTTTCTCTTCTAATTCCTTCAATAAAACTGATCAATAAATTCTCACTAAACCTTTTTTAGTTCCACTTAAGAAAATTATCCAATAGGAGCTAAAATTCTCACCTAGTATTCTTCTATACAACTCCTATATGTTCTTCAACTTGCTCTATTTAGTATTTTCAACCATTGTAGGGTATATGCTGCTGCCATGATTATAGAGTTAGGAAGCTTGGACCATCCATGTGCACCCTAATAGAACTCTACAGTCAAGACAGTATATGCATAATTAACTGCTAAAATATTAAAACCAAAGTGAGGATACTCAAAAGGGTCTAGCTAAAACAGGAGGAGGTTTCTTGTTGGTTATCAACTTGGGCCAAGAAGTTTGAATCCAACCAGAATCAATTCTGCCCTCACCCAGCAATAGTAGGCCCCAAGGAGAAATCAAGACCTCTTAGTTGTGAAGGGGTCCTTGCCGCTACACCGTGGGGTTACAGAATCAGGTTTTTCCCACTGCACTGCCATTTCCGATGGTGAAATGGTGGAGGTATGCAATAATTTTGCAGCTAGCATTACATTTTAATGAATGCAATGTTTGACGCTTATGTTAATGCAGAAAAGCTTTCCCTACATCAAGTCAGATTAGGGGATATAGCACATATTTGATTCCAGATGGTTGGTATAGAAGCTTGTGTGGATCAGTTCCAAAAGTAATCCACTCCGGTAGTTTTACATAAATGGTGATCAACTAACAAACCAACTGGATAAAAACTAAAAAACATCAAGAGAAACCTCCCCTACCCCCTACCCCCTACCAGAAAAAAGAAAAAGAAAAAAAGGGAAAGTATCAACATTGTAGCTGTAACCTTAAAGAAAAGTCCATTTTGGTAACTGACAAATTATGAGTGAATCATTTCCAAAATCACCTTCTCTGCTACTTAACTAATCTTCATTATAAACTAGCACAAGAAACAGCATGAACAGCTCAACATCTATAGAATTGTGACACATCATAACTTAAAACCATTCATCAAATTTGGGAAGACAGAACACATGAGAAAGAGGGAGAAAGATATAGCCTGATGCCTACGAGCTGTTGATCTTGAATGTTTTGACTTGAGAATTATCTTAAAGAAGTGAAGCCCCTCCACCAGGAAATTTATCTCACCATAGGCTTCTTCGTATCTCCGGGATAGGCACATTGTAGAGAACATTGGATTATCTATATACCACACCTGTGTATCTTAGGGCCAATAGAGAGGATATTTTCTTTATATTTGGGCACCAGACAACACAAGTGAGCTGCTGCGGATGGAAAGGCAATGTGATGGGAAATACATTGTGGACTTTAACAGTGAGTTTAACAAAATTGGAATGAAAATGCAAAGTTTATGCTGTTCACAACAACATTAAGAGTGGAGATGCCTGCTTGCATTTGTTGTGCTGCCACAATTCATAATTAGTTGTGCTTTTCTTCCTTGTACCATATCTTACAATGTGGTAATAGTTTAAGATAAATGGAGGCGATGTTTTTATACTGCTCCCTTATTTTTTACTCTTTCACACTCAACTGGTGGGAAGTTCATAGAAGTGACATAAAGTCATTAGGACAACCCCTCCACAGTGGTGTTGTAGGCACTCTTAATAAGCATCCAATTTTCATAGAACCTGCATATCACTAAATCTGCTTTTTATTATAATTCCAAAGTGCTCTTCCAATAATTATAAATATGTTGTTTCTTGAATTTACATCCTTCAGACCAAGTCTTCTTCCTTTGTTTAATTTTTTTTCTCATTTATTATCTCTGTGACTGGGGTTTCTTTGACTTAAATGAAAATTATTCTCTGTAAATCCTTCAGACATCCTTCAGACCAGATCTTCTTCCTTTGTTTAATTTTTTTTCTCATTTATTATCTCTGTGACTGGGGTTTCTTTGACTTAAATGAAAATTATTCTCTGTAAATCCTTCAGACATCCTTCAGACCAGATCTTCTTCCTTTGTTTAATTTGTACATCAGATATGTTTCCTTGCAGGAACAGGGGCCATGAAACTAGAAAAAGTCTTGCCTGAGTCCTTATTCAAGTTTGGTTCCATTGAATTCTTTATCTCGCAAAGTTTAAGCACGGAATTTTTATCATTTGTGCAGTATTTGCCAAAACGCCTTGCTGAGAGATGTCTGACAAAGGCCCTCAAAGAGTATCGAGTCGAAAGTGTTCATTTTTTTTATTCACTGATAGGTAAGTCCAAGGTTCCATTAGAGAGTATAATGAAATACAATGTTAGAGAATGCTAAGTCTTGTTTTGCACACCCTAGAGATGGATTAATAGAGATGGGGTGCTTTTTCATGCAACTGATCAATGCCAGATCTGTCGCAAAAGAAGAGGCTTGCTTGATAACATTCAAATTTATCAGGATGTTAATTGAACTAATCATTTCAGATTTTAATTATAATGTGAACCATGTTGCACTTGTGATTGCTAATGGACAATTACAATATTATTTCACATAGGATAGATACTATACTGATCTAATTCTACTTTCTATTTTCTTGGTGTGTAGCATTGCAGGATCCAAGGGATGCAGGGTCAAATTGGATGCTCCATTTGTCTTATATCCCATTAGCATTTTTCTGTACATGGAGTAGAATGTTGTTAGGGAAAAAACTCTGCTCTAGGATGGACTTACAGCTTCAGGATAACATTAACCAGCTGTATGTCTCAATTGTTTTGCTACCCCTCGCATATGATGTAGTGCATGCAGCATTATAATGGTTGAGAATTAACAACATAATGGTTGAGAATTAACAAGGCAGCAAAGTTAAAACATCTACAAGACACGAGAGAGGTGTTGTGGGGGGACATATTCTTCAGTCCCACATCAGCCAAAGAGGAAGATTATGAGGCCGTGAGCGGACAATATCATGCCAAGGTTACACATGAAATTTGTTTACATGGAGAGAGAGAGACAGAGAGAGAGAGAAATGATTGCATCCCTGGACATACACTAATAGTAGAGGTTTTGCACCCCCAGAATAGATTTCTTATATACAATGATGTGCAGAAGAGCTATGATTTTACGAAGGATATCACATAGTTGGACTTGAACACTAGACTATCAGGTGCTCCAGCATTCTCGTTACTTTTAGCATTAAAGATTAGACGAACAACCATGACTAATGGGTTCAACAGCTCGGAATATATGAACACGCATTACATTCTTCCTTCCTCCAACTTCAATCAACTCAAACACACAAGCATCACCTTCCACCAGATTGTTTCCTTTCCAAAATTCAAGCAATCCATTTCTCAGATGGGTACGTCCATCTCTCTCATGATGTATTTTGAATGTCCACAACCTCCCCTGCGGATCCTGGACCTCTACTATCTCCTTTTCTGTGAACCCATTATTTACTGCAACGGCCTTCGGAACAGTCTGCCATCCAAGGTCAATAAACGATCGTATGAGGTGATTAGTTTCCTTCCAATGAAATAAAAAATCGAAACAATCTAATTGGTCAGATTGATAGGGAAAACTCACAATCTGATATTTTCTGCTTGTTCTCATTATCTGGGTGAAATGTGGATTGTCTGTTTTGAATAAGCGCACTGTTTCGACTCTCCCATTCCTTTCAATCTTGTTAGCTGGCATCCTCTTCCTCCACTTCTTCTCTGACACACTAGATTCACCTATACACGAATTAAAGCTTGTGAAATTCAAAACAAAAACAAAAAACCATTTTGTGTTTGAATTCAGCCAAAAAAAAAACAGAGTATTCTCCAAGAACTCACTTGTCATTTTACCATAAGTAACCCCTTTCTCTGAGGATTTGAGCCTCTCATTCTTCCCAAGTACTTTATTCAGTATCTGGGAAATGGGTTTTTCTTTCTCTACTTCGTGCATGGGAATTTTCTTCTTAGTTTCTGATATGGGTTCATCTTCATCATCAAAGGAAAAAGGATCTTCTTTCTTTGTATAGTGTTTTTGTCCATTTTCATGATCACTATTCTTCCTCCTCCTCTTAGCTGACAGCGGCAATTCCTTTTCGCAAGCAGTTTTGGCAAATATAGTGACCCTAAACTTAGAATCTCCATTGTACCTGAAAATTAAGAATTCTCCAGGTTTCAAAGAGTGATACCTCACAAATTTCCGCCAACCCCTTCGAAAAAACCAGTTCTCCTTGAACTTTTTAACCCTCACAGGCCAACGCTTTCCATTCGGACTTTGAAGGATGAATATTCCTGGCAAATCCCGATTAAAATGCTTGATAAATTCTGGAGGTATCAGCTGAGAAAGGAAAAAGGCAGCTCAGATTAGTCCCAGTCTACCAAAACAGAGACCAACTCCTTAGTTCTTTGTAACTCAAATGGTAAACAAATTAAATGATATCACAAATGGTAAACAAATTAAATGATATCACAGAAAAAAAAAAAAAAAACTCAAATTAAATGATGTTTACCAGTCGCTTTGAGAAATCACCGATGAGGACTTTGAAGAAGGAAGGTTGGATCTGTCGACGGTTTGGTTGTCTACCCATTTGGAAATTGAAATTTTTGAATTTGAATTTTGCATATGAAACTCCGAAAAAGGATCGCAGAACAAATGTTTATGGGGAGGGGGCCTTTGTCAGACATAAATAGAGAGAACCCTTCCATCTTGGGCACTAGAAACTAAGATTTCATCCGTGCAAGCAACGGTACAACGGCACGAGTGTACTTGAGTCTGACAGTCATGGTTGCCCTTTTTCCCATTCTAACGGTCAGCTCAACTGTAGTTCGGACTTGGGTCCGTTGGTTCTTGGTTTATCTGAGTGTAACGGTAGGATTAAATGGTTGGAAACAAGTAGGCTGGGTGTCACTGAGAGGTGAGGGGTGAGGACCTGCTGTAATCCTGTTAGATCAAACACCAAGAAATACGAAATAAAATAGACAAAAGGTCTGCACGATACAAAGATTTAACGAGGTTCACACATCAGAGTGGTGTGTTACGTCCTCGGGCGAAAAAAAAGATGTTTCACTATGCAGAAGAGAGATTACACCCAAGCAACGGCGAAAAAACTTGCCCTGAAATCCTAGCTCGAAAAACCCTAAAATACAATGACTTTTTTAACAAGACAATAGTACATTATATACTCCAAGTCGTGGGTCGACCCATCGGGTCAGAGTCGATCCAATCAAACCATACCCCGCTCCCCCATACGAGATTAGTGTTGGGCTCCAGGCTTGGGCCTATCGGCCCAACCCCGTTGCTTCTATCACAGATCTCAGAAAACTTTCCATTCGGGTCGCCACCAAAATATGTCAGATCGGGTCAATCTTCAAAACGGGTCAAGAATTTGAGACAAACTTAACAAATCTCCACCTTAGCTTGAATTCTCCTCCAACAAACAAATAAATAGCTAAAGTTTTCATCTTCTCCAATAACCCTCCAAATGACTAAACTCAAACACAACAAATACCAAGTAAGTTTAAGCAATGCTCGAACTTACCAACACACAAAGGCTTAGTCAACATATCAGCTGGATTGTCTTCAGTACCATTCTTCAACATTTGAATATTACCCTGAGCAATTATCTCTTTGATGAAATGATATCGAACATCATTCTGCTTTGTCCTCTCATGATACATCAGATCTTTAGTCAAGTGAATAGCACTCTGGCTATCACAATGGACAACAGTCACCCCATGATCCATGCTGAGATCTCCCATCAACTTTAAGCCAATATAGCTTCTTTAATTGCCTCAGTCACTGCCATATACTCTGCTTTAGTAGTAGATAATGCAACTGTAGCCTGTAAAGTAGCTTTCTAACTAGCTGTACTTCCTCCAAGAGTAAATACATAGCCTGTGAGTGACCTCCTCTTGTCAAGATCACCTACATAATCTGAATCAACATAACCAGATAAACTATCACAATTCCTCCCAAACTCCAAACAAACACCAGAGATCCATTTCAAGTACCTAAGTATCCACTTCACTGCTTCCCAATGAGCTTTACCTGGACATGACAAATATCTGCTCACCACACTAACAGCTTGTGAAATATCAGGACGAGTGCAAACCATAGCATACATAACAGAGCCAACTGCACTAGAGTATGGAACACGTGACATGTATATTACCTCTTCATCTGTCTTAGGAGACAGAGTAGCTGAAAGTCTAAAATGAGATGCAAGAGGAGTAGTTCCAAGTTTGGCATCTTTTATGCCAAAACGATTCAATACCTTCTCAGTGGGCTTCTGTTGAGACAGCTACAGTTTTCCTGCTTTTCTATCCCTCTTGATCTCCATACCAAGAATCTTGCTTGCTGCCCCCAAATCTTTCATCTCAAATTCAGGATTTAATTGTTTCTTCAAACTGTTGACCTCATTCCTATCTTTTGCTACAATCAACATATCATCAACAGAAAGTACCAAATATATGAATGACCCATCATAGAGCTTTCTAAAATATACACAACAATCATATTGACACATGCAGTATCCAAAACTAGCCATAACTGAATCAAACCGTTTATACCACTGTCTAGGAGAATGTTTTAAACCATATAGGGACTTCTTCAACAAGCATACATGGTCCTCCTTACCTTCAATAACAAACATTTCAGGTTGATGTATATAAATCTGTTCTTCCAGTTCACCATGCAAGAATACTGTTTTCACATTAAGTTACTCCAACTCCAAATCATGCATAGAAACTAAAGCAAGTAGGACACGAATAGAACTATGCTTAACAATAGGTGAAAAAACATCATTAAAATCAATTTCTTGTACCTGATTGTAGCCCTTTGCAACCAAACGTGCCTTGTACTTAGCATCTTCAACACCTGTGGCATATTCCTTCTTCTTGAAGACCCATTTGTAGCCAACAATTTTCTTCTCTGTTCTTGGTTTGAAAAGCTCACAAGTCTGATTTTTATGAAGAGATTCTATCTTCTCATTCATGGCAACCAATCATTTTGTAGAATCAACTGAAGTAACCGCTTTAGAATATGTTACAGACTCACTATTTTCAATTGTATCTACAATAAACAATGCATAAGCAACAAATTCAGCATACCCGTTCTTCTTCTTGATTCTCTTGAGCACCATCTCCTTTAATAAAAGTAGGCAGCTGGACTGAAGTTGATTATGCTTTTATTTGAAGATGAACCACCAATTTCAAACTTCACCTTCTCTCTAGATTTTTCTTGACCTTCATCACAATGAACATGAGCTTCTTTCCTAGGATGCAACATAGCAGATTCATCAAAAGTAATATTTCTGCTTATAAGAAATTTTGGAGACTTTGGATTAGGACACCACAATCTGTATCCTTTCACTCCAGATTCATACCTAAGAAAAATGCATTTCTTAGCCTTAGGTTCCAACTTTTATTCATTCACATGTGCATAAACATGACATCCAAATACTTTTAAGTTGGAGTAGTCTGCAGGCTTACCTGACCAAACTTTTTCTAGAGTCTTACACTTAATAGTTGTGCAATGAGATCGATTCACCAACAAGGTTGCTGTGTTAATTGCTTCTGCCTAGAACTCCTTGCCCAATCCTATATTTGATAACATACACCTTGCCTTTTCAAACAAGATTCTATTCATAAGCTCATTCATAAGCTCTGCCATTCCATTCTGATGGGGTGTTTTAACAACTGTATGATGTCTTGTAATACCTTCATTTTTACAGAACTCATTAAGGTCACCTTCACAAAACTCTAGGCCATTATCGGTTCTCAACCTCTTAATTTGTTTCCCGGTCTGCTTCTCAAGTAAATTTTTCCACTGTTTGAAAGTGACAAATACTTCATTTTTGTGTTTCAAGAAATAGACTCAAATCTTCCTAGAGAAATCATCAATGAAAATAAGCAAGTACCTTGAACTAGCCCCCTTTGAAGTAACCCTGGAGGGCCCCCATAGGTCTGAATGAATGTAGTCAAAAGTTCCCTTGGACCTATGAATAGCAGTACTGAAACTGACTCTCTTTTGCTTCCCAAACACATAATGCTCACAGAACTCCATTGCTTCTGTACTCTGACCACACAGCAAACCCCTTTTACTTAATGATGCCATTCCTCTTTCACTAATATAACCTAACCTCATGTGCCATAAATTTATGAGATCTGATTCAGACATAGATGATGAAGCTGCTGCAACAGACCCAGTGACTGTAGTACCCTGCAACATATACAAACTGCCAACCTTGATTCTTTTCATCAATAAGAGAATACCCTTACTGATCTTTATGACCTTCAGTTGTATACTTGCACCCATTTGAATCAAGAGTACCTAAATTAATGAGATTCTTCTTCAAATCAGGGACATGCCTAACATTAGACAAGATTCTAACAATCCCATCATACATCTTGATACTGATCGTTCACATTCCAATAGTCTTACAAGAAGAATTATTTCTCATCAACACAACTCCACCTCGAATTGATTCGTATGTGGAGAACCATTCATGATTGGAACACATATGGTAGGAGCAACTAGAGTCAAGAATCTATTCATCCTATGAACTGACTCTGTCATCAGTCACTAAAATCATAACAGCCTTACTCTCATCTTCAGTAATACTAGCTTTTGCAGAATCATCTCTTCTGTTGATTTTGGGCACCACTATCTGCTTTCTGCTTATTTAAAAGCTTATAGCATTCAAATTTAATATCCCCTTTTTCTTCCAGTAATTACAGGTCAAATTCTTGTGCTTAGATTTTGATCTAACATTCTTCACCATCTGAACCCCTTTCATTTGTTCTCCCTCTAGCTATCAAATCAACACCATCAGATTTATTAGTAGACATCAATTCATTATCAATCTTCTGCTTGCTTTGCAGATTCATTTTGACATTCACAATAGAGATTGTCTCTCTTCCATAAATCATAGTATCCCTAAAATACTTATAAGATGGAGGCAGAGAACATAACAATAATAGGGTCAAATCTTCATCGTCTATTTTAACATCTATCATTTTCAAATCAATAACAATAGAATTAAACTCAGATATATGGGATTTAATAGAAGTACCTTCACACGTATGAAGGGTATACAGTTGTTGCTTCAATCTCAATCTATTGGTGAGGGATTTGGTGAGGTAGAGATTCTCTAACTTCACTCATAACTCTACAACTATTTTCTTTGAGAGAACTTCCTATAAAACATCATTCGAAAGACACAATTGACTGGCTGAAAGGGCTTTATCATCCAAATCGTTTCAATCATCATCGGACATAGTTGGGCTTAGTTATTGAGGGCATGGTACACTTTATATTCGATCGGTGCCTCAGGCTATAATCAAGCTACCTTAATCGGGCTTTAGTCGGGCCTTAACCAGGCTACGGACATGTTTAATGTTAAACAGTCTTTAACCGATTTTTAAACGGACCCTCTTTAAAATGTGTTATTATATTCCAGCCCACTCATGCAAGCTCAAAAAAATGACAATAAATCAATAAATGATACCAAATAGAACCATTATTTAAAATGTGAACATGTCTTTACTTTTTACTTTTTACTCTTTAATTTGGGGGGTAAAATAGGTATTCTACAATCATTAAAGGGTCGGGCCAGGACAGTGCACAATAGGTCGATCTCGTTCGGGCGTTAGTCTGTTGGTCTCGATCGGGTGCCCGATGGTCCAAGTAGCAAAACCGAGACCGACCGTTTGTAAACGGGCCGGGCTCAAGCTCGACAAGTTTAATAAACAGTCCTGGTCGGGCCGGTCTATAAATGGTCAATCCTGATCGATTTAGTCGGGTCAGGCCATGAATTGACACCCCTAGGGTCGTAGTAGATCCAGTCGAACCATAGCCCTCTCATCCCATACGAGATCAGTGATGGGCTCCGGGATTGGGCTTATCGGCCCAACCTCTCTGCTTCCATCACAGATCTCAGAAAACTTCCCATTCGGGTCACCACCAAAATATGTCGGATCGGGTTAATCTTCAAAACGGGTCAAGAATTCGAGACAAACTTAACAAGTACAATTATGGCGACAACTCTTCTTTTCTTTCCATTTTCCAACTTTGAAAACTGCGAGGATTCAGCTACTGCAAAATAAAAAATTGAAATCAAATCCAACAGAAAAAAATCTGCTTTTCAAAATAGAAATTGGCCGTACATTTATCCTTTTTCCAGGGCTTTTTGGGTGCTTCAATTTAATTATTCTTAGCTTTTCGTTGGGAAATTGCAAATTCATTCTTAGTACTTCACAAGTTGTTCATGCGATGCACCATTGTTGGGTAGAGAAAGAAAGCTCTAGTATAGCCCGAATCTCCCAGAGAAGAGATTGTCATTTCTTCAAGATCATGCTTGAGACCGACATTCGAGATGGATGGCTGGTAAGCGTTCTTTCTCCCTCTCTCTCATATATCTCATATTTTTTTATAATATTGGTGTGATCTATGAAGTTCATATGAAGGTGTTGGTTTATTGCTTGATCAACATGAATCATGAGTTACAGGGTAGTAGTAGAAGGAAATGATTTTTTGCCTTGTGTACACTTTGAAGTTTGAAAAACAACCCTAAAGCAATCTGTTGTCCCTATTTCAACCCTTCTCATAGGAAATTTAATGATATGACTTCTTATTTGCATATCGCTTTGAATTATTGATGCTTCTTCATTTCTGTATTTGGTTTGACACTAAGATGATTTTGAGTAAATGCATTATGCCTCTATTAGTTGAGATAAATTGCGGATTGGGATCCTCTCCAACGACTTTCCCTCCAACAGCTCTCCAACTCAGAGAACTGCAAGCCTGGGGCTGCATACCCCCAGGCCCCAAGTGTTGGGCTACATGCATGTGAGAGGTCGGAGGGAAAATCGTTGGCGAGGATCCAAATCCGATATGTTGCTGCCTCTGTGGATGTATATTCTACATTCAAATCCTTAAGATCTGAATAGATGATGAATCAAGCCGGGGAAAAAAAAGAGCTTTATATATTTTGATGGTAGACCAGTTAACAATAGGAGTAATATCAAGTTTTGATATTTAACTTGCTATTTATACCATTTTGTAAATGTAAAATATAAAATGGTGACTGCACTCTTGACAGGATACAAATCAGAACCCCAGAGAGAGAGTTCAATTTTGTGGAGATAACTGAGTGGCAGTGACCACAGCCTTTTGTAGGATTCATCCCTTCTTATATTGCTCTTTTTTATTTTAACCTGTTAAAGAAAGTCTAAAGAAGCATCCAATTTTCTGGACAGTTTTGTAACCATGAAAGTGATTTGACCTTGTTTTTGGGTGAATTGTGATTTGACTTTATATCATGAGCATACTGATCCATTTTTTTGCCGTGGGAATTACAGCATTAGAAAGCATTGAAGAGCTTGATCCCAGTGCCTGCATGATGAGCCATCTATCTAGAACTGTCTACATGGCAGAGCCATAATCCTATCTCCTTATACTAAATATCCAGAACTATAAAATATCATTATATATATGACAATCACTTTTTAGTTCCAGATACAATGGGAACTCAAATTTTTATGACCTTATGGAAATCTATAGTTCTCCTCCGAGGCCAAGCCAGAACACTGCTACTTCAAGAAAGGCTATGATTGAAACATGCAAACATGTCTTTTAAAATCAGGTTTTTGAATGCATAATAGTCCATTTGTCTATCAATTTTTTCAATAAAATGTAGATTTGTGCAATGGAGACATTCACATCATGTGTGGTCAGCAAATGCAGAGGATTCAGTTGCAAAGAGGCCTACTATGATCCAAGAAAGAGTGTGCTTCAAGGAGCCAGAGCATTCAAGTCTAAAAACCCTTGCTGCATCATCTTATGTGTCCCCCAAATGTTATTTGTTTGTGAGCTCCAATCTTAAATTACTTGAAAGTTTGAGTATGAATAATCCACAATCTCTAGGTTTTCCAGAGTTTGTGTTAGACCAGTAAAGGAAAGGAAACCAAATCTCAAATCCCTTTATCGAGTTTATCTCCACCGAACTCTTCATAAAGCAGAGTTCAAGTATTTATCACTTATACAGAATGTGCAAGGGCATTTTGCCAGCGGATTTCTGACACAACTAGCTAGCCCAATTAGCAATGCTAGATTCTGTTGCTAAAAAGAGGCCAGTGAAGTTCTTGGGAGGAAGTGTTCATTCCACCCACAACAACTAACTAGCCCAATTAGCTGAGGGGCATCCCTAAAACAGAGAGATGCCAAGTATTGGGACTCCTAAGTTTGGAAAGAATGGTGTTTTGAGTCTAGTTTTTATGATTGTCAGATTAAACCATCTGTTGTGATTGTTTAAGAAGCATTTCTTGAAGGTCCCTAAAAACCTTACAATTTGTGGGTAGAGTCAACAAAAGTCTTTATCAGGGGAGGATCTCTTTGAACATTTCAGTAAGAGAAAAAGCCTTAAACTGCTACTACTAAAATCATACAGGATTTCCACCACAATAATAACAACTGAGAAACTGTGTATCGTTCCAATAGCTGTACTTCTTTGAGAGCAGGACTAGTAAGTGCTCTGGTTTCACAATTGTTAGCATAAGTTCACATTTCCACCATTGCAGCAGCCATTGTTGTGGTATGTTAGCATCAAATTAGAGCTGGTGGGCTCTAAATTTTCTGCAGCTACTTGGAAAATATGGACACATGTTGCATCATCATCATCCCCTGTTCCTTCCTGTAAGAACTCAAAAGACGATAGCATCACCATTTACCAGGTTGTTTTCTTTGCAGAAATCATTCCATCCAGTTGTGATCTGCCCACGTCCATCTTTCTTTAAATGCAACCTCATTGGCCACGACCTCCCTTGAGGATTCCAAAGCAATATTCTCTCCTTACCTACAAGGCCAGTCTCTGCTAACAGAGCTTTCGGAAAAGTCTAAAAATCCAAAACCAAGTAGAAGAAGAAGAATAAGACCCTGAATAAGCCTGGAAGATGAAGCAAAATGAAACCAAACCGAAGTGTAGGAGGCAATTTGGAAAGGAACAAAAAAAGCTCACAATCTGATTTCTTAAATTGGGCTTCAAAATTTGGGTGAGATGTGGACGCTCTGTTTCCAGTAAGTGAACTGATTCAAGCCTCCCATTTATTCTAATCTTGTGAACACCTATCTTTTTTTTCTCGACCAATTCTTCCCCTATAAATGAAACATAGCTGAGAAGAGATGCAGATAGAATACAATCTTACGTTCTTGAATGAGGTTTTAAAAATTTCTGAAAAGAAAAATAAAATCCCAAAAAGGAACTCACGAGGCTCAACAACTTCCTTGGTGAATTGGGTCTTGCGTTCTTCTCCTTCATGATCGTTTCTCCTCCTCCACTTGGTTAAAGGAAGCTCTTTTTCGCATGCACTTCTATCGAAAATGGTGACACTGAACTTGGAATCACCTCTGTAAGTGAAAATTAAGAACTCCCCAACTTTCAAAAAATGGAACTTTACAAAACGATTCCAACCCTTCAGGAAAAACCAACCATCCTTGATTTTCTTCACCTTTACACACCAATATGTTCCATTACCACTTCGAAGGTTGAAGTTTCCTGGCAATTTCCCATTGACATGCTCGATGAAATCTCTTGGTATCTTCTGCAAAAGATAAAAATAAAAACCCCCGTTTAGGACCGAATATTTGTTGCAACAACCAAATGGGGAAAAGATAAAATAAACAGAAAAAAGAATTCAAACTTGCATCACACCAGTCACTTTGAGCAGTCACCGAGGAGGACTTTGAAGAATGAAGGATTTATGTTTTGGCGGGTGATGAGGCAAAATATGTCCCCTTCCTTAGCACGGCTGAAGCATGTATGCAAACCTGAATAGGACTGATCCACTACCTTGGCCCTCCATCAGGCTGTGCTGCCACCTCGGCCCTCCATTAGGCCGTGCTTCCACCTCGGCCCTCCATCAGGCCGTGCTGCCATCTCGGCCCTCCATCAGGCTGTGCTACTGGTCACCTCAGCTCGACCAACCTGTCACCTTGGCTCAGCACAGTCAAGTAATGCACCCAGAAACGTGCACACATCCACTCCTACATTCAAGGGACGTGATCCCTGATCATAGGGGCAGGACTCTATCCACTACACGTCATCAGAGGCGTCCACCCCTCTCACGACTTGCACCTCTGAGATCAATGGAGAATATTCCTAGAATATGCCCTGGGACCCAGAATATTCCCTTAGAATCACAATGCTACTCTCCTCAAGGACTCTACGCCTAAACTGGACTCTCCGCAAAAGGCCCTTCTTCTCTCTCCATCAGCAGCCTATAAATACCAAGGTAAGCCTCCATCATGGAGGATCGATCACTCACTCCTTTTACTGGAAAAGCTCTCTTGAGCATCTACTGTGGAAAGATCTGACTTAGGCATCGGAGAGTCCCTCGTCAGGTCAACCCGGCTCTCCCCTGTCATCTCTTCTGTGCAGGTTGGCCAAAGCACCAGGAGCTGCAGGGAAGCTCCTTCGCTAAATTTTATCCGCATCAGATTGGCACCGTCCATGGGAATCAATTACAAAAAGTCACATTGGACCAATGCAATTAAGGAGTGACAAGGTCTTTTCTTTTACGACAACACGAATAAGATCCACCCATGAGTTACCATTTGGACATCCCCCTTCACCACCAATGGCAGAGCAGGAGAATGTCCCAACAGAGACCCCTCCATAAGGACCCCAGCAAACCAGGCCTGATGCGCAACTTGCCCAGGGAGAGGGGGATCAGCGAGAGCAGAACCCTCAACTATCTCGCAATGTCCCATCATCCCGGGTAACTCACCAAAACATGGAAGAGCAGATGCAGAGCCTGCAGCTATAGGTGTTAGCGACAAACACACTGGTGTGGGACTTTATATGTCATTTCCGCTCGGCACTTCCAGTACCACGGACTAGTTTAGCTCAGCCGCCTAGGCCAGTTCCGGGCAGACAACTCAATGATGAATTTCCTGACAACAATGTCACCCCTTAATCAAAAGCAAGGAGGGGGTCGGCCAGAACATCACGTATTGTTCACTCAGTACCACCCCGCTCTCCAACTGAGGCGCACAAGCAAGTCCCGTTCTTGCCCAGAACGGAAGAGCTTGCTGTTCCGCACGTCATTGGAGTCCAGAGACACATGATGCCCATAGATCCCCCCTGGGTAGGAAGACGCCAGCTGTCACCCCAAAGACTCACTAGAGGCGTGCATCCGCATAGAGAAGAACAGCAAGATCAACCCCTTGGGGGTCAGACCTCACCCATCAGGCCGACCAGTGGCGCACCACGGCAAGGCCAAGATCGGCCTAGTGGTCACCAAGGCTGAGAAAGAAGCCCCATAAGAGGTGAAAGGGCACGCCGATCCCAGGATCATCGAGCCGAGGAGAGAGGGGACGACCTGGAGAGCCGCATCCAGTGCATCACTGAGCAAGTAGAAGGAATGCAGAGACAAAGGCACCTGGCCGACATAACTGTAGCTCCGGCCCACAATGCACTATCCAACGAACTAATAGACGCCGAGCTGCCCTCAAATTTCGTGATACCCATCTTCAATGGATATGACGGCATCTCAAATCCCTATGATCATCTGCTGTATTACAGCTCGGCCATAACGGTTCATGGTAGGTTAGACGCCATTCTCTGCTGAGCCTTTATAGCCTCATTAAAAGGAGTAGCGCTGGTATGGATGTAACTTGTGGCCCCGATCCATCCACAGCTATGAAGAGCTAACAAAAGTGTTCCTCACACATTTCCAAGCAAGTATGAAGCAGAAGCAAACTACACAAAACATGATGAACATGAGGCAGGGAGCGAGAGAGACTATAAGAGAGTTCCTTACCCGATTCACCAAGGCGACACTGGAGGTAAAAAACCTAAACCTATAGAAAGGAGTGGCGTATAGCATGTTGTAAAATGGGGTAATGCACCCTGATCTGGTCCAGTCTCTGGCCCTTGACTTGCCTGAAACAATGCCCAAGTTGTTAAGACGATGCAATCAATACATCAACATGGAAGAAATCCTGGCCGCCAGAGAGATAGGTGATCAGTCGAATAAGGAGAAGAAAAGGACTTTGAGGCCTAGGGACGATTCCGTGAGCCAAAGAAGAATAGAATAGATCGGCCTCTTGACACTAATGAACTCGAGCGATATGAACTTGATCGTTCCCGAACAAACCTGCTCTTAGAGATCCAAGAGCACCTCAACCGGTATTACCGATACCACCGAGACCATGGGCATGACACTGAAGACTGCAATTCTCTGAAAAGGGAAATTGATGAGCTCATCAAAGATAGATACCTTAACAAGTATTTGAAGCAAAAATATGAGGGAACTGGCTTGAGCAGAGGAGAGATGATGCAAGGCCGAGTCGAGATAGGACTAAGCCGTCCAAGGAACCAGCCACGGACCGAGCTGACGCTTACGATAACCAACCCGTGGGTCCAGCTATTCTAAAAATCATGGGCGGACCCATGGAGAAATCAATCAGAAAATCCAAAGCCCATGCGCAGTTCGTATGCATCACGGAACAGCCTGCCAAACCCCTTCGAACGGATCCATTCATTACGTTCTCTGACAGAGATCTGTAAGAGTTGAACTGGCCTCATAACGACGCTACCATAGTTCAAATAGTGGTGGCAAACCACCCCTTCCACAGGGTCCTAGTGGACACAGGAGCCTCCGTTGACCTCATGTCGTACGAAGCCTTCACAAAACTAGGGCTTGGCACTGGGACCTTAAAGGTAGCTCCAGGACCCTTGTACGGATTTTCAGGCACACCAGTAGAGCTGGAAGGAGTTGTAGACTTGCCCGTAACCATTGGGCAGGGAGCTCTGATAGCCACTACCATGGTTTCTTTTATGGTTGCCAAGATTGCCTCACCCTACAACGTAATCCTTGGCTGACCTGGTCTCAATGGCCTTGGGGCGATTGTGTCCACTAAGCATATGAAAGTCAAATTCCCCGTTAGAAATGGAGTTAGTGAATGTAAGTCCAGTCAAAAGGAATCCCAGGAATGCTATGCAAACTTCATAAAATCCATTGAGAAACCATGCTCGGGCCTAGCATTTACGGTAGAAATTGTTGATTACTGAGATGAAAACCTCCTGACCCGATCCGAGCCAGTAGAACAGCTGCTTACTATCCCAATCACTGAGGCCAGGAGACACTTTTATTAGTAGACAATTTTATTAGTAGATGCATTGAAATCCCATCGATTGGGTGTTAGTCTTATAGATTTTATATTGTTAGCACCTCAGCTTCCATATCTCAGTTTTTATTCACGGAGCGGATTAGATTCTATTTTGAAGTAATATATTTGTCCCAAGTGCATACCACAGATCAATATACTATGAAGCTTCTCCCAAATATCTGGCTCTTCTAAGGAAACAAAGACCTTAACAACTAAAGCATAGAGATAGGCTACAGCTCGACAGCATCTAAGACCGAGCTACAGCTCGCATCATCTAAGACCGAGGTACAAGCTTGGCTGCATCTAAGCCCGAACCCAGCTTGGCACATCAAGCCCTTACGTATTAAGGCATTCAAGCCCGTGCCCCGGCTAGGCACATCAAGCCCTTATGCATTAAGTCATTCAAGCCCGAGCCCCAGTTCGACACCTCAAGCCCTTACGCACTAAGGCATACAAGGCCGAGCCCCAGCTCTGCACCTCAAGCCCATATGCACTAAGGCATGCAAGCCCAAGCCCCGGCTCAGCACCTTAAGCCCTTATGCACTAAGGCATGCACGCCTGAGCCTTGGCTCGACACCTTAAGCCCTTACGCACTAAGGCATGCAAGCCCGAGCCCCAGCTCGGCACCTTAAGCCCTTACGCACTAAGGCATGCAAGCCCGAGCCCCAGCTCGGCACCTTAAGCCCTTACGCACTAAGGAATGCAAGCCCGAGCCCCAACTCGGCACCTCAAGCCCTTAAGCACTAAGGCATGCAAGCCTGAGCCCAGCTCGGCATGCAGTAAGGCACGTAAACCGAGCACGACTTAGGCACTAAGGCACCCAAGCCCGAGCACGGCTCAACACCTCAAGCCCTTACGCATTAAGGCATTCAAGCCAGAGCATGGCTCAACACTTCAAGACCATACACATTAATTCATATAAGCCCGAGCACGGCTCGATACCTCAATACCTTACGCAATAAAGCATGCAAGCCCCAGCCCCGATTCAGCACCACAAAAGACCTTAACGCAAGGCACATCAAAAGATCGACCCCCAGCTCGGCACCCCTATGGCTAGTCACAGGCTTGGCACCTCAAGAGATCATAAGCTAGACATGGAAGATCAACTCCGAGCTTAGATAGGGAATGGAGCCACACTCAGACAATTATACTGGTCCTTATTCTTCCAAAAGTTACTCATTTTGAGCCAGCTCAAAGTACAAGAAAATAAAGAAAGAAGCACAAGAATGCTGAGAGATGACATCAAAAAAAATTTTTCATTCATAAAAAAAAAATGCAAAAAGCCCTCAAAGTACATCACTCCCGAAGGAGACATCTACATAAAAAAAAAAAAATATATATATATATACAAGGCTAATCTTGAGGGGCTAATCCACGGGCCTAGCTCTTCACTTGGCTATCCTTCGAGTCAGATCACCTCTTCACCAACGTCAACTGAGCTACAGAGCTGCACCAAAGTAGCAGGGACAGGAACACGCTACTCATAGTCCGTCAGATTGTAGCCTGGCATCTTACTTGGGATGAACCGGATGGCATCGTTTGAGTTGACCTGAAACGAAGCAATGTTAATGTCAACCAACTTCTGACAAGCCTAGGGGTTCACCACCTCTTTGACCTCCAACTCGGCCCGATGTTGCCTTTCTAACTCGCCAACCCTAGCTGCGAGCTCCTCCTCCTTGCGAGCGCCCTGAGTCTTAGACAACTCATCCTAGAGAGCATCATTCTCCTTCATCAAGTTGGTGTTAGCATTGAGCTGCTTAGCAACCTTCGGTTCTAGCTCTCCAGTTATCAATCAGACATCATTGGCACGGACCTCCACAGATTGGGCCATTTTTTTCTCAACCTCCAGTTGACCTGTGATCTTGTACGGTTCCCCATGAAGGCGCTTTGCCTCCTTCGCCTTTGAAAAAGTGACAGCCACGTCCTCAAACCATTGAGCAGCCTTGGCTGAGAAAGTGAAGCAACGTGTTTTGCATCGAATTAAATGCTCTAGCAGATCGATTCAAACTGTTAGAGCGGGGGGCTGGTGATGAGGAAAAATGTGCCCTTCCTCAGCACGACTGAAGCGTGTATGCAAACCTAAACAGGACTGACCCACTACCTCGACCCTCCATCAGGCCGTGCTGCCACCTCGGCCCTCCATTAAGCCGTGCTGCCACCTCGGCCCTCCATCAGGCCGTGCTGCCACCTAGGCCCTCCATCAGGCTGTGCTGCCACCTCAGCCCTCCATCAGGCCGTGCTGCCACCTCGGCCCTCCATTAAGCCGTGCTGCCACCTCGGCCCTCCATCAGGCCGTGCTGCCACCTAGGCCCTCCATCAGGCAGGCCGTGCTGCCACCTCGGCCCTCCATTAGGTCGTGCTTCTCATCAGGCTGTGATGCACCTTGGCCCTCCATCAGGCCGTGCTGCCATCTCGACCCTCCATCAGGCCATGCTAACACCTTGGCCCTCCATCAGGTTGTGCTACCAGCTTGGCCCTCCATCAGGTTGTACTACTAGTCACCTTGGCTTGACTAACCTGTCACCTCGGCTCGACCAACCTGTCACCTCGGCTCGACCAACCTATCACCTCGGCTTGACACAGTTAAGTAATGCACCTAGAAACGTGCACACATCCACTCCTACATTCAAGGGATGTGATCGTTGATCATGGGGTCAGGACTCTATCCACTACACGTCATTAGAGGCGTCCACCCTACTCATGACTTGCACCTCTGAGATCAACGGAGAATATTCCCAGAATATGCCCTAGAACCCGAAATATTCCCAGAATTACAGTGCCACTCCCCTCAAGGACTCTATGTCTAAACTGGACTCTCCACAAACGCCCCTCCTTCTCTCTCCATCAACAGCCTATAAATACCAAGGTAAGCATCCATCATAGAGGAGGGATTGATCACTCACTTCTTCTTTTACTGAAAAATCTCTCTTGAGCATCTGTTGTGGAAAGATCTGACTTAGGCATCGAAGAGTCCCTCGTCGGGTCAGCTCAGCTCTCCCCTGTCATCTCTTCTGTGTAGGTCGGCCAAAGCACCAGGAACTGTAGGGAAGATCTTCCGATCAATTTTTACCGCATCAGCGGGTAATTTTTCTACCCATTTGGAAAAAATTGAATTTGAATTCCTATTCTATAAAGAGTAGTTAGAGAGAAGGTGAAGAAGAAGAAGAAGAAGAAGAAGAAGAAGAAGAAGGCAAAGAAGGTTAATGCTTCCTCAGGCTCTACAATTAAACAAAAAAGAGAGTGAAGAAACTGAGCCACCCAACCAACCAACGAAAGGCCAACCTTGATGAAGCCTGAATCAGGGACTGAGAAAATTATGAACCAATAAGCCTTCTCTATATTCCCAATTTCCTCTTGGGGATTTCAAAAGAGGAGAGGATGATGGTAGTGTGCCTCAAACGTAGCTAAACAACGTAAGCATCTGAACTCTGAACTAATCCAAAAAATGATAGATAAAGTACGTGGAAAGTCTGAACCATAAAAAAATCCCAAATCCAAGAGTATAAGTAGAAGCAGGCCTAGAAAAACCAATCTATACTCTATAGTGGCTGGCATTTACACAACAAAGGAACATAAATGCATTATTGTAGGGGCGTCTACACAAGCTGGTGGCCAGAATCAAACGACTACTGTTGTTACTATTTTGACCACCTTTGGGTTAACCTCCATCGGTCCAGAAGATTGTTATGACTTGTGAAACACATATGTGGCTTCTTAGGGCCCATTTGATAATGTTTCTGCCGTTTCTGTTTCAAGAAATGACAGAAACATAAATTTTCATTTCTAGAAACAAAAACGGAATTGAAGGTGTTTGATAAGTCATGTTTCTAGAAGTCGATAGTAACCAGCGAAAGAATGGCCAAGAGTCGTTTCCAGAAACAGCGAAACAAGTTTCTTGGGTCATTTCTTGAACCATAAATAGGTAGAAATTTCAATATCTATCTCTGAAAACAAGTGAAATGAAACAATTTTACCAAATGCTTTTTGTTCAATTCACTACTTATTTCAAAAACATAAATAAGAATTTATATTGATTTATGGTTCAAGAAATAGAAATGACGAAACATGTTCTACTTGTTTCGGCGTATTTGGAAATAGACTTATGGACCTTTCTTTCCCCCAAACCCGACATTATTCCCTCCACACCGATGTCTGAGCATTCGATGCCCATTGAATTAGACATTTCTCGACGAACTTGAGGGAGTCGATCGGAGCTGAGCGGAGGAATCAACGTTGAGGGCTTCAAGGTAGAAAAGTTTCTCATGGAAGAGGACACCAAAATCGATGGCAGACCCTGGGTTGAAGGGGAGAGGAGCGAAAAAGTAGAGCCTCAGGAATCGACTTTTGGCAATATGTTTCAGGAGCAACCGATGGCTTCGGCTTTAACTTTGGCTTCATCAGTTGTGACTACGGCATCATCGACGGTACCGAAGAAGTCAACTTCAGTGATGGCTCTAGCTGCAGCTCCATTGAAGGGGAAGCATTACAGAGGAGTAAGACAATAGCCATTCTACCAAAAAAAAAAAAAGACAACGGCCATGGGGGAAAATTACGATGGAGATCAGAGATCTGGCGAACAACGGCGCTAGAGTTTGGCTTGGTACGTTCGAGATTGCTAAGGAATCTCCTATGCCAATTTGTAAGAACTAGGGCAGAATCTATTTTCTTTTTTTTTTTTCAAAAACTTCTTTGATTTATGGATCATATAAAGGGAGAGATGATGATACATACTGGCCAAGCTCTCACAAGTATGAAGTCATGAGGGTTTGGCAAAGAAGCTCATCGATGAGAACCTCCGTGAAGGTTTCGTGACTTTGAGAGAAGTCAACCGTGCGGCCCTCTCTGGGGTATTCTCCAAGACTCTTCGTCAGCTTGAAGCTACCATGTCGAGGCAGCAGGAGCACCGGCCTATCATCAATGGTGATGGTGAGGTAAGATCTAGGCAACTTCGTCACCGAAGAAATAGGGTCTTAGGAGCTATTCGGTCATTCTGAGAGGGTGCAAGGAACATGTTGTTCGTTGATGGTGTTGATGGTGGTGGTGGTTCAACTGAGAAGTGGGGCAGCGGAGCTGTTTTGGTTGGCTTGGAAGATGGGGGATTATGGATGTGTGGAGAAGGCGGAGTGGAGGTGGGGGACGGCATCGAAATTGGCCAGGCTGGCTTCTACGATAGAGAAATGTTTCAAGAAACAAGAGGTTTATCAAACACCCAAAATTCCGTTTTTGTTCCCAGAAATAGAAATTTCTGTTTCTGCCGCTTTTTGAAATAGAAACGGAAAAAACGTTATCAAAAGGGGCCTTAGCTTTCTTTGGTTTTTAGTTGTTGTTGAGAACTTAGATGGGACTTGGGAGAGCATTGAGCAGGATCCAGGAGTTGGAGGTCTCAGACTCTCGAGGCTCAGGAACTGGCCAGTGGCCATAACTTAAGTCCCTTATAAGTTAGAAGGCCTTATATGCATTAAATTACTACTGAAATTAATATTTCCCCTCACATTGGAATGGCCTGTTTAGTCCAAAGATGACACTGGGAAATATATGGATTGCCAATGTCTGAGACTTAAGTTCATCCATCCGCACACTTTGGCCTTGGCCTCATAGTTGCACTTTATAGTACTCAGTGGAGTACCTACTCGAGGGTTGGTCACTTGATCAACTCTCCTCAAGTGCATCAGTGCTTGGTTTGCATCAATTTTCTTGCTTTCCAATAGGCCCTTACACTTGAACCCCCCTCACCCCCAACCCAAAAAAAAAAAAAAATCATCCATTCCCTTCGTTATTTCTTTTTATAACTACCAAGCAAATGGCATGTACTTTTTGGTCCCAATTATTCATAGTGACCACTTGAAGTTTGTGATTGATAAGCAAATGAATTTGGTCCGGAGAGTCTCTAGTCTTCCTTTCCATTTTTGATTCCGACTTCACCACAGTTGATTGGCCAATGAAAGTTGTGACCCTAGGCCCATGACAACAAGTATAGTTGACTGATGAAGAATCATCAATGCAAGAAAATTTCTTCAAAAGAGAGGTAGCATGTTTTAATAGTTGAACTTCCGACAAAAACCCACAAACTTGTGTCAGAACTATAGGGGGAGAATGGATGGATGATGCTTGTCAACAACATTTCTATGCATTGCTCTAGCAACATCTCTAGATGCCATTTCTACACCAATGTAGAATTGAGTTTCACAATGGTCAGTCATATATCAGACAATGCTCTTGACTCTTGGAATAGAACCACGGAGGCAAATAATCAGTAGCGGATCAACTATGGCAATGGGCATGCCTTGCTGACTTTGCACTAGCCTCTGGTTGAGTCATGACTATCCAAGATCTGACATTTATCACGAATTCTGTCCTGGAGCAAGCAACACAGCTCTTTGTTGTTTGGTTCATTAGTTGTTTGTTCATAATGAGGGTATTTCTTCCCAACCATGGCACGGGCAGGGATTATCCTGACCAATGATGCACATCGGCATCTCATCAGGCCGTGCTGCCACCTCGGCATCTCATCAGGCCGTGCTACCACCTCAGTCCTCAATTAAGTCGTGTTGCCACCTCGGCCCTCCATCAGGCCGTGCTGCCACCTCGGCCTCTCCTCAGGCCATGCTACCTCCTCGGCCCTCCATCAGGCCAAGCTACCTCCTCAGCCCTCCATCAGGCCGTGCTACCTCCTCGGCCCTCCATCAAGTCATGCTACCACCTTGGCCCTCCATCAGATCGTGCTTTCACCTCGGCCCTCCATCAGGCCGTGCTACCACCTCGACATCTCATCAGGTCGTGCTACTACCTCGGCTCTCCATTAGGCCATGTTGCCACCTCGGTCCTCAATAAGGCCGTGTTTCCACCTCAGCCCTCCATCAGGCCGTGCTACCACCTTGGCATCTCATCAGGTTGTGCTGCTACTTCGGCATCTCCTCAGGTTGTGCTACTACCTCAGCCCTCCATCAGGTCGTGCTGCCACCTTGGCCCTCAATCAGGCCGTGCTGCCACCTCGGCCCTCCATCAGGCTATGCTACCAGTCACCTCGGCTCGACTAACCTATCACCTCGGCTTGGCACAGTCAAGTAAGGCACCCAAAAACGTGCACGCATCCACTCTTACATTTAAGGGACGTGATCCCTGATCATGGGGCAGGACTCTATCCACTACACGTCATCAAAGGCATCCACCCCTCTCATGACTTGCACCACCGAGATCAATGGAGAATATTCCTAGAATATGCCCTGAAACCCGAAATATTCCAAGAATCATGGAGCCACTCCCCTCAAGGACTCAATGCCTAAACATGACTCTCCACAAATTCCCTTCCTTCTCTCTCCATCAGCAGCCTATAAATACCAAGGTAAGCCTCCATCATAGAGGATCAATCAATCACTTGTTTTACTGGAAAAACTCTCTTGAGCATCTATTGTGGAAAGATCTGACTTAGGCATCGGAGAGTCCACTGTCGGGTTAGCCCGGCTCTCCCTTGTCATATCTTCTGTGTAGGTCAGCTAAAGCACCAGGAACTGCAGGGAAGATCACCCAATCAATTTTTTCCACATCAGATTGGCGCTGTCTGTGGGAAATAGTTACAAAAAGTCACCTTCGACCAATGCAATTAAGGAGTGAGAAGGTCATTTCTTCTACGACAACACGAGTAAGATCCACCTGCGAGTTACCACTTGGACATCCTCATTCACCACCAATGGCAGACCAGAAGAATGTCCCAGCAGAGACCCCTCCACAAGGACCCCAGCAAACCAAGCCTGATGCGCAAGTTGCCCAAAGAGAGGGGGATCAGCAAGAGAAAAACCCTCAGCTATCTTGCCATGTCCCATCATCCTGGGTAACTCACCCAAACATGGAAGAGCAGATGCAGAGCCTGTAGCTATAGGTGTTAGCGACAAACGCACTGGTGGTCAGTCATATATCAGTTTGGCTTGGAACTTCCAGTGCCACGGACTAGTTCAGCTCAGTCGCCTAGACCTGTTTCGGGCAGACAACTCAATGATGAACCTCCTGACAATAATATCACCCCTCAATCAACAGTAAGGAGGGGGTCATCCAAAACGTCACGTACTGTTCACTCGATACCACCCCTCTCTCCTACCGAGGGGCGCAGGTAAGGTCCTGTTCCTGCCTAGAATGGGAGAGCTCGTCGTTCCACGCATCACCAGAGCCCAGAGACACATGATGTCCACAGATCCCCACCCTGGGTAAGAAGACGTCAGATGTCACCTCACAAACTCACTAGAGGCGTGCGTCCACACAAAGGGGAACGAGAAAATTCTCAAAGCACAGCTCGACGAGATCAACCCTATAGGGGTCAGGACTCGCCCACCAGGCCGACCAGAGGTGCACCACAACAAGGTCAGGATCGACCTGGTGGTCACCAAGGCCGAGGAAGAAGCCCTAGAAGAGGTGAAAGGGCACGACGAACCTGGATCACCAAGCCGAGGTGAGAAGGGACGAACTGGAGAGCCGCATCTAGTGCCTTACTGAGCGAGTAGAAGGGATGCAGAGGTAAAGGCACCTGGCCGACATAATTGTAACTCTGGCCTATAATGCACTATCCGACAAGCTGATAAACACCGAGCTGCCCTCAAATTTTGTGATACCCATCTTCAATGGATATGATGGCACCATAGATCCCTATAATCATTTGTTGCATTACAGCTCAGCCATGACGGTTCATGGTAGGTCAGACGCAGTTCTCTACCGAGCCTTTGCAGCCTTATTAAAAGGAGCAACGCTGATATGGATGTCGACAAGAGCGTTCCTCACACGTTTCCAAGCAAGTATGAAGCAAAAGTAAACTACGCAAAATGTGATGAACATGAGGCAGGGAGCAAGAGTGACTATAAGAGAGTTCCTTACCCAATTCACCAAGGAGACATTGGAGGTAAAAAATCTATCAGAAGGAGTGGCGTATAGCACGTTGTGCAACAGGATAATGCACCCTGATCTGGTCCAGTCTCTAGCCCTTGACTTGCCAGAAACAATGCCCGAGCTATTAAGACGATGCAATCAATATGCCAACATAGAGGAAGTCCTATCCGCCAGAGGGATAGCTGACAAGGGTGATCAGTCAGAGAAGGAGAAGAAATGGACTCTGAGGTCTAGGGATGATTCCCACGAGCCGAAGAAGAATAGAATAGATCAGTCGCTTGACACTGATGAACCAAAGCAATATGAACTTGATCATTCCTAAACAAACTTGCTTTTAGAGATCTAGGATCAGAAGTATTTTCGCTGGCCCAAACCAATGACAGCTAAACCAGAGGAGAGGAACCTCAACCAATATTGATGATACCACCGAGACCATGGACATGACACTGAAGACTGCAAGTCTCTGAAAAGGGAAATTGATTCGCTCATCAAGGATGGATACCTTAACAAGTATTTAAAGTAGAAATATGGAGGGAACTGGCCCGAGTCGAGGAGAGATGATGCAAGGCCGAGCCGAGATAGGGCTGAGCCATCCAAGGAACCAGCCACGGATTGAGATGTTGCTTACAATGACTAGCCTATGGGTCTAGCTATTCTAACAATCATGGGCGGACTCACGGTGGAATCAGTCAGAAAAGCCAAAGTCCACACGCGGTTCATATGCATCATGGAATAGCCTGTCAAAGCCCTCATAACGGATCCACTTATTACGTTCTCTGACAGAGATCTGGAAGAGTTGAACTGGCCTCACAATGATGCTGTCGTAGTTCAATTAGTGGTGGTAAACCACCCCTTCCACAGGGTCCTAGTAGACACAGGAGCCTCCGTTGACCTCATGTCCTATGAAGCATTCACAAAACTAAGGCTTGGCGTTGGGACCCTAAAGCCTGCTCCAGGACCCTTGTAGGAGTTTTCAGGCACACTAGCAGAGCTGGAAGGAGTTGTAGACTTGCCCGTAACCATCGGACAGGGAGCTCAGACAACCACTACCATGGTTTCTTTTATGGTTGCCAAGATCGCCTCACCCTACAACGCAATCCTTGGCCGACCTAGTCTCAATGGCCTTGGGGCAATTGTGTCCACTAAGCACATGAAAGTCAAATTCTCCGTCAGCAATGGAGTTAGGGAATGCAAGTCCAGCCAGAAGGAATCCCGTGAATGCTATGCAAACTTTATAAAATTTGTCAAGAAACCATGCTTGGGCCTAGCATGTACGGTAGAAATTGTTGATTGCCGAGATGAAAGCCTCCTGACACGAGCTGAGCCAGTAGAACAGCTGCTTGCTGTCCCAATCACTGAGGCCAGTAGACACTTTTATCAATAGATAGTTTTATCAGTAGATTGCATTGAAATCTCATCGATTGGGTATTAGTCTTATAGATTTTATATTGTCAGCACCTTAGCTTCTATATCTTAGTTATTCAATTTTATTCACAGAGTGGATTAGATTCTATTTCGAAGCAATGTATTTGTTCCAAGTGCATACCACACATCAATATACTATGAAGCTTCTCCCAAATATTTGGCTCTTCTAAGGAAACAAAGACATTAACAACTAAGCATAAAGACTGGACTACCGCTCGGCAGCATTTAAGACCGAGCTACAGCTCAACATCATCTGAGATCGATATACAAGCTCGACAGGATCTAAGAGCGTGCTCAAGCTCGGCACTATCAAGACCAGACCCTAGTTTGGCAACTCAAGCCCTTACGTATTAAGGCGTGCAAGCCCAAGCCCCGGCTCGGCACCTTAAGCCCTTACGCATTAAGGCAAGCAAGCCCGAACACAACTCAACACCTCAAGCCCTTACACACTAAGGCATGCAAGCCTGAGCCTCGGCTCGGCACCTCAAGCCCTTGTTAAGGCATGCAAGCCTGAGCCCCGGCTTGGCACCTTAAGCCCTTATTAAGGCATGCAAGTCGGAGCCTCTGCTCGGCACCTCAAGCCCTTATGCACTAAGGCATGTAAGCCTGAGCCCCGGCTCAGCACATCAAGCCTTACACATTAAGGCATTCAAGCCCGAGCCCTAGCTCGGCACCTTAAGCCCTTATGCACTAAGTCACATAAGCCCGAGCATGACTCGACACCTCAAGCCATTACGCATTAAGGTATGCAAGCCCGAGAACAACTCGGCACCTCAAGCTCTTATGCATTAAGGCATAAAAGCCCAAGCACAGCTTGGTAACTAAAGACCTTAACAACAAAGGCATAAAGACTGGGATACAGCTCGGTAACATCTAAGACCGAGCTACAGATCGGCAGCATCAAAGACCGAGCTCAAGCTCGGCACTACCAAGACCTGGCCCTAGCCTAGAAACTTCAAGACCTTAACACAAGGCACCTCAAAAGATAGAGCCCAAGCTCACCCTCTAAGACCAAGCCCAAGCTCGACATTCTCAGATCGAGTCCCAGCTCGGAACCTCAAGCCCTTACGCACTAAGGCATGCAAGCTCGAGCCCTGGCTCGGGACTACAAAAGACCTTAACACGAGGCACCTCAAAAGATTGACCCCAAGCTCGGCATTCTCTAAGATCGAGCCCCAGCTTGTCACAGCTAAGACAAAACCTAGGTTTGGCACCTCAAAAGACCGAGCCAAAGCTCAGCAATCTCTAAGGTCGAGCCCCAGCTCGGCACCCCTATGGCTAGGCCCAGGCTTGGCACCTCAAGAGCTCATAAGCTAGACATGGAAGATCAATTCCTAGCTCAGCTAGGGAACGAAGCCTCACTCAGACAGCTATACTGGTCCTTATTCTTCCAACAGTTATTTCGAGCCACGCTTGAAGTACAAGAAAATAAAGAAAGAAGCACAAGAATGCTGAGAGATGAAGACATCAAAATAAAATTTTCATTCATCAAAAAAGTGAAAAAAAACCCTCAAAGTACATTGCTCCAGAAGGAGACATCTACATAAGAGAAAAAAATATATATATACAAGGCTAATCTTGGGGGGCTAATCCACGGGCCTAGGTCTTCACTTGTCTATCCTTCGAGTCGAGTCACCTCTTCACCAACGTCGATTGAGCCATTGAGCTGCACTGAAGTAGCAGGGGCGAGAACGCGCTACTAATAGTCCGTCAGATTGTAGCCTGGCATCTTACTCAGGATGAACCAGATGGCATCGTCCGAGCCGACCTAAAACAAAGCAATGTTAACGTCACCAAACACTTCTGATAGGCCTAGGGGTTCAGCCACCTCGTTCGCCTCCAGCTCAGCCCGATGTTGCCTTTCTAGCTCGCCAACCCTAACTGCGAGCTCCTCCTCTTTGCGAGTGCTCTAAGTCTCGGATAACTCATCCTAGAGAGCATCATTCTCCTTCACCAAGTTGTTGTTGGCACTGAGCTGCTTAGCAACCTCCAATTCCAGCTCTCCAGTTATCAACTCGACATCATTGGCACGGACCTCCTCAGATTGAGCCATTTTCTTCTCAACCTCCAGTTGGCCTGTGATCTTGTGCGGCACCCCATGAAGGCACTTTGCATCCTCCTTCGCCTTTGAAAGAGCGACAGTCACATCCTTGAACTATTGAGCAGCCTCGACTGAGGAATTGAAGCAGCGCATTTCACACCAAATAAACAGTGCATATCGTACGAAGGTCGAGATCGAATTAAATGCTCTAGCAGATCGATCCAAACTGCTAGAGCAGGGGGTTGGTGATGAGGGTATTTCTTTCCAACCATGGCATGGGCAGGGATTGTCCTAGCCAATGCTACACCTTGGCCCTCCATCAGGCCGTGCTGCCACATCGGCCCTCCATCAGGCCGTGCGGCCACCTCGGCCCTCCATCAGGCTGTTCTGCCACCTCGGCATCTCATCAGGCCGAGCTACCTCCTCGGCCCTCCATCAGGCCATGCTACCTCCTCAACCCTCCATCAGGCCATGCTGCCACCTCGGCCCTCCATTAGGCCACGCTGCCTCCTCAGCATCTCATCAGGCCATGCTACTACCTCGGCCCTCCATTAGGTCGTGCTGCCACCTTAGCCCTCCATCAGGTCGTGCTGCCATCTCAGCATCTCATTAGGCAGTGCTACTGCCTCGGCCCTCTATCAGGCTGTGCTGCCACCTCGACATCTCCTCAGGCCGTGCTACTACCTCGGCCCTCCATCAGGCCGTGCTGCCACCTTAGCCCTCCATGGAGAGATCTTCTCAAACATGAATAATTATGTCTTTATTCATAATGTTCATATTTGGAGTATAAAACCATGAAATCCATATCATGAAGAAAAATATATCATCAAACCTGAGAGAGATCTTGCCAAGTTTTGGAATGTTTTATCATGTTTGGAATAATTCCTGTCAAATGTTTTAATTTTAATGTGTGCATGGATATGTGCATGTGCAAGCCTCAGAAGAAAAGCAGGGCAGGGTACTGTCAAAGATGGAGAAACTTGCAAATGTATTGTTAGTCTTACTCTCATTCATACAAATTCATTAGGAGCTAACCAAAACACAGTAGTCACCAAGAAATGGTTTTACCAAAAAAAAAAACCAAGAAATGGTACTGTTTTTTTTTTAAATGGTACTGTTCTGTCTGATAAAAACTGATTTTATGTGTACTTTATTTTGTTACTTCTGTTTCTTGATATTTTTTTCGCCTTCTTTTAACAACTTCTATTGAGAAGAAACAGAGGAAAGCACACAACTTCAAACATATATTGAGAAGATTTAGAAGGAAGTTAATAACCTCATTAAGAACATTCATAATCCACCCAGAAAAGAATTAGATTGAAATTACTACATGAGGATGAGGCAAAAAATAATTAGCATTCTCCAGGTTATGTTGGGCAGAAAAAAATGAAAATTTATTTTATCAGGTACCATATTATAAAAAGGTTAGCAATATTGTTAATAGAAATCAGGTCTTGACCCGGTTAATACGTGGAGTGCTGACCCGCTAGAGGTCTCTATAAATAAGTGGTCTAGCCATAAAGAAAATCAGACATATGGTGACAAAAAAACTCTCTTCCTCTCTCTTGTATTCTGCCTCTCCCTCTTGTGTGTGAGTGTCATTAAGGATCTTTATCCTAGTTCTTGGATTTGGATGGTGAATGCAGTGAAGGATTCTACTTTGTCAGCCTAGCAAGATCTCTCTAAAGCTTCCCTTGCACGAAACAGATGCGTAGGGCAACTAGATCCATTCAATTGCATGAGAAACGTCATTGAGGTAAGTAACCCTAGATCTTTGTTGTTTCCATTCTACAAATATATAATTAAAAAATGTTTTAAGGTTCAACCATTAATTAATTGGATTCAGTAACACAATTTTTTTTCCTGGAGAGAATAATAAAGAAGTATTAAGTTTTGGAATAAAAAGGAAAAAATATTTTGCATTTTTGTAACCATTGAAATCTTTCTTATTAATTTCCCTCGATTACGTTACAATGGCTAGGAATAATTGTAGGGTGACTGGTAGTAGTGCTTAAGCGATGGCTTCAAATAAACACCACATTTAATATTGATCGTTGATTTTTTAACAATTAATCCAAGCCGTCGATTGCCCTCATGCCTTTATTAGGTTTCTACTTCTAAATCCTGTTCCTGTTTTGTACAAAGGGGAAGAGAATCCAAAACCAATCTTGAATTTTGAGAACCAAATCTGTAGAGCCCTAATACCCTTGCAAAATTTTCTTCTTCTTCTTCTTCTTCTCCGGACACTTGAAGATGCATCCTCAAGGGCAGCAATTCAGGCCAAGAACCTATTTTCCACCGACCCAAGTTCCGTTCTTTCAAGTTCAACCACCGCAAATGCAAATGGATCATCCAATGATGCCCAACTATAATGAGACCCTGTATTACCAATACCGGTGGCTTCCTCAGCCACTTACCACCGTCAACGCTTCCCCTGCCTTCACCGACGCCCACTAGAACTCTCCTAAGTACGTTGCCCACGCACGTGAGTGAAACGACGGTCCGTACTGATAATACAAGTGTTTGGGGGATGTGAAATTGGTGCAGATGGAGAGGTTGCAGGAAGGAATCGTTACCGTTCACTTTTATGATTTGAAGCATTTGGCAGAGGCGTTGCGTCGATACAGAATCAACACATGCAGCAGCAGCACAGTTTGAGGCTATATTACACCGTTTTAGGGTCAGAGAAATTTCCCCCACCGTTTGGCATGAAGAAGAGCTGAGTTTGAACTTTGAAGGGTTTGTCACAGATATACTCTGATGTATAAAAACATAAGGAAGGAAAGTAGGAGAGAGGGAAGGAGGCAGGAAGAGAGAGAAAGCACCTGAGTCACTGGCATGTCCTCTGTCGAAGAAGACATGACGACATGCTGAGAAGATGAGAGTAAAGCGATTTGACCAACAAGTCAGTTGGTAAGGTAAACCGAGATAGCAAGTAATCGGTTGAAAAAAAGAACGATTCAAATTATATAAGATCAACGGTCAAAACTAAATTGATGCTTGTATGAAACAAACGCTTAAGCGCTGCTACCTTTAAGCCAGCCATAATTGTATCACAAATAGCTGCACATCAGTTTCCAGTTGAGTACAATGATTCAGACGAATACCAATACAATTATAACTGCCACTCCCTCAGACATTCTTTTGAGTTCTGACCCATGCAGTAATGTCCCCTATGATAATGTTTATTGTCTATACCAAAGAGAGGTAACACTATAAGAACTTATATCCGACTCGGCAGAGAGGGGTTTCGTACTCCGACTCGGATGGGTCTCTCATCCGTTGCAGAAGGAGCCTAAGAGGAACTATGGTGATTTTGGGCGGAAGGTGGGATTTCTTCAGAGTCGTCCCTTGATCTTCCGGTGACACGGCAGCCACCGACGAAAAAGGAACATGCTTTCTCACATAAGCTTACGTGGTCGAAAATGGAGACATCGAAATGTATATGAACACCAAGAGATTCCCAGCTTCCAGACAATTGTCTCTTTCGAAATGTGACCATCCATTATGAATCACAACTCCTCTTGGCTCTTGACTAACGCCACTTTCCAAATCTTCCAAGCAGGACCTTTCAAACTAACAGTACCGGAGAGCTCCTTCACATTCTGAGCGAACTTATTGGGGATGCTCTGCAATTAACATACGATAGAACACTGAAGTCATCATCATCAAGACAGAGAATATATAGAGGTAATTTGGATTTACGAGCTGTCGATCAAAACCCTGGGGCAGAATCTGGGAGAATCACGTCTCCTCCATTTTGTGCTTACTACGAAGAAGAAGAACACTGAAACAAGGAAGAAGGATAAAAGGGAAAGGGAAGCACTAAAGAGGAAAAGAGCATGAAAAGGGTTGTTTAGGTTGACCCCAGTTCCCAGTTCCCAGTTCCCAGTTCCCCAGAAAAGGGGGAAAAAAAATATAAAAAAGCCATCTCCATTAGAAATCTCTGATGATCTCTGTATCATCATCATCATCAATTCAAGCTTCAAGCTACCGAATTTCAGATTAAACTCAATGAAGTCGATAGCCCACCAAGCTCCACCTTACGCTTCTATCCTTCACGGGCTAAGAGGACTGAAGCCCCTTCAACAAGTTCACACCCACATAATTACATTGGGTCTTGCCAACAACGTCTTTCTTGCAAACAGATTGATGAACTGTTACGCATCTTCTGGTCTAATGGCCGTGGCGGAGCAGATTTTCCGTCGAATTAAGAATAAAAATGTGGTTTCATGGACGATTTTGATATCTGCAATGACCAAATATGACCTCCATATGGAAGCTTTTGAGATCTTCTGCGAGATGAAGAAGAGTGGGTTCCTGCCCAATGCTGTTACCATCACGAGCATCCTACCTGCCATTGGTAACTTGGGTTTGACTCAGATCGGGAAATCATTGCACTGTTTCTTGCTTCGATGTCACTTGGATGTCAATGTCTTTGTAGAAACATCTCTCATTTATATGTATTCGAGATTTGGTTGCATAAATGCTGCTCAGAGGCTGTTCGATAGAATGCCCAACAGAAACGTTGTTTCATGGAATGCTCTTATTTCAGGCTATTCCCATAATGGCTTTGGGGAAGAGGTTATTTGTCTTTTTAAGTTGATGCAGAGAAATGGGTTCCCTGCTGATTTTATGACAATTATGACCTTGATATCGGGTTTCTCAATTTTAGGTTCTATACAGGCAGGGACTGCGATTCATGGTTACACAATTAAAAATGGATCTGAGAATGACAAGCTTGTTAAGACTGCTCTAATTGATATGTATGTAAAGTGCAGGTGCATTGGACATGCTTATAGAGTATTCACTGAGATTCCAATGAAGGATGTGGTTACATGGACATTGATGTTATCGAGCTTTTCAGATTTTGGATACTGGAATAAGGCTCTAGAACTTTTTAATGAAATGATGCGCATAGGCATGGTGGCTTTAGATTCTGTTGCTTTGATGGGTATTCTATCAAGCTGCAGCAGGTCTGGAGCTCTACAACATGGCAGACGGATTCATGCACTTGCAATAAAAACAGGTTTTGGAGAGGATACCTTTGTAGGATCCACACTTATAGACATGTATGCAAATTGTGGGGACCTGGAAAACGCAAGAAATTTATTCGAAGGTATGGAGGGAAGGGACATTGCATGCTGGAATGCGATGATTTCTGGTTGTGGGATGAATGGTTATGGCAGTGATGCAATTGGTCTCTTTTTGCAAATGACGGGTTCTGGCTTAGAGCCTGCTAATTCAACTCTACTGTGTGTCCTTTGTGCATGCAGCCACTCTGGAATCGTTGATCAAGGGCTCCACATTTTCAATTGTATGGTTAAAGATTGGAGTATAAAGCTGAATTTGCAACATTATGCTTGTGTGGTTGATCTCCTTGGCCGTGCTGGGCGATTACAAGATGCTCATTCATTTATAAATAACATGCCTTTGCAGCCTGATTCTGAGGTTTATGGGGCATTGCTTGGTGCTTGCAGAGTTCATGGAAATATAGACTTGGGGCTACAGATTTCACAAAAGCTCTTTGAGTTAGATCCTGATGAAGCTGGTTACTACATCTTGCTTTCAAACATGCATGCTACTGCTGGAAACTGGGAGGCTGCCATGACAACCAGAGTATCGTTGAGATCAAAGGGATTGAAGAAGACCCCAGGCTTAAGTTCAATTGAGATAGATAGAGAGATTCATACATTTATGGCAGGAGATAGAGATCACCCCCAGTACCATGAAATTTATAGGATGTTAAAGGGCTTGATTACAAAGATTGAAGCAGCAGAATATGTACCTGACACCAATTGCGTTTTCCAGGATCTACCAGATGAGATAGATAAATTACCTGTATCACCATTGCGAGAAGCTAGCTATATCTTGGGTTAATGAGAACCCAACCTGGTACAACCATTTGGATAGCAAACAATCTTCACACCCATAATGATTGTCAAAAAGTGAGCATTTTTATCTCCAAGGCCTCTAGCAGAGAATGAGTCATAAAAGATGCAAATCGCTTTCACTTTTTTCAAGATGAAGTCTGCTCTTGTAAAGATTATAGGTTGCTTTGAGAACAACACATGCCAATTGATCCTGTACTAATCTAATCAGGTAAGTTTCTTCCCTGTATTACATTATACTGTTCATTAGTAAATGAAGAACTTATAATCAACAGTTTGGAGGTTCTTGATCAGATGCATGTATAGAGGTCTGTTCAAATCAATTCTAACAGATACCTTGGAATTTTGATGATCAGGATTTTACGACAATATGTGGGAATTCGGTATAGCAGCTCGTGTTCATTTGCACTGTTCATTCCTACTGCTTTATTCATGTGGCATCCTCATGGAATATGGAGGTTTCTTGATTCATTTGTGGGAAATTTTGTTCATCCATGTAGGAGGATGACTACGACAACAACCATAACCTTATCCCAACTTGATGGGGTCGGCTACATGGATCCGATAAGGTCTAAGATGCAAGTAGGAGGATGACTATGTAGTGTTAAGTGCACTGATTGATCTGTCTATTTAATCACGAGATACACAACAAGATCTTCTGAGCCAAAAAGGGTAGATCAGGTCATTCTGGCATTTTAGCAGTTGTTAGTTGGGTGGTCAGAAGCAATTGTCTGTGAAAGATCCCCCCTGAGGTAATTAAAAGCAATTTTCTGTGGGATTTTCTCATTGGATAGTTTTATTGGGATGAAGGTAGTCTACACTAAGGTGCATTAGATGGAAGAACTGATCATTCCTCCCCCCTCTTATGATTTAATGGATCTAATGGGAAATATTGATCGAGATACATTGAAATGGAAGAAAAGGATTAAAACCCCAAATAGTTGTAATAAGCTTTAGCTGAGTATTTTCTTTTTTCTTTCATAAACTAATGCAATTTGCTTCTGTAGGGGGAGCAGCTTGAAGATGCAGCCAGATGGCATTTTCCTGAATGAGATGAAAACAGTTGCTCTTCCCTCATCCTCTGTCATTCCTACAAGATAGTAGATTTTAATCACTTGAAGCAGGTAAAAGTATATTTAATTTTTTTATTCCTAGGCACATTAGTTGTGTTAGAAAATAATTTTTTCATCTCTAATATTATTTAAAAAAAAAAAAAAAATCATCTCTGTTCATCTCTTTCTAAGAGAAACCGAAAATTGTCTTAAAATAATATGCAGAACAGCGGATGATTGACATGGAGAATTGTAGAGAAAGGAAAGAGAGTAAGAAGGCAACTTGAAAGGTTTTCTTTATCCCGTCTACATATCTATATATTTCTTTATTTTGTCATTCTAAATTTTTTCCAAATATCTCCTTAAAAAATATGTTGTTAAAGGCTAGGGCCTAGGAGAGCAAAGCTAATTGAAGCTTTAATTCAGTTTCCGTTTACAGCTCAATAAGTTGATAAATTATGGCAAGCATACGCATTGCTTTTCGCTTTTGGTTTTTGAGGACTGTCTGTTTAGGTATAAGTTGAAAGTAAATTCAGCTTCCTATTTGCCATTTTTCCCTCATGAATTTCCATTGCTCTTATCCAGGAATTACCTTCATCATTATTTCTGTTGGCAATCTGTTAACGACTCATCCTATTCTTCCAAAACCCAACAGCATTCCTGCAATCATCAGTAGCAATAGAATGAGCTGCTAGAACATCTTTTTCCTTTTGTATTATTGTTCATATAATGATCTTTTTTTTCTGGTGACTAGAGATGATATTATATGCTATAGCTCATATATATTTCATTTTTGAAATTTAGTGGGCGAGCCTATGGCACAACGGTTAAGTTGCACTATTGCAACATGTTGGTCACAGGTTCAAAACTTGGAAACAACCTCTTCTGTGAAGCAGGGGGTAAGGCTGCGTACACCTGCCCCTCCCAGACCCTGCAGTAGTGGGAGCCTCGTGCACTGGGTTGCTCTTTTTAGTAACTGTTAGATTTCTTTCTTGGCTGTGGTATCTGGTTAATGAACTGGCATGGAGGCTTTGTGTGCTTCCTTAAATCTTACCCTATGTTATGCACTTGTCTTGCACTATTTGTGAGATTCTCATACCATTCATCTGTATATGCCATGCGCGGTGGGAACAGGACTGATCAATTGTTCACATGTTGCAAAAAGCTGCCTATCGTACAAGTAAATACAGAAATATTGGAGCCAATTGATGCTTTCTGCCACTGGATGGATTAAAAGTGCAGGTTCTTCCTACACGAAGAATATTGAAATATGTTTCTCTTAATGCGAAACATGGTTGGATGTGCTGTAAACAGGCCTTGATGTTTTCAGTAGCCCTGTATTTTTTATTTTTTATTTTTTTTTGGGAGGAGGGGGGGGGTGTGGTGGTGGTCTTAATTTGGATGTTGGTCTCAACAAATACAAATGCAATAAGACAGTCCATGTGAGCATTTTTTTTTTAATGAAATGTGGAGCATATAAATGGGATCAAAATCCACATTTTTTGGACCTCAGAGGCTAATACATGGTTGGATGTGCTATTCACAATACTATCTTTTTTCTGGGTGAAGTTCACAATACCATTCGTGGATCACTATTTATCCAGATTCCTCTCTATGAAAGAGAGGAGATTATAATGTAGAAACAATACAGATTCTTGCTCTCTTATTTAATTGTTCCTATGAGGAGGAATTAGAGAGAGATTTTGAAAAGAGAGAAGTGAATATACTCAATTGAGTGTATTGAGGTTTCGAGTATTTAGAGAGTGAGCTACCACCATTTGTACAATTTACACTCTTGTGAATTTTTTATACTTTCTTTGCCTATGGATGCAGGACAAAGGCCGAACCACATAGATCATTGTCTTGTTTGTGTCTTCTATTCATGTCTTTTACCATCATTTTTTCTTTATCCCTTAACTTCATATATACCACTATAACCCCCCAAGAAATGATAACAAGGTATTTTATTTAAGGACCAGCTAATTTGATACTGGGCACCAACCCGGGCACCAACCGATACCGGGCACCAACCCAAAATGGACTGAAACCGGTAATCGACCATAAACCGCCCATAAGTGAACCAATTGGCATAATGTGGGATAAAAAAGGTTGTACCCCGGTGCATTAGGCTCCGCATATGAAAGATCAGGGGGCCAGAACTGCACAACCCTTACCCTGAGAATGTCGAGAGACTGTTTCGACTGCTTGACCACTAGGTCGCAATATTCGTACCTTACCGTTGGACCAAGTGCATCCCTTTGGCATGATCATGGGATATAAACCATTACTCACAAAACAATAAAAATTTATGACTCAATCATCTCATCTCCTATCAACCCACATCCAAATAAAATAGTTTTGGCCATGTGATTTATTTCGGTAAAAGGACCAAATAAGAAGTAATATCGATTCTTTTTGTTCGTTGTATCAAATACTAGAACATCCTGAATAAATTATATGCAGGTCTTGCCTAACTGTCAACCTAATTGATACCCTGCATAGTACATCATATGTTGTAAAAATCTTGCAAATGAATTTAAGGTCACACATTTGGAATGGTATAAATACTCCAACAACCTTTTCAAGTTCATCCCAATCTTTTCATAATGTTCTTAAATGCCAACTTGAAAAGCCGCATCATAGGCCTACCCGATGGATTTCACATCATAAATAATTGTTAGGCCGATTCCAAATCATCTTGAATGGTTGCAATATGTACAATCAACACTAAAACTCATTGATGAGAGATCAAAGCTGATATACTTCGTTGTAAAATTTTACCTATATATTTTTTCATTAGGTAGATCTGAGAATGTTGTAGTCCATGCCATCTCTAAATGGGCAGTTTTCTACCCTTATTAGGGGTTTTGAAATTTCACCTTTCCACAGGATATTCTAACGATTGTAAGCAATTTTTTTCCCTCTCCAACTTAATACATTTTTGCATGGGCTGTTTGGAAAAAAAAAAAAAACCATGGCATTATAAAAACTTAGTCTAAAAAACCCATTGATGCGCAAACGCATCTTCACCTCATCACAACCCATACCCGATGACATCAAAGAGATTGTCTATGGGCTAACAAACTCCTCCAAATGGCCATGACAATTGGGAAGCACAAGGGCATAGATGAGAGAGAGAGAGAGAGAGAGAGAGAGAGAGAGAGAGGATACATTAGTTACTTCACCTTTTACAAGGGTATTTTGGTATTTAAAAAAATATATACTAGCTAACATCAGCATATAAGGTATATTTTGTAACAGCAACAGATGGTAGGGGGTCTAAGTATAATTTGGTATTATATAAAGGTGTCTCTCTAATAGTGGTATTCTCTAGGGGTTGGTGCTGTAAATTACCCTATTTTTTTATTGTTATTAGTTTATTACGTAGCCTATTTTATTTGAAATCTTGCTTTGCCCCCTTATTTGAGGTCCTTCATATTTTTGTAAATTGACTCGGAGCCCTTCCAACTTCCATAACCGTTTTTAGGACGAGATCCACCTAGCTTGGCGAACGATGGAGAATCTCGACTCTCGACGCATGGTGGCAGTTTCATTCTTGGGAAGAAAGAGAGAGAGAGAGAGAGAGATATGAAGCCTTTGATAATATGGAAACAATTCTCTGAACATTTGAAATCATCTTCCAAATCTGAATTTTTTTTCTCCTGAGTTGAGACTTTGTTCCTTCTTCATCATCTTCTCTTCATATCCTTCACATTTTCAGAATCGCCAATGATAATTTCGAAGAATTACTAGTTGTTTAGAGGCGTAGCGGCGACCAGTCCCTCTCTCACCTGTGCGTTTCTGATCCTTTCCATCATTTCCAGGTAAAAAAAGAAATGGTTTCTTAGGATCTATTTAATCCCTAAGCTTCAGCATTGAATCTGTTTTGGGAATCCAACCATGGACTAATTTCATATAGAACTCTTCTTTTTTTTCTTTTTAACAATTATATTTTTTTAATTACATTACTTTTCATCAATTAGGCTTTAATGGTATAAATTTGTGATGGATTTTTAGGTTCTTCTGGTATCTAAAGAGAAAAAACTGCATTTTTTTGATAATTCTGATGCAGCGGCAGTGATGAGGACAATGATAATGATGGTCACAACAGTGATTGCATTAACAATCACTCTGTTGATGGTGATAGTCGTGGATGCAGTCGATTCAAACCCTATATTTGATCCCTGCACTGATGCAAAGGTTCAGAAATCCGATGGCTTCAGCTTCGGGCTTGCATTTTCCTCTAAAGAGTCATTCTTCCAAAACCAGATACAGCTCTCACCATGTGATCATCGCCTTCCCCTATCAAGCACAAATGCTCAACTTGCTGTCTTTAGGCCAAATGTTGATGAGATCTCTCTCCTTACCATCAACAGTGGTACCTTCTCACCGGTATGTGCAAAACAAAGAGGGGGCTCTTTATTTTTCTCAGATCCCTCTATCTGCATTTTTCTGTTTCAGATATGCCAAATCTCTATCTTTTTCTAGGATTCAAATTTTAAAATCTCTTTGATGAATTTAAAACTTTTAGATTCTTTTGTGTGAATAGTGATAATTTTAAATTTCTGCCTTATGGAATTTTATCAGTGAAGGTCCAATGTTGGCAATCCTTTCCCCCACTTTTCTCTCTCTGTCTTATTTTTTTGTACAATAGCTTGAGAGTAGCATTTATGCTGGTAATTCTTCATTCCTGTTTTTGGAAAGTTAAACATTGATCGATAAGAACAAGAATTACAATAATAGATTAATCAGTAACAGAGGATACAAAGCTGAAGGCATATGTGTTGTTAGACTATTAGCAAGCTAACTTGTCTGTCCAATTAAGAACCTCCAAACTTTAATACCAAATTTAGGATTATATGAAGTCCAACGATACCACAGAACATCATTTTCCGATATTGTACATTAGCAAGCTAACTTGTCTGTCCAATTAAGAAACCTCCAAACTTTAATACCAAATTTAGGATTATATGAAGTCCAACGATACCACAGAACATCATTTTCCGATATTGTACTCTGAATTATAGCCTTTCTATACAAAGTAGGCACACATGTAAGGGTAAAACAAAATGGCTACCTAGAGTTCTGAAAGATTTTAAAAAAATTCTATCATGGTTCAAGCTTGCTCTGTATCTGATTAAATTGAGTTCAATTTGGCCACGTTGCTGAGGATAGAGATAAAGGACATAGCAATCTTTGATGAGCTAGAAAGAAAGACGTTTGGATTCAATATCACCATCCCCCTATCTGATCCAAATTATTTTGATCATTAAACTATTCTAGAGAACCCTGCAAAGAATTTATATTTTGGCCACTGTATCTAAATGAACAGGAAAAGGATAAGCCTATCAAGTGATTTGAGCCTAGTTGCCAACTCCAATCCTCCAAAATACTGCTGGTAAAGAAGCAAAAAGAACCAAAGATTAGTGATAGTGAACCAACAGAAGCAGCTTTAAACTTATATAGAAACATCACTCTCAACTTTCAAGTTATCTAATCACATATCACTAGCAGAGGCTAGTTGAATCCATAAGTCGCATGCCATAAAAAGGTAACGTATCAAAAGTAACCAGGATGCTAATCGATCCAGATAATTGCATCACTGATTAATTCAACCAAGATAAAAGACCTCATGTAATCTATAATAAATGGACCACTATTTTCACAAAGCACCTTTGTTAAAGTGTGAGAGATGTGACAGACTGTAATGCCTTTTTGTTTCTTCTTGAAATTTTCTCCCAATATGGTACATATCCATTATTTTGCTATTCACCCAAGTTGACAAGTCCTTGCCGTTTCGACATCATGCATTTCAGAATTTAAACATATTTCTTCTTGAATTTTTCTTTGAATATGATACATATCCATTATTGGCTATCCACCCAAATTGACTAGCAAGGTTACAATTCCTCACTGTTTCAACATCATACAATTTAGAATTTAAGCATATTTCATTCACAATTCTTAATTCTGTTATATACCCCACACAAAACACCCACCCATATAAAATTCCTTGTCTTAGACTTATCATGATGTAGACCCCATAGAAAGTGCAATTGATCAAAATGGGCAAAAGAATGAGAAAGTGCGCATCAATTCAATTCAAGACCCAGACCAGTTCTGGACGTTTCTGTTATTTCCTCTCTGTTTACTGTTTTGATGTCCAATATTTATCGGTATAAGTTCAGTGGAAGTTTAAAGGTGCTTCATGTGGTCACAACTCAACCTTGAGATGAACACTTCTGCACAGAGAAATTATTCCAATTTACTTTTCAATTTGCTTTCAGGTTAATGGCTGCAGTATTCTTCCTCTTCCCCGTCCGAACCTCTTCTCTATGGTGCTTAAGCAATCAGGAAATTCATTCCTTAAAGAAATAAGCTTAATGGTCTTGAACTTAAGAAAGTTTGCTTTGGTTATATTAATATTACAACATGAAACCATTCTGAACGGAAGAAATGACAGATTTTTAACTTCTTTGCTGGGTTGCAGACCTCTAACATCCTCCAACCTCCTCAGAGAGGGGTTCTTAGATAATTGAAACTTACATCAGTGGGTATGGTTTTTGGATTGCAACCAGATGGCACAGTCCTCAATCTAGTAAAAAAGTTGAGGGATAGTAGTTTTATTATTATCTACAGATTTTGGCATTAGACTATCAATCTTTGATGAGGCACTTTATTGAGTATTCCTGAATCATGTATCATTATATCACTAAACGAAATAACTCAAGGGGTTTGTTCTGTTCTTTCCTAGCAAATGCATGGCGGTCACATGGTAGCATTCGCTGGACGAAAATATGCAGCAAGATCAATCCCTGTTTTTGTTGCAGATAGTAACCACATCATAACCAGTTTTACTCTGGTAATATCAATTTGGAAACTGGCATTCCTGGCCTTAGTTTTTTCTTTTGATCTCATTGTCTAAAACATGCTTATGTCTTTGAAGGTACTTGAATTTGATAAGGGTACACTACAGAACTTGTTCTGGAAGAAAGATGGGTGTGCAAAATGTTCTGGAAAATCATCTTTCATTTGCCTTGATGACCAAGGCTGTGCTATCCAACTCTCTAGTTGTAAAAGCCAGGGAGGATCAGTTGACTGCAGTATCGGAATACAATTGGCATTCTCAGGTACAGATAAGAACGATAAGGTTCTTAACTCGTGGTATGAGGTGAAAAATATCCGGCAGTACTCCCTCTTTGGCCTGTATTCCGACCTAAAGGATTCTCTTACGAGCCAATTCAACAATATTATCTAACTGGTAGGCATTTCTTGTTCATCATTAAGCTGTAGCATGTTGTAGCTGCCTAATTTCTGACCACCAGAAGATGACCATTCTATGTTTCCTGTATTAATATGCATCGCACATTGTAATTGTTGTTAAATATATGAATGATCTCTATATATTTCTGTTCTAAATTCTTTTTAGAGATTGCTTTTTGCCCCTTTGGATCACATTTCACCTTTGGAGTTCTCCTGTATCTGCTAAGTTGATCCTTCAGCCAGTTAAAATAGATCATATATATACACGAAGTCGAATCTCTTCCCTAGTCTTCTTTCCTTCCCTTGATTGATATTGTTACAGCTCAAGAGTTTCATAGTTTATATATTGGTTTCTAAGAATGAAACAGATTTTGAATTCATTAGAAAATATGTGCTTAAATGAGTGATATCTACACCCCCACCACCTGATGTTTTCAAGTGGAACTTCGGTGTTCGAGTCTCCAAAGGTGTGCTGTGTTGTTTTTTCCATTTTCCCCTTGGGGTTGGGGAGGGTCTTAGCTACAGTCCCTAGTTCTTAACAATTCTTTTACCGATTTCACATTCCCTTCTAATATATTACTAATGCAAAATGCTGTTGAGCCAAATAGGTGGAATGGATCCCTGAATATGCCTTGTGAGATCCTCGAAATGGTACCTTGAACCATGAATGACCACAGGGGTCGTGTGCACCACTGGTAATCTCTTTGAGGATGATCACCTGATCCAATGGTGAACCCTAGGGGTGCACCATGGTCATGGAACCAACTTTGCAGCCCTTTTTGTCCCCCATCATCAGATCAGAACAGCAGGATCTGGTGAAACGCCCAGGCAAAACAACTTTTGCAAATGTAGTAGTGGAACCCACCTGGAAAAAGGCCAAAAGGCTAAATTCCAATGTATATTTCATCTGCATGGCAAACATAACTTAATGGGCATGGCCCAGCCATTATTATCCAGAAAAAGGAAACTAAAATCCAAACAAAGGGAAAAAGTGAAAAGGCTCCAAATCCCATAAATAGAGTTGGGGACATGGGTGGGGTGGGGTTTTTCCTTCAGGTGTAATAGGTGCTCTTCCATCATGTAATTTAACATTGGATTTTTTATTTTTTTGGGTAAAAGTAACATCGGATTGAGTCTTCTGCGTTAAGCAATTCCATTTAATTAAGTTCAAAGAAAATTAAAACCACTGGAAGAAACCAAATACTTGAACCTGACCTTTTGAATCAAGACAAAATATGAGTAAAACAAAATTGAAGCCCCTGAACTAGAGCGTCGCAAGTTTTGTTGGTTTTCATGAACAATAGTGATCAAAATCTCCCCTTCACAACATGGTACATGGTCTCTTGCTAGAAACCCATGAAACAGATGGCATCCTCCTCACCACAATTTTGTTACCCTTCGAATCAAATCGACCTATGATACATTTCTTCAACTTTGGTCTCAGGGTCTGCAATCTTTGATAGATCAGCAACGCCCCCAAGCCAGAGGCCAACCTCCCATCTGAATCCTGAACAGGAACGGCAAGAAGAATTACTAATCCAACCAACCCAGAGGCCTTTTTCTTCCTCTTTTCCTTTCTATTGGGGAAGGGGGCGGTGGTTTGGACGCTGTGAAGAAACTTCACCAAGTAGGCTGCCAGTCCAAGATAGTAAAACCAAACAAGAGTAGATTAGAGAAAAAGAACCACAAACCCAGCACTCAAAACAGAACGAAAATCCATCACCTACAACAAGGGAACTGCAGAAGCCTCATGGCTTTGTTCTGCAACCCGGAAAACAATCATCAAGGAAAATATGATATTTCATAGAGCAGAGCAATAGCCCCAATTGTTATCAATGTCACAGCAATATAACCTGAATTCAAATATCTTAAACTGGGTGAAAGGAGAAGCAGATAGAAACATGAGCCTGAGGCAACTTCAGTCGCCCACCCACGTTATCAGATTTAGAAAAAAAAAAACCTGGTCATTGGAAGACACCATAAAAAACCGAGGAGAACCCACTGAAGCATTAAAAAACGAGGAGATAAAAAACTAGCATCAGAAGGATGCCTAAATATGAAATATTCCCATATATTTCGAAAATGAAGATGCAATCCCTTAAACAAGCATCAGAAGACCTGTTCAATTACATTGCTCCCACTTTCTCCTCCACCATGTCTCCAAAAAATAAATCCTCTTTATTTTTCTCTTTCTATTTCTCAATACAGAGAAGCAATGTCTATCTTGTCAGTCCAAAGTTGCTGCAACCCTGGGGGTTAATCTACAGAATATACACGGGCCAAATAGCCGAATCATATACAGTACAACACTCCCAATTTTCTTCATCACAGAATACAATAAACAGAAATTACTGCAAACAAAAAGAGCCAATTTGGGATGTTGGGGTGGGAGGGAAGCACTGCAAAATTGTGGAACTTCTCTCTGTACTGCCCATTTCATTTACGTTTCTAGTTCCAAATGTCTCTCCTTCAGATGAAACAAATTTCTAAAGCAAACTCTACATGGATTCAAGAAAAAATACATACCAACAAAGCAAGGGAAAACAGAAACAAGAATAAATAAATCCACCCGCTCATGGACAATCACTCCATGAAGATCAAAAGACTGCTTATGGATCTCCAACCCCCTCAAGCTCAGAGACAGTGCACCACAAAGAATGGTTATCACTTCAATGTACTTGGAAAAAGGTGGGGGAGGGTTTGGCAGCAATGGCATCCATCTCACTAGACTTGAAACAAAACATACATAATACCAGCATATATTACGTTTCTGAACCCTCGGGGACAGTGGGTAGTCTGTCCCCTTCAAGAAAAGAAGGGTTAAGAAACTTGGCCAGAAAGGCCCACATTTTATACACATCTTCAAAATTAGTTAGCAACCCAAGGGATGCTGTGACAACCTCAACCCGAAGGTTTGCATTTTTACTGTCTTGGCGACCATTCACCATTGGTTTGCACAAGGCAGTGTCATCTAGATCTAATGCCCCACTGTGCTGTTTTGGGCTGTTCACAACCCGTATATGACTAAGGAAACCGAGTCCCAGAGATATGCCATGTTTATCAGCTAGCCTCTGAACAATTTCTGGGCTAATTAGCCCCCCGCTAATGTGCCTCACATTGAAAGCAACAGCTGCACCCCTTTCATATTTGATCTTCGGGCCATAGATTTGAACAAGATGCTTTCCTGTGGTACCATCTGAACCAGGTAACCGAAGTTGCAGCAATGAGGTCACAAGCCAATTGATCAGGTACCGTAATCTGAGGGTAGTTTTGTTGAGACCCAACATATTAGCATGGTCAAGATGCCGGCATATTATCTCAGGTTCTCTCCTATCCCATTCTAGTCCATCCCCATCTTCTCCATCACTAAATGATTCATTGTCACCAAGTGTAGCTGCAGAAACTTCTCCAGGCTCTAGGGTATGACTTAGATGTTCCTTACGGTTGTCCTCCATGCTGAAGGATACCCTCCGACCCATGCTCATATCTCTTTCATTCTCCTCCACCCCAAAGAATCTACCTCCAGCAAATCTGTTACCTTCCCTCCTTTCCAACAACCTAAACTCACCTTCTGTTTCTCTCCTTATTGCGCTTTCTTTTGTCTCTCGGCATACTTCAGGGGTTGAGCCACTCTGTTGGCTACCATTCTTGAAAGGATCTTTGAGTGCAGATCCATTTACATTAGAATAAAACTGAGAACCAGTAAGTGTTGCTTCTTCCCTGATTTCTTCCTCAATCTCACCGACATGCTGAGAATCCACATCCTTTCCATGATCTGTTTCTGCAAACTCTTCCTCTTCAGAGACTTCCTTGACACGGTCTAGTTCCTGTGAGACTGATAATAGAGCCGCATCAAATGATATGACATGCTCCTCACGAGGTCTGAGGTTTCCCCGTCTGTCATCATAGATTGGACTCCTAGACGTCACTGATGCTGGTTTTGGAGAGAGCCTTGTATGGTATTTCGTGCCAGTAAACCATGAGGGTGGCAATGGAGAACCAGGCTTTGGTTTGTTCAATGGACCAGAATGATCAGATCCAAATGGGCTCTGACCCAAATCAATCCAAAACAAGTTGTCTGATGATTCATCTTCGCTGAAAACAGGACTCTTCATAACTTCCCCAGCTGAAATGCTCTCAGTTTCTTCAAATATTGTGCTTGCACCATCCCTGTCAGAACTGTTATCATGTTCCATCTCTGCCTCAAACACATCCCTCACCTGTGCAGAAGTGAATGCTCCTGAAAAAGCAGGTAACTGTGAGCCCCGGCGAGTTTGAGGTGTCAATTCCTCATTCCCATCTATTTCCTCATCTTTAATTCCAGGCAACCCATCCAGATCATCCACCGAATCACTCAGGTACATGGGAAAAACAGGCACAATCCTCACCATCCCAGACCCGGTGTACACGCACTGACTTTGCAAGCTTCCCATAACAGATTTCTTGATGAGGAGACATCCAAAGCCAGTAGGGTCAGACCCAAATACTCTGTAAAACGATGTTATGATAAAATCTGGTCGGAAGAGAGACAAACCGAGTGAATCCATGTCCTTGGGACCCAAGGACCCAGCATCAAGCAAGACATGCCAATTGTTCTGCTGTGCCAGTGCCATCCACTGGTATGAATACTTGGCCCCGGTGACCCTTGACTGAACAGGGAACACAAATAGCCCAACTGCAGAATCTTTCTTCCTCCTTTTTTTGTTGGAGATTTGCTTTCTCAGCTCCGTGGAGCTGAGTTTCAGGGTTGGCCACTTAAACCAAGCACTGTAAATCTTTGCACCTTTCTCTTTTGCACTCTGAGCCATCCAATTAACAGACTGACTCTCGTAATCAAACATGGTCAATAACTTCTTGTTCGTCTGGAAAGGGTATGATTCTGCCAGCAATTTAAAGGCAGAACCTCTACTGACAGTGAATACAAGGCTATACTCACTCTCAGGAATGTTCAAGTAATCCATAATCCTAGTCTTTATATCGTGTTCCACAGTGCCTTTCTCAGCACCACCGTAGAGAGCATGGTTGCTCAAGTTTGCAGTAATCTCCGAAAGGCTAAAGGCACAAGATTCCCAATATTGAAGACTCTGAAGATAAGAAAAGAGCCCAAAGCCACAGTAGTCGAGACATACCTTGGCAACCAAGTCAGAGAGGTGGCCATACTCATCCGATCTCAGCTGATCGATCTTCTCGGAACATTCATACTTGGGGTACATGGTGAGGAACTTGGAGAAGGCCTCGTGGAGGTCAGGAATAGTGTCTTCGGTCTCAAAGGTACGCTCAGCAGCGAGTGCAGTGGCACGGAGAAAATCTCGTTGAGCGTGGAGCCTAGCGAGGGATCTCGACCTGCCCAAGTTCCCATCTTGATTGTTGAAGGACTGAGAGTCCATGTCTTGCGATTTGACGAGTGACCCATCTTCCGATGCTTCTTCAAGAGCCTCTCTGAGCTTGTTCTCCTGTAACTGCCGGAGGTTCGAAGGATTGCCATTGCTTTCCTCTGTCGAATCAGACCCATCTCTCCTTCTACTCTTCTTGTCCAGGATTAGGGACGCACAGTGAGATATAGGCTTCCATAGTGAAAGATGCATTGATTGAAATGCTCTCCTCACAAAATCAGTCTTCGACGGAGGAAGTCCAGAAACGAAGAAACAGCCACAACGCACCCAGAAAGCAGGCGTCAGCCCATCTAACAAACCCCAACAAAAAAAAAAAAAAAAAAAAAAAAAAAAAATTCAGTGTTTGAATTTTTCAATCCCTAATATAGATCCAACAGAAAGCAAAAGGAATCCAATCCGATCTTTCCGAAAAAAAAATCAAACCTCTGCTTTCGAAAATCAAAACCCTAATTTGAGGAGGGAAACCGCATGGAATCAGCTACTCTCCAAACTTTGGCTGGACCGCGGATGCTTTACTTTATCGAAAACATTCAAACACTCCGAATCAGAGATTCTTCCATAAACGCCAAGAACTTTAACAAAATCTCCAGGGCAAGTCCAAAAGAAAGGAAAAGGGGAAAGAAACAAAGAAAGCTCCAGTTCCCCTCTGACCTTCAACCTGATCAGACAAACCCTAATTTTAATCCGGGTCTGCACCACTGAACCTAAGGCAAGATTCAATTCAGATACAACTCACCACATAAACAACCCAAGAAATGAGAAAGCAAAAGATCTCAAACAACAAACTCCAGGATTCAGTCCCATAGAAGAAAGAAGCTCCACATTCTCAGACATCTCCCCCAGAAAACCAGAGACTCCGGAACAAATCCAACGCTTAACTTAAGCGTAAAGCAACCTCAAATCCCCAAAACTTATTCACACGATCCCAAGACACAACCCAGAAAAAACCAAAAAAAAAAAAAATTAAAATTGACCTCCCAGTTAGACGGAATCAGAAGCAAAACAGGACCGAAAGTATCAACACCAAAGCCCCCGTGCAAGAAATCGCTAGATGAAGAAAAAAAACCCAAAAAATGACTTCCAAACCTGAAAAATCTCACCTTGGAAGGTGAAAACAACGGGGTAGAGAAAATAGTAAAAATGGCAAAAACAAAAGAAGAGCCTAAACTACAATCCCCAGGTAGTGAAACAGAGAAATGAAAGCAACAGTGACAACAGCTACACCAACCCCCTCTGCTTTCACCAACCTCTCTTTAGAGTTTTTCTCCTCCACCTCTGCAACAAAATTAAAGCAGACCATTCCCTTCTCTGCCATCAACTTCCCATTACTTGAGTGGTCAATCCAAACATGTCTGCATTGATTGTCCCTGCTCTTTTCCTCCCTCATTATTACTCCTATCCCGAAAAAATAACTTCTTTATCTTCTCCTTTGTCCTGATTTTAGCTACAACAGTAAACCACAGAAATAATGCTAATAAAATAGAAAGCAAAAAAGAAACAAAAACAGAAGATGAGGGAACCAACCAGACTCCATGGTAGCATTGACTTCAAATCTTTATAGCAAATAGCAAATAATTAATTGTTTCATGTTTAATTATTTACTCATATTAATTCAATTAACCAATAAATAATTTCCTACCCACAAGTCTACATCACCAAGAGATGCATTAAATATGCTAATGCTTATGTTCTGGAGGGACCCTCCATGGCTTTTCCATGGCTTTTCTGCAAAGTGGCATGGCAAAAGTCAAATTAGCCCACTATATAAAGCCATTACCTGTCCTAATTCCCAACACCAAATTCCATTTTCTCTCTCTAAAATATAAATCAATATGTATGTGGATTTTACATTTTTCACCTCTGCCATTGGGAGTTGTGAGAAGTTTGATGAGAGAGGAGGGCCAGGCTGGGGGAATCCAAGAGAGGATTCCTAGGCTCCTTGAAATGCGGAAGGAAGGGTAAAGGGGTGAAGTGGGATGGGTGGACGACGGCTGGAGCCCTCTTTGAAGGAGACTTTGGGTGGGGTTACTTATCAGGTGGCAGAGAATGAGAGAGGGCCACTGTAAGTTGTCGTCATCTCAAACTTCCTTCACTATTTTAGTCAACTCCTTTTTAAGGGCTATGTTCTTATCACCCTATCATATCATTTCTTCAAACTTCTTAACCTTACCAGATCACATCACATATGTATATTAATCCATTACTCATTATAAAGTATTCATAAAAGTATTATATTAGAAGAGAATAGAAGACGTGATAGCCTATAACAAACATGTCTCTAAAACCCATTAATAATATTTGCAATAAAGGGTGGGACCCACTAGTAATAGTAGCACCATTTGATTCTCACCCGATCTTACCATGAACTGATATGGCCCCCATAACTTTGAATCCATATAATGAAAGAATCATATTTGTTGTTATGATTATTTTTATCCAATTATAGTGATAATGATATTGAAGATAGTACAGATTGATAAATGTATATACTTAAAAGGAGGACTATAGTATAGGCACTTGCTTCCAGCCCGGGGTCTTCTCGTGCCATGCACAAATGATGCAGGTGAATCACTAGGCCCACTATTTATGTATAGTTTAATGAGCAAATTGAAGTTTCTTTATTTATTCCACCACACCTAACCTTATCTTACCTTGTTTTGTATTCATTATTCCCTTTAGACTCGTATTAATGGAGAGGGATTTATACACTTGTGTGTAATGGAAACTAAACTTAATGTTTCGATCCTACACCAAGTCATGATATTGTATATTTTGGGACAAATTCTTCATGGTTTTAAAATTCATCATGACTGTGGAAAAAGTGTTTAGAGTTTATCAACTAGGCCAGTCTCTTCCCATTAGTTGATTTGCTACTAAAGAGCTTGCCCCTTAACGTCTATCCCATTTTTGCCCAAGCTTTAGAGCTTAACAAATTTGGGTTATTTCTTAGGCGTGATATTCTCCCCCTTTTATAGCACAACATCCTTGTTGTAGTCCCACACAATGTTGGGATCTACTCTAATACCATTTTTATCATGCTCAAGAAACGGCCTAGATCCGTTGAGCCCCGAAAGTTGGGCAAGAAACGGGAAGAGATTGGACTAATTGTTAACCTCTAGCACCCTTTCCATGGCCATGATGCATTTTAAAGTTGTGCAAGGTGCGCCCCAAAGTGGACAATCTTGTGGATTTATGTGGGGTCAAGTGGTTATAAATGGCATCTGAGCGGACCTTGACATCATGTGGGCCACAATGGGGATATTGTGCTGTAATATGGGAGTCTTTTTGAATGTGTGTGTGTGTTGGGGGGGTCTTTAGCTCCACATTGACTAGGGGGAAGGGTCTGAATTAGTTGTTACATCTAGCACCCTTTACATGGTCACGATGCATTTTAAAACTGTGAGGGGTGTGCCTCAAAGAAGATAAGCTTGGTTTGGGGTTGGGGTGTTACATACACGCTAGCATCTTATTGACGAATGGAGCGGAAGATGTCTTAACCATTCAAGCCATTGCTATCGTCTTACCCATGATCCATTGTCACTTCTTCGACATCACCCTCACTCTCCTTCGCCTCCACCACTCCCGTTACTTCATCTCCCCTTCCCCTCCCTTCATCTATCTCCCTCCCTTGTTGTGTCCCCACACCACAAGTCTAGTGTCACCTGAATCACCCCTACTTCACCTACCCTCTCTCCATTGTTGCTGCTAAAGCTTGACTACTTGCTTTGTGTGGCATGAGAAGGTCATCGTACTCACCACGCCCCTCACCGCAATGGTGGCATCGAGTTTTATCCTATGAATGACGATGGGCGCCTAAGCTAGAAAGTGTGGACCTATAGTTTCCATGGTAGGGAGGGAACATATTGCGTGTCAATCCCAAGCCCGCACTAATTTGACTTACCATTTAAAGACCATCCCCGCTTGCACCGATTATTAAATGTATCAGGCTCAGGCCTAACCCGTTTATGAAAAGGTAGTACATCGGTGCAAGGGGTTAGCTCGATGGGCTTCTGACTAGCCGTACCCATTTGTAAACAGGTAGTACACGATGCAAGGGGGTAAGCTCGATGAGCACTTGACTGGCCTGGCCTGTAATACCCTACTTCTTAAACCTGGTCTGATTACACGGTTGGCCCGATTTAGCCATGCAGGACCCGAATCAGAGAGGGTTAAGGCGGGTTCCTTATGGACTATGATGGCAAGGGTGACTTTGAACACCGGCTGGCCAGACAAGTCCGAGTCAGTGCCAGAGGAGACGGGTGTACCCAAGCCGTGTACATGCACATATCATAAGGCCATATACGGATAAAGCAGGTATGTAGCCGTATCTTAAAGCGCATACGTATATTATCTCTTATGCCGAGAGTAAGATTCGTGCCGAGAGTCAAATTCTAGCAAAATCCCACTTGGTGATCAATTTTCGGCCCTCAGGTGGGCGGTCACAGGTGGGCGCATCTGCCCACCTGAGTGACCCACCCATGAGGTTACAAGATGCTTTAAAAAAAGTATAAATAGCTATCATTATGTTTTTCCTTTTTCTCATTTATGACACTCGGGCATTTGGTGAGAAGATTTAAGAGGAGAGAGAAAAGAAGAGAGGAAAGAGAACGAAGAAGAAAGGGGAAGGAAGAGGAAGAAGGAATGGATTTAAGCGGCGCCAAGGCTTGATCTTCCCATTCTGATTCCGAAAAAGTGATCTCCAACCCGAGATCTACGTTTAGAGGTGAGCAAAGGCTATATTCCCTAAACTCTCACCATACCCAAGTAAAACCATTGATTTGGGTAGTGTTTCTTGAGGTCTTGTAAATCCCCCTTGAGATGATGAATCTAAGGTTTAATAGATGGTCTATGTGTTGATTTTGAAGGATTTGAAGAAGTGTTCACAAGGTTGGAGGAGCATTGGTGATTTGAAGTGATTTGGGGTTTTGAAGGAGTTCTTGAGTAAAGAAGGTAAGATGGCTTTCCATTCCTTAAATCTAACCTAGATCTAGGTTAGAACCATCTTATGAGACTTTGAATGTGTGAAAAATGGGTTTGGGAAAGCCTCATTTGCTTCCCCAAAGGTTGGGGAAGGTTTTGGGGAAGAATGACATTTTTTCGCCAAGACTGGTGGGCCAAATGGCCCACCTGAGGGCACCTGCCTGAGAGGGCAGACCCTCTGGGCCAACCGCGCGGGCCCAATCGGTGGGCCGACTGACAGGCCAACCTACCTGCTGGTCTTAGCAAGGCCCTCGGGGGCCAACTGATGGGACCTATTGGCCCGCCGATCATGACCAGTGGGTCGACCTACCCACTGGTCATGACTGGTGGGTCGACCTATCCACTGGTCATGACTGGTGGGTCATGACAGGTGGGATGTCTGACCCACCCGTGAGGTTTTCAACGTGATTTTTACGTCCGAATGGACCCAAAACGGACGTGTGACCTTCTTTTAGGATTCTAAACATGATTTTGTCACCAAATCTTGTTAGTTTTGACCTAAAGTGGTGAAATGCTAACCCCATTCACTCATGATAGGTTCACCAAATCTTACGCTTCTCGCACCGGATCTCACCCATACCAGGCGTGAGTCTTTGTACACTACAGGTAAGTGGGGAGAAGACGTTTGGCCTTGTTTCAAGGCTTGTTTAGCATTCATCTAATTGTATCTAGACTAGCCAAGTCATCATGCAAATGCTATGTAGCTTAGCCATCTTTATATGTTATGCCATGTGTGTTGTGTTCATTTCTCAATGCCAAATGATGATATGCTTATGTGATGAATGTTGACATCATTGTGCATGATGCATTAATAGACTAGATGCCGTAGTCGGTTTGGACACGAGTGCATTGGTGGCCCGTGGAATGGGACGTGGTGGTACTATGCAATCGTACTATGTCATATAGGAGCATGCGGTTTAGGATTATCATCTTCCCGTGCTACGACCCTTCCCAACAGGGGTTGAGGTGTTAGGTTACCATTTAGGAGGAAGCAGTGGTCGCGGTTGTCGGGTCACTGTGGCGGTTAGACATACGCCTGGCTGGTCATTAGGACAGTCGGCAACCTCGGTGGTATATTCAAGAGGGCCAATCGTACTGCTTTCAAATTGCTAGAGTCAGCACCTTTAATTTTTGTCATTTACTTTATGTTGAGAGCCGGTGGTTGGCATGTTTTACTTTTCTGAGTACTCACGGTGGGCCTTCTCTGACAGCCCTATGGACGTATCGCGGGATGGAGTTCGAGGCTCGTACCCGGAGTATACGCGCACTGTGGTTGTAGTAGCACTAAACCAAATACTTAGTAATGTTGTTTAGGTGGATGTGATTAAAAATGAATTGCATAGCATATAGTGCATATGGTTGTGATTTGTTATGTGGACTGCTGTGTGGTCCTTCTTTTCACTTACTGAGCTAGTGAGCTCATCCCGCGTGTGCACCTCTTTTAGATGATTTTGCAGGTCATCAACCTGAAGAGCACGGGTCGGGCCCCACAGTTGAATTCCCTGAAGAGGATTGGTGGGTCCCCGAGGAATTAGAGCACGGCATGGATTTCTCGTGCGAGGGCTGTGTTGCGGGACCGCAGTTTTGATACCGAGCTGAGCTTTACTATTGATACCGAGCTGAGCTTTACTTTTGATACCGAGTTGAGCTTTACCTTTTGATACCGAGCTGAGCTTTACTTTTTGATACCGAACTGAGCTCTACTTTTGATACCGAGTTGAGCTGTACCCTTTGTGTTTTTTATGATCCCTTTTGTGTACTTGATATGTAAATTGTATTCTTTTGTGTAAATATCATGCCTGCGGGCCCACATGTACTTAACTATGTATTACAATTTGGGTATCAAGTATAATGGGAATATTTATAGGTAAATTAAGTCTTCTGCTGAACTGATGAACACTTTCTTAGTTGTGTGTATGCTGTGGTTGGATACTGTATCAGATGATCCTGGCAGGTTTGGGTTAACCGGTGTTAACCCGGTCACTGGCCTGGTTCTGTGTGAACGGGGTGTGACATGGCCCGTTTACAAGCCCGACATGTTTAGCTCGATTGTTTATATGTATATTTTGATTTTCTTAATAGAATAGGGTATATATTGATACTTTTATCAATTAATAAATATAATTAAGTGTGATATCTTTTCTAATTGTTGATTATTTACAAAATATATTAAATTATCTTAATTCTAAGATGATTAAGGACTGTTTAAGGTCTATTTAAGGCTTGATTGGTACGTTACCTTGTTTAAGGTCTGATTATAACCAGATAAAGAGAAGTTCGGTTAAAATCTGAAACCTGACCGAGCTCGACATGAGATCGACTCATTCCCTAAATAGGTAGATCACTATCCAAGCATATAAATCCACTGGGCCCCACTAATCCCAATTGAGACCGGCCCGGCCTGGCCACAACAGCACTAGTGGTGGAGTTGTGGAGAGCTTATTATAACCAGATGACTATTGTTGGCTTGTAGATGCCGTCATTCTACTTCGTGAAGGTGTCTATGTGCATTCATATCATGGAAAACTCTCTCTCTCTCTCTCTCTCTCTCTCTCTCTCTCTCTCTCATATGTGCACTCCCTTTCCTTTCTCTCTTATGACCTCCTCCGAAAAGCTACATTGCAAGAGATGTCCATTGGATGCCATGACCTCAATGATGGAATCACAACTAAGGTGGGTGTGTAGGCTAATCCTTGTTGCTTTGTAGTATGTAGCAAGGGACGCTCAGGGGAAACATGCAACAATGAGGAAGACTTAGTCCAGTCAACACGATCTTCACTCCCATTAGGTCTTCTGATAACCGGTCCAAATAATTCCACACATCAATTAAGTTTGGGGAGGTTACATGCCCTGTGCCTCATCCTTCATCTCTAATAATATCAGACACCAAACCAAGCCACCCCATGCTATAATCATAGGATAAAAACTCCATGAGGATGGCAATCATTCTTCATCTCTAATAAAATCATGATATCATTGGCAAAAGAAAGATAAGAGATCTCATTCTTTCTACATCTTTGATGCAATCTGATGCACCTTTGATCCACACTGATTTGAATATTGGGAGAAACCACTTCCAACACCAAAAAAAAAAAAAAAGATTTAAGGGGCCTAGGGCATCCTGCTAATGTTTTTTTTTTTTGGTATAACCTGCTAAATGTTGGTTTTTTTTTTTGTTTTTTGATAGGTAGGGAGGGAAGTAGGGTAACAACTAGGAGACTTGAACTCAAGACCTGCTTAATGTTAGTTAAAACCATAAGACATGGGTGGACTTTGTTAATGTCTAATTAAAAAACATGTAATCCAGTGGTGGGAAGCAATTTGGAATATTTTATTCATGAAAATTGTTAGATCGAACACTAAGAAATACGAAAATAAGTAAACAAAAGGTCCACACGACACAAAGATTTAACGAGGTTCACACCAGGATAGTGTGCTACATCCTCGAGCGAAGAAGAAGATGTTTTACTATGCAGAAGAGAGATTACACCCAAGCAGCGACGAGAAAACACGCCCTGAAACCCTAGTTCAAAAAACCCCAAAATACAATGACTTTTTCAACAAGACAATAATATATTATATACTCCAAGTCGCGGGTCGACCCATCGGGTTATAGTTGATCCGGTCGATGCCCACGCACCCCTATATGAGATCAGTGATGGGCTTCGGGCTTAGGTCTATTGCCCAACCCCTCTGTTTCTATCACAGATCTCAAAAAACTTTCCATTCAGATCGCCACCAAAATATGTTGAATCAGGTCAATCTTCAAAATGGTTCAAGAATTTGAGACAAACTTAACAAATCTCTACCTTGCCTTGAATTCTCCTCCAACAAACAAACAAATAGCTAAAATCTTCATATTCTCCAATAGCCTTCCAAAAGCTAAACTCAAACACAACAAACACCAAGTAATTTTAAGCAATGCTCAAACTTACCAACACACAAAAGCTTAGTTAATAGATCACCTGGATTGTCTTTAGTACCAATCTTCAACACTTGAATATTACCTTGAGCAATTTCTCTTTTATGAAATGATACCGAACATCAATGCACTTTGTCCTCTCATGATATATCGGATCTTTAGTCAAGTGAATAGCACTCTGGCTATCACAATGGACAACAGTCACCCCATGATCCATGCTGAGTTCTCCCACCAAACCTCTAATCAAATAGCTTCTTTAATTGCCTCAGTCACTGCTATATACTCTGCTTCAGTAGTGGATAATGCAATTGTAGCTTGTAAAGTAGCTTTCCAACTAACCGTACTTCCTCCAAGAGTAAATACATAGCTTGTGAGTGACCTCCTCTTGTCAAGATCACCCGCATAATCTAAATCAACATAACCAGATAAACAATCACCATTCCTCCCAAACTCCAAATAAACACTAGAGGTCCCTTTCAACTTCCTAAGTATCCACTTGACTGCTTCCCAATGAGCTTTACCTGGACATGACATATATCTGCTCACCACACCGACAGCTTGTGAAATGCCAGGACGAGTACAAACCATAGCATACATAATGGAGCCAACTGCACTAGAGTATGGAACACGTGACATTTATTCCACCTCTTCATCTGTCTGAGATGACAGAGCAACTGAAAGTCTAAAATGAGATGCAAGAGGAGTAGTTACAGGTTTGGCATCTTTTATGTAAAAACGATTCAATACCTTCTCAGTGTACTTCTGTTGAGATAGCCACAGCTTCCCTATTTTTCTATCCGTCTTGATCTCCATACTAAGGATCTTCCTTGCTGCCCCCAAATCTTTCATCTCAAATTCAGAAATTAATTGTTCTTTCAACTTGTTGACCTCATTCCTATCTTTTGCTGCAATCAACATATCATCAACATAAGACAACAAATATATGAATGACCCATCAGAGAGCTTTCTGAAATAAACACAACAGTCATATTGACACCTGGAGTATCCAAAAGTAGCCATAACTTAATCAAACTTTTTATATCACTGTCTAGGAAACTGTTTCAAACCATATAGAGACTTCTTCAACAAGCACACATGGTCTTCCTTGTCTTTAATAACAAACCTTTCAAGTTGATGCATATAAATATGTTCTTCTAGTTCACCATGCAAGAATGTTGTTTTCACATCAAGTTGCTCTAACTCCAAATCATACACAACAACTAAAGCAAGTAGGACACGAATAGAACTATGCTTAACAACATGTGAGAAAACATCATTAAAATCAATTCCTTGTACCTGACTATAGCCCTTTCCAACTAAACGTGCCTTGTACCTAGCATCTTCAACACCTGAGGCAGATTTTTTCTTCTTGAAGACCCATTTGCAGCCAACAATTTTCTTCCTTGTTCTCGGCTTGACAAGCTCCCAAGTCTGATTTTTATAAAGAGATTCCATCTTCTCATTCACGGCAATCAACCATTTTGTAGAATCAATTGAAGTAACAACTTTAGAATATGTTGCAGGCTCACTATTTTCAATTGTATTTGCAACATATAATGCATAAGCAATAAATTCAGCATGCCTATACTTTTGTGGTTGTCTAATATTCCTCCTTAGTCTATCTTTAGTAATGTTGTACCGCTCTTCTTCTTGATTCTCTTGAGCATCATCTTCTTTAGTAAAAATAGGCAGCTGAACTGAAGTAAATTATACTTTGTTTGAAGATGAATCACCAATTTCAAACTCCACCTTCTCTCTAGATTTTTCTTGACCTTGATCACAATGAACATGAGCTTCTTTCCTAGGATGCAACATAGCAGATTCATCAAAAGTAACATCTTTGCTAATAAGAAATTTTGGAGACTTTGGATCAGGACACTACAACCTGTATCCTCTCACTCCAGATCCACACCCAAGAAAAATGCATTTTTTGGCTATAGGTTCCAACTTCTCTTCATTCACATCTGCATAAGCAGGACATCCAAATACTTTTAAATTAGAGTAGTCTGCAAGCTTACTTAACTAAGTTTCATTTGGAGTCTTGCACTCAATAGCTATGCAAAGAGATCGATTTACCAACAAGGTTGCTGTGTTAACTGCTTCTGTCCAGAACTCCTTGCCCAATCCTGTATTTGATAACATACACCTTGCCTTTTCTAACAAGGTTCTATTCATATGCTCTGCCACTCCATTCTGCTGGAGTGTTTTAACAACTGAATGGTGTCTTGCAATATCTTCATTTTTTGTAAAACTCATTAAAGTCACCTTCACAAAACTTTAGGCCATTATCGGTTCTCAACCTTTTAATTTGTTTTTCGGTTTGCTTCTCAAGCAAATTCTTTCACTGTTTGAAAGTGACAAATACTTCATTTTTGTACTTTAAGAAATATACTCAAACCTTTCTAGATAAATCATTAATGAAAGTAAGCAAGTACCTTGCACCAGCCCCCTTTGAAGCAACCCTGGAGGGCTCCCATAGGTCTTAATGAATGTAGTTCAAAGTTCTCTTGGTCCTGTGGATAGCAGTACTGAAACTGACTCTTTTCTGTTTCCCAAACACACAATGCTCACAGAACTCCATTGCTCCTGTACTCTGACTACACACCAAGCCCCTTTTACTTAATGATACCATTTCTCTTTCACTTATATGGCATAACCTCATGTGCCATAAATTTGTGACATCTGATTCAGACATAGATGATGAAGTTGTTGTAGCAGGCTCAGTGACTGTAGTATCCTGCAACACATATAAACTGCCAACCTTGACTCATTTCATCAACAAGAGAACACCCTTGCTGATCTTCATGACTCCACCTTCAGCTGTATAATTGCACCCATTTGAATCAAGAGTGCCTAAACTGATGAGATTCTTCTTCAAATTAGGGATATGCTTGACATTAGACAAGGTTCTAACAATGTCATCATATATCTTGATATTGATCGTTCACATTCCAATAGTCCTATAAGAGGCATTATTTTCCATTAACATAACTCTACCTCGAACTGATTCATTTGTGGAGAACCATTTATGATTGGGACACATATGGTAGGAACAATCAGAGTTAAGAATCCATTCATCCTATGATCTGACTCTGTCATCAGTCACCAAAAGCGTATCAGACTCACTCTCATCTTCTGCAATACTAGCTTCTGTAGAATCATCTTTCTTCTGTTGATTTTGGACACCACCATTTGCTTTCTGCTTATTTAAAAGTTTATAGCATTCAGATTTAATATGTCCATTTTTCTTACAGTAATTGCAAGTTAAATGCTTGTGCTTAGATTTTGATCTAGCCTTCTTTTTGTCACTATTTGAGCCCCTTTCATTTGTTCTCCCTCTAGCTACCAAACTAATACCATCAGATTTATTGGTAGACGTTAACTCATCATCAATCTTTTGCTTACTTTATAGATTTATTTTGACATCCTCAACAAAGATTGTCTCTCTACCATAAATCATGGTATCCCTAAAATGCTTGTAAGATGGCGACAGAGAACATAATAATAATAGGGTCAAATTTTCATCGTTTATTTTAACATCTATCATTTTCAAATCAGTAACAATATAATTAAACTCAGATATGTGGGATTTAATAGAAGTACCTTCACCCATATGAAGGGTATACAGTTGCTGCTTCAATCTCAACCTATTGGTGAGGGATTTGGTTAAGGTAGAGATTCTCTAACTTCACCTATAACTCTGTAGTCCTTTTCTCTGAGAGAACTTCCTGTAGAACATCATTCGAAAGTCACAACTGAATAGCTGAGGGCTTTATCATCTAACTCGCTCTAATCATCATTGATCATAGTTGTAGGTTTCTTTGACTTATTGAAACGCTGCTATATAAGAACAACCATCATTCGAACATGTCATAGACTAAAACTAATGTTGCCGTTGAACCTATCAATAGCGTATTTCGTTGAAGCCATGAATCGAAGTAACTCAATTCTTTGATACCAGTTTGTTAGATCAAACACTAAGAAATATAAAAATAAATAGACAAAAAATCCACACGACATAGAGATTTAACGAGGTTCATACACCAAGCTGGTGTGCTACATCCTCGGGCGAAGAAGAAGATGTCTCATTATGCAGAAGAGAGATTATACTCAAGCAGCGGCGAAAAAACTTGCCCTAAAACCCTAGCTCAAAAAACCCCAAAAATACAATGACTTTTGCAACAAAACAACAGTATATTATATAGACTCTAAGTCGTGGGTGGACCCATCGGGTCAGAGTCGATCCGGTCGAACCATATGCCCCTGCACCTCCATACGAGATCTGTGATGGAAGCAGACGGCCCAACCCCTCTGCTTTCATCACAGATCTCAGAAAAATTTTCATTCGGGTCTCCACCAAAATATGTCGGAGTGGGTCAATCTTCAAAACGTGTCAAGAATTCGAGACAAACTTAACAGAACTCATAAGTTAGACTTTCCCAAAGTTATATTAAAGACTCTCTTACAGTGTCATGTACTCCAAATATTTTAATACAAGGGCTGTCTTCACAAAAAGGGGTGTATTGTTTTCTATTTCATTTGTGAATTTTGTATACAAGTCCAATTTCAATTACCAAGTGCCTTTGGTGAAATATTGTCCTTCCAAGTGGGTTGTATGTTTTTTATTCAAGTATCTAGGCTTGGCTTGGTGATTCACCTATTTTTGAGATTTGCATATCAGGTGTGGCTAAAATCTGATGGATATATAGATCCGAGGCCCTCTGATCTTATATCAAGTTTCAGCTTTCCATAGAGTTTGCCAAGTGGTCAAACAAAGCATTGGAAAATATAGGACTACTCGAAATGTATGAATCACGTGGGATGTATAGTCATACATGGGAGGTTAAGTAATTGAATTAAAAGCTAAAATTGGACACACGATTGATATAGACTATTATCAAGATATCCTATTGTGAGAATTCTCAAATCATTCTTTCACATTATAGAATAGGTGAGCAATTGGGTCAAGCTTAGGTGGACATGCCACCTAACCAACCTTTTACCATTTTGTTTTTAGCAAAAAGGTTTTTGCTCCCCCTCCTGAAGATAGTCTCACAATGTCATTTTTTTTTTTTTTTTGGTAAAGCTCACAATGTCAAATCTAATATCTTTCATCTTTTTCACACTACTCAACAAAGAAACCCGATGTAGGTAATTTCACATTTTTTTGTTCTGGTTCTAAATTTATACCCTTGATCCATACTGCTATGTGATAGATACTTGAACATCGTAAATGCCCTTTCTAAGTGGTTGAACCAAGAGCTCTTTAATTTTTTCATAATTTTTAAAGAAACGAGATATGCACCAATCATGAAGTTGGACATAGAAAGAAAGGAGGTCTTTTCCAAAGGAAGAACATAGAGGGAACACAAGTAGGGAAACTTGACGGATTGCCCAGCCTTTCCCCTATTCTTAATTCCACCATATAGTATTGTTGAAAAAAATGAAAGAGTAGTGCAACCAATCTCTTTTTCTTTTTGTTTATATATATATATATATATATATTTATAATGCTACCCACTTATATGTTCTACTCTTTGGTCAACCAAGTTCTTTTTCACAATATATTCTTTTGGGTGGGATTATCTGGTTTGACAAACTATAGTTGTATGGGGAGTAGGGAGAGATAGAAGTCATCATCTGAATGTATTTCAAACATTTCTTCCTATAAGGGGAAAGTTTATTCCATTTTCATGGACTGTTTCCAAACCACATTGTCCCATCTCTGCTCTGCCGATTAAGAAAACTTTTCTCCATGTTTATAATTGCAATCTCTCCAGCCAAGTTTCCTTGGTTATTTCTACTTGAATAATCTTGTGGAGTAAAAAGCTGAAGAGTAAAATATAGTATGGAAATTATTTAGAAAAAAAAAAAGGTTTTTTTCTTTTAAGCAAAAAAGGGGTTTTTTTTTTTATGGATTAAAAAAAAAAATGCTGAAATACATTTTCCATGCTATCAAAATGAGGGAAATTTCTTACACCACACCAATAGCGGCATGGGAAACAATATCACGTGGTTCACATAGTCAGGAGAGAAAAGATAAAATGCTAAAGAAAAAAAAATGTGAGAAAGAGTGTGATATCCACATGGGATATATATATATATATATATTTAATCTATTTTACTTCTAGCCCTTAGACAGGAATTGAACTTCAACTTTTCTCTATGATAAAAAATAAAAAAAATGATATACACAGTGGCGGTAATACATGCATTTTTATACACATTGTCTTTCTTCCTTGACACTCTCTTTCTTGATAATGTGACATCTTTGTATATGAATTGTGAAATGCTCCTTCCCTTGTGCCCATCAGCTTGGCATGTGAAATGGCAATACTTGCAGGCAGTGTGTAGTTCCATCCCTTTAAAAATGTTACTTTCCTTTTCTTCTTTCCCTCATTGACAAAAGTCTCTGGAGTAAATAGTCTAATACATCTTTAGACTAGTTGCACCACATATAGGAAATAGTCTTGTTTGATCATGTGTTAAATTTCATACAAAATTTATATTTAAACTTCAATCATATATCCTCCCTATATAGGTATCACCCCTCATATTTTTCAGGCATTCATGTCTTGGTATGCACCATTCACTAGTCTTGATTTTCTTTTAATATTTGTTTACCAAAAAATATATTTTTTTAATATTTTAATTTTCTATTTCACCAAAATTGTTTCTTGAATTTATAATTAGTGCACAAGACTCTGCATATGCGAGATCTAGAAAGATGAGATCTACGCAGATTTACCTAAGAATATATATTTGTGCAGTTCAGACGTACACTTTGGACTCAATGGTCTAGATAGCCGCTCTCAGAGATCAATTGGTGTATAATTCATTGGAAAGACAAAAGGATATGATTAATTGCATCACTTGTGAGATGTATTCAAATTTGTTGATGACTGTTGAGATGAAACAATAAAATTTTGTGTGGAGATGTAAATAGAGTTGAGAGAAGTAGGGAAGAATGAACTATGAAAATTTATTATATTGCTTAATCAAGTTGGCAGTTATCACATGCACACAACAAGGGAGAGGGCAGTGGACCAGTGGTCTATAATGCATGGTAGGAAAATAATGTATATATATGCACATTATATGGCTTACTGATAGTTGGCATAATTGCATTTTCTTTACTTTATTCATCATTATTTTTCTGTTTTAGCTGGTACAATTGTGCAAAGCACTTTCTCTTGTCTTTGTTTTTTTCCTTCTTTTCCTTTTAGATTTTTCCATTTGAATTCTAGCTGTCCAGGTCTCCGCATTGTTGTGGAATGGCCAAACACTACGTACTTACTCCTCCAAGACTTATATAGGTTTGAAAGAAAATAGAAGAAGAAACAAATGGAAACTGGGCTCTGCTTTTCATGCATGTGGCATGGCTCGAGGGACGATGCACCAATGGTGATTGCAAATGTTGTCTCCTCTTCACCTATAGTCTCAACTCTCAACCCTTTAAGGCCCCCACCAAAGTTCATTTTCCCATTTTGATCATAATCTGATTCCCTTCTTTCAACTTCCAAGTATTATCCTGCTCATGCCTTCAAATATATACAAAGAAGGATGATCCGGCTTCTCTTCTTAGCCTCTATCGCTTACGTCTTGTCTATACTTATTTGGATGAGTGACACGTGGTAAGGTATTGATTTAATGGTTTTTTGTATCTCATTTTTTAAGTCTTTTTCTTTTAATGTCTCATTTTTCATACCTTTATCAAATCGTTGGATCATCGCCTCATCATGTGTCGCTCATCTGATGAATAAGCACTAAGGAAAGGAGCCAAAGCCTACAACCAAACATATCATAAACCGTATAATTAACCAGTGCATGAGGCTCTTGCAACTACGGGATTTGAGGAAAATTATAATATATGTAATCTTTTCCTCATTTCGTGTTGAAGTTGTTTCCTAACTTCGAACCCACAACCACTATGTTGAATCCAGGTCTGCCCTATAACGGAAGTCCCCTTATGCCTTCATGAATTGAAATATGCACCAGCTTTATCAAAGGTAAGTGGGGTTGAAAAGTGAAAAAAAAAATAAACTACTTTTGCCTAAAAGTTATGAGTTAGGTATCTTTTGTAAGTCTTGACTTGAAAAGTTAATTCATGTCAAAGAAAGGTCAGTGGGGGCATGGGCCGGGTTTGGCCGGGGGGTGGGGGGGGAGGGGCAGAGAGTTCTATTTGGCCTCTTTGTGAATGGCTGGTATCCTAAGGATGACTTTAGAGAATTTCTTGGATTCCATGGTTATGCATGAAAGAGTATAGACTAGGGCCATGACTGAATATGCACCAGCTTTGTCAAAGGTACGTGGGGTTGAAAAGTAGAAAAAAAAACTACTTTTGCCTAAAAGTTGTGGTAGATACCATTTTTAAGTCTTTGCTTGAAAACTTAATCCATGTAGTGAAAGGTCAGAAGGGAGGCGGGCCCTTTGGGGTGGGTGAGGCTGTTAAGGGGCAGAGTTCTGTGGCCTTTCTGCAAATGGCTGCTATTCTAAAGATGACTTGGGAGAATTCTTGGATTTCATTGTTAAGCATTGTCACCAGAGAAATTTAGTAAAAGGAAGATGGTTGAAGACTTATCATACACATGGAAGAGTGTAGACGAGGGCCATGAGTGGACTGGTAGGATGAGGGCTTAAGTAGGCCTTGATAGCTCATGATCCAAACAATGATGTCAAATACAAAGGTGGTCTGATTTGGTAAGCTATTGGTGCAAGGAAGCCTGGGGGTATTGCCCAGTTCGCAGGAGAATTTGCCCAAAGAAACCTGCGCAGTCCTCCCTGAAACCAGTCATTATCAGTGGCTAATTGATTACCTGATTCTGTTGTGTTAAATTTGTGACTAATCCCATAATCTTTTCATCGACGCAATCAACATAACTGATTCCCATAGATCCTAACTGCAAGTCGATATATAGCAGCACTTTCCCTGGCTGTGACTCTCCCAAGGTAATCCTTCAAAAAGAATCAAGCTAGAATTTTTGGATAGTGGAATGAATCAATAATAACATTGGTCATTTTTTCTGTTGAAATGCCACTAGCACTCCAGGTGCTTGTGGCTGAACAAACGGGAAAGCGAGGATACAAGGGGTGTGGGGGTCATTTCCAAATTGGGAGGGAGAGAGAGTGACACAGGTTGGGCACCCCAGTGGCATGCCCAGTCTTTTCCCTTGCTATTTTTAGTTCAAATTCAGTAGTTTTACTATGGCAAAGGGTATTGTAGGGTAAAAGGAGGGGAGGGGAGGGGAGGGAGGAAGGGAGGGGGGTGGTTTATATAAAAGCATCTTTCCTATATGGAGTAAATATTAGAGGGATTAAAAAGAAATGAATCTTATGGGACAGAGTAACTGTATATTACACGATTGAAAAGTATGTAGGAGCTTAGGGGAACATTTAGGGTTTCCATCTCTTGCAGTTTTACCACAGAAGAAGGTTATCATCAAACATTTAATAGGAACTTAATTGCCAAAGATTCCCTAAAATGCACAACACATTCCATGTAACAGAATGACAAGAATCATCCAAAATGTCATCTTTAATAAGTGTTTTCAAAAGTTTTGAAAGACTAAAAGATCATTAGAAGTATGTAACTCCATCAGAAATAAAATCATTTCGTCATCCCAGCATAAATTGCAAAACCTATGTGCACTTGCTTCCATGACTTGAACAGTATTTGCATGTATACTTAACAGCTACTAAGCCAACAAGAGAGTATGCACCTTCAGGACATGTTAGGACCTCAGAAAACCTACATAGGGGATTGGTTCAGTGCCAAATAAAATGCCAGTAAAGTGTTCGGTGACTTAATTGCACCTGTAGAAGGACAAAAAGACAGTCCCACCAGAAATAAAATTCACATGCATCCTCGCCCAAAATATGGAACCTGTTCAAAACTTGGTGCTTGCTTCTATATGCAATTGAGAGCCAATACTAGAACATCAGCACCTTGCTGATATAAAAAGAGCATCCATCTTCAGGACCTGTTACGCCTTAGCCTCAACCTTCCAGCAATACTACCTGGAATAGAATCGCTGGCAAAGGCAAGTGGCTTCTGATCACTACTATCTGATGCAATACTGATAACCTCTTCATCATCTGTATTCCCTTCCTCTTCCCCCACTCTGGATTTCTTATCATTTTGGCTGTTTCCAATCTCTGACTTTGTGCATCTATTGTAGTCAGTATCCTTGTTACTGTGCTGCCTCAATCTTCCAGCAACACCATCTTGGCATACTTCAGTAGCAAGGACATGATTCATTCTAAGCTTTGAGTCACCTTCTGATGCACTATTGCTAACATCATGCTCAGTATCCATACTCTGTACTTCTACTTTCTTCTCTTTAGTCCCATCATCATCTCCAAATTCTTCAACTTGTGGCTTTGAACATTCATGATTGCCATCACCACAGTCAAAAGGCTTCTCCTGGGACGGTCCTTCCAAGTCTTCACAGGGTAATGACCTCTTAGCAGAAACTGGGTGTTCCACTCCTGGATCTTCTTCTAAGTTTGTTTGAGAGCGGTGGGTTTGGATGAGATAATGTGCAACTGACTTGTAGCCCAGGTTTGAGACCTAAGAAGCACACAAATGGCCACGGCTCTATTGGCAATTTGAAACATATGTGAAAGATAGCAGTAGGCTGACAGAAGAGTAAAACAAGCTTACTTTTCTATATAGATTCCCGGTGGGAACCCATCCTTTTCGCACTCGGCATAAGCTACAGTTGCAAATCCCACGACAAACAGGGCAAATCCAATTGGAATTCTGATTGGCTTCCAGTACATTCTCCCCATATCTTCATAGTAGAGTAAAAACACAAAAAAGAGAAACCCAAAAGATTGTATGAGACTAAGATTACCATTTGTGTGGGATGACATTAAGAGATCATAGCTAAAGCTTTGTTTAACAGGGAAACCTTTCGAGTATGATGCTATTGAAGTGGTAGACCCTTTATACCTTAAAAATTGGGGAAAGACTAAATGTACAGAATCCTAATTACATTTGGAACCTCTCACAACTTCTCTTTACACACTTGGATGACACAGTTGAGTCCATGTGATAGGGGATTTTACACTTCTCACTAAGCAGATATCAGCCAGAAACAAAAAAGGGAAGTGGTTAGAAAGTGAGCTTAGAGTTTTGAATTATTTCCTGAAATTTGGACCAACTTTTAAGACGGTTCCCCTACTTGTTTTAAGCTGGAACTTATACCTTACAATTTGGGGAAAGACTAGATATAAAGCATCCTCATTACATTTGGTACCTGTCACAACTTGTCTCTTTACATACTTGGATGACACAGTTGGGTCCATGTGATAGGGGATTTTACATTTGTCTCACTAATCAGATATCATCCAGGAACAAAAAAGGGAAGTGGTGAGAAAGTGAGCTTAGAGTTTTGAATTATTTTCTGAAATTTGAACCCACTTTTACAACACTTCCCCTACTTGTTTTGAGCTGGAACTTGATCTATCAAATGGAGCCATCCGAGTTTGTAAAACCATGGTTCTTCTTGCTCTCAAGTGTAAGGGTTTTCTACCTTATTCCCATACCACACAAGAAATGTTTATCACATGCTTGTGAAAGTATAAGCAGGTCCTGAAATGAGAAGGAAGAAGTTAACATCCCCTGCCTGTGCCAAATAATGAGGCAATTCAAAAAGAATTTGAAACAGTATTTCCCACCGAGGTCATCTAAGCCAATATAAGAGTCAAGGTTTAAGATGTCGATCTTGCCCCTAGTATCGCTAAACCAAAAAGGAAAGATCTCACCGAGATCTTGTATTTTTTTCCCAGTTAACTCGGTGATTGGTCTCAGTCGCCATATGGTCTTTGTAACCCCTAAAACTTGCCATTTACCCTATTTTAGACCTAGATCTCGACCAAGATCTTGTACATTTTATATATTGCCTCTCATCTCATCTCGCCATTTTCAAATAGCAAGATAATAGCAAGATGTCGCAGAGTTCTTAAACCATGATTAAAGTGTTATCACAGACTATTAGTGACAAACACATTATTTGTCATTTTCTGTCACTAACAGCATGGGAACGGTTGCCAGATTCTTTCCCCTCTTCATCTTGGGGTTACTTAAAATATTAATCTCACTTATTTTATTAAATTTCGGAGCAAAAAAAATTCCTGCAAACCTAACAAGTAACAGTATTATCTTGACTTTGACACAAGGGCATCACAAAATGAGAGTAAACTATCAATAATGTGAGGTAATTGGAACTTCACAAAGATTGATATCAAAAGATTTTAGAAGTGCGGACATAAAAATCTTTAAGACATGAGAATTATGGAGGCAATGGAGTTAATGGACCAAAAATGCTACAATGGGTATACCTCATGTACAAGCAATCTCCACAAAACTGCCCTTGTACCAGCTTGCATTCGATGCAATGTGTACGATGACCAAGAGTTTTCTGCCTGCAAGAAATTGAGTCAATATCTTAGCATAATAGGAACGAACGAATCAATATAAATTATCTTAAAATACATAGTGGATTGTGGAATTATACTATCATAAATGTGACAAATAAGTCATGATATATGACAGTAAAACATGAAGTTAGTAAAGGATTGGAGTAAAGGGGTTATACAAAATATCCCACGAGGTGGCTACCTGATCAGGTTAGTAGCTGCTTGGCCACAAGATTACATCAGAAAAAGTAAGCAACACATCACATGCAAAGGACAGGGAAAGAGATCAGGAAAAAAAAAGGAGAGAAGACCCAAAAATTGTTAATAAACCTAATATGGTAAATCCCAGTACTGGAGGCAACTATTTGTATAGATTGGACAATCATAGTTCTAAATCTGACCAGGCAATGAACCGAAAAGGGGCTTAGTGTAGGACTGCTTGATGCAGTATTCAGCTAGAAAGAAGAGAAAGAAACCAATCCCAGCAGTTTGGTTTATTTTTGGGTTGGATCGGGTCAACTTCTGGCTCAAAACCTGGCCTCGGTCCAATTTGCTTCAATTCCTGGTTCAGCCTAATCATGGGACCAGTTTAAACACTTTTATGTGGCGTACTGGAGTGCAGTTTCCATAATTCCAGGAAAAACTAATTTTCAGCTAGTCGTGGAATCTTTCGGAGTCCTTTGCTTCATTATTTTATTATATTATCTGGCTGGAATATAGGAACTTAATACAGTGCTGGTTGATGCAGTTTTCAGCTAGAAAAGAGAAAAAGAAGCAAGTTCCTGCAGTTTGGTTTATTTTTGGGTTGCGTTGCGTCTGGTTGTGTTCAACTTCTGTCTCAAAACATGGCCTCGGTCCAATTTGCTTCAATTCCTGGTTCAGCGTAATTACGGGACCAGTTCACTTTTACGTGGCTTGCGGTTTCCAGAATTCCAGGAAAACCTTATCTTCAGCTCATCATGGGGTCTTTTTATTTGTTATTATTTTATTATACTAGCTGGCTGGAATATTGGTATTACATGAACCCAGTCCAGATTTGATTTTTTTTTTTTTTTTTTTTGAAGTTTGACTCTATTAAGGATCCTCCAAACACATCCTGTGGCTGGAAGCAAGGTTATCAAGGTTAATACTTAACAGCTAGATAGAGTTATATTTTGAGTTTGAGTTTATTTACTTTATTGAGTGTGTAGGTGTGATTAGGAGTCCTTTTATGAGTTAATTTAAGAATTTTATAAGGTCATTATGATGAAGATTTGGGGTTCCGAAAACTCGTTTTGAACAGCTTGTGGGCCCACTCAAACAATTAAGATCCAAGTACAAGAATGATGGCAACTGTGTAATTAATAGAAAAGGTCAATTTGTAATAAAATATAAAATAAGGACAAAGAGGGATTATGAAGCAAGGGGAAGGTAACATTGGTAAACCAAATATAAGAAAGGTATAAAGAACAACCAAGAGGTTGTCTTTAACCTCACGTCGATAAAAAGGGGTGGAGAAACAGATCTTAAAACAGGTAAGCTTTCTCCCACACCACTAACCTGATTCCCACTAAATTTCAATTGAAGAACGTTATTCCAAAACACTCCTAAATGAAGTCTGTTGAGATGACTGTAGTTCATTTTATTTTTTCCATGGTTATGTCTTATTATTTACTATTTACCATAGTAAGTCTTGTAGATAGGGATGCTTAGTCAGCATTACCCAACTTTATTTGATTTATTGTAATCTTAAGAACTTTGTCATTACTGAACAAGTTGAATCATTCCCTAATCTCTGATTCTCAACTTAGTATCAGAGCCAAAAACCTAAATCTTTTTCTTTTTCTTTTTTGGTTTTCTTCTCCACCCTTGGGGGCCCTCGTCTCCTAGTCTAGCATGGTAGACTAAGTCCCATTCCATACAAACTTAACCCCTCACCCACAACGCCTTCTCATCGCGTACGCTTTCGCCTCCGTCGTGACGTAGCAGCCTACGCCTGCCCACGCCTCATCGTCATCTCTCTTCCTGCCGCTGCCCATTGCTGCCTCTGTTGCCTGTGCTTTTTGCTGCATATCGCTGCCTCTATTGCCTGAGACCTCCTGCTGCCTGCACCTGCGCCTACGCCTACCTGCGCAATCCACGTGTTCCTCTCTCTGAGCCATGACTACAGTAATTGATGATGCCAAGGTTGTTGCCTCATCTGAGGCCTCTGATGGCCATCGTTCAAGCAATCAGTCCACTCTTCATCCTAGACCCATCAAACTTAATAGTCAAAACTACCTCAGGTGGTCTCGTGCTTGCCTCATTACTATCCGTGAGAACAACTTCTCTGGTTTTCTCACTGGAGACACTCCTCAACCGACTGTTCCTATCCCCGCTAAGACCTAGTTAGCCAATGATGCCATTGTTATGTCCTTTCTGATCAACTCTATGGAGCCTGCTATCAGCCAAAGCTTTGTCCTGTTTAACTCTACTAAGGATCTCTGGGATACAATAAAGGAAACCTATTCTTAGGGGGCTATGCTCAAGTCTATGAGATTCGTCGTACCGTTCATTCCACCACTCAGAAAGGGCTCTCTCTCTCTCTCTCTCTCTCTCTCTCTCTCTCTCTCTCTCTCTCTCTCTCAGCTTATTATTACACCTTATGTAGCATATGGCAATAGCTGGATTTTTATCACCCAATCCCTATGGCCTATCCTACTGATACAGGTACACTTTAGAAGGAGCGTGACATGGAACTGGTGTATGACTTTCTGATAGGTCTTAATCCTGAATATGATCAGATTAGGGTACAGATCCTGGGTCGCGAGACTTTTTCGACTCTTCTCCAGGCATATAACTTGGTTCTATCTGAGGATCATCGTCGCTCTGTTATGCTACCCTCTACAATTCTTGTTCAATCTGCACTATTGACTACTCCAACTGTTGAAACCCCATCTAAAGGTTCCACCCCTCCTTGGGAAATTGTTCAGTGTGATTATTGTGGTCACCCTCGCCATACCAGAGAAACATGTTGGAAGCTCCATGGTCGTCCCAAGGGTAGGCGTAATAGCAAAACTAGTAAACAAGGCCCCAAGCCCATCTGTCTAAGTCTGTTTATAGTGCCTCCACTACTGCACTGTTCTCTCCGGATCAAATGGCTGCCCTCAAGCAACTAATGACACAATTAGGCACTTCTCCTGCTCCTCTTGTGTCCAACCTTGAATAAACAGGTAGTTTCCTTGTTTCTTCCTCTCATTCTCCCTTATGGTTACTTGATTTGGGTGCTACCAATCACATGACAAGTAGCTCTGAGGTCTTCCATACTTATATTCCTTGTTCAAATCGGGATATGGTATGTGTAGTTGACGGTTCCTAGTTCCTCATTTCAGGTAAAGGTTCCGTATCCTGTACCTCTATAATCTCTCTTCCATCTGTGTTATATGTCCTAAAATTATATGCTAACCTTGTTTCCATCTATCATTTAACTAAGGAGTTGAATTGTTCCGTTCACTTTTTTTTTTTCTACCCATTGCCATTTTCAGGATTTGGTCACAGGTGCAACAATTGGGTATGGTCAGGTCCATGATGGGCTCTACTACTTGGATTCTCTCCACCGATTGAGCCTCCTCCTATGGTAGCTTATACTCTCCAGTCTGACAGCACTCTTTCTCAACTCCACCAATGGCACTGTCGTTTGGGACATCCTTCTTTTCATATTTACGTCATATGTTTCCTATTTTAGTTAAACATTGTGGTTTGGAACACGCACGTCTGTCTTTCGCTGAACGCTTAACCTTGATTAGATCGGTCCTCCAATCCTTGTATCTATACTTGTCTGGTACCTTCGTCCTCCCTTCCTCTGTCATCAAGGCTTTTGAGGGCCTTCTCTGCTCCTTCCTTTGGAAAGGCTCAGATTCTTCCAAATTCCAGGCCTCTCAGTTGGAAGAAGGTTTGCCTCCCTAAATCTGAAGGAGGGTTAGGAATCAAGAGAATCAAAGATGCTAATTCAATGGGAGTTCTCAAGCTCATTTGGAAGATTGTCTCCAAACAGAAAAGCATTTGGGTTGATTGGATCCACTCTGGTTTACTTAAGCATAAATCTCTCTAGACAGCCCCTTCCATTTCTGATGCCTCTTGGATCTAGAGGAAAATCCTCGAGCAATAGGCCCATGGCTCTTATAGCCATTTCCAATTCTATCGGAAATGGTCAATCTACTTATCTGTGGAAGGACCCCTAACATCCTTCGGGGCATTCTATCTCATTTGGTTTCCCCAGAGTCATATACTACTTCGGCCTTCATGCTAAGGCCATGGTCTCCTTTATTCTTTCTCCCAGGGGCTGGTTGCCTCCAACCTCTCCCCCTCCCAAGGATTAAAGTATCGGTATCGGTCGCCGTATCGGTCTACCAAAATTAAGATACGTATCGGAGGGTATCGTATCGTATCGAAGATACGCTAAAGATACGCACATAAATAGATATGAAACACCTTTTTAAATACTTTTGCATAAAAAATTTGTTAAAAAAAGCTATTGATAACATGTATTATGCATAAACACTAAATTGAGGGTATCGCACTAAGAATTCAAGGTTTATAGTTGTCCCATAAATGTAAAATCCTTGTTCCCAACCTTGATTTCCACTTTTCTTAGAGAGAAATATGGCTGGCCGCAACTTTGGAACAAAAACCCTCAAAAAATCGTGTTTTCTGAAAAAATACCCATATTGGCGATTATAGGACCGTAGTGCACTGTATTGGTACATACCGATATTCACCGATACGTATTGATACTCACCAATACATACACTCACCGATACGTACTGATACTCATCGATATGTATCGATTGATACATACAAATACTCATCGATACGTATCGATACATACCGAAACGTATATTTCACCTCGATTTTATATTTTCCATAGAGTATTAGTACGTATCGATAGTGTATTGGTGCATATCGGTATGTATCGTAGGATATATATCGATACCAAAGGATTTTAAAAATTTCATGTATCGTATCGGTGTGTATCGTATCGATCGGTTAAATTTAAGATACGTATCGGAGGGTATCGTATCGGTATCGGAGATACTTTAAACCATGCCCCTTCCTCTGCTCGATCTTTGGCCTTCCCTCCCCCCTCTCCCCCTGGGCATAAGGGAAGAGAAGACCACTGTATTTGGCTTCCCTCTTCCAATGGGATATTCTCTTCTACCTCTGCTTGGTCCTTTATCCGTTCCCATTCCCCAACGGTTCCCTGGCATAAACTGGTCTGGTTTAAAGGTTATATCCCCCGCCAAAGTTTCACTGTTTGGCGTTGCCTGTCCAGTTTTCTTACCACCCAATCCTTCCTCATTCACCGCCACATCTCCGCTAATCCTTCCTACTGCCTATGCCCCTCAGGCATAGAGGATATCCCACATCTCTTCTTCTCTTTTCCCCTATCCTACCAAGTTTGGAATTCTGTCCTCTCCAAATGCTGGCCTTCTAGAAGATCCATTCTTCCTTTTGAAAGAGAATGTATTTGGGTAGATATGACCTTCTCTGGATCGACCATTTGTGACACTATTAGTAAATTGGCTTTTTGTGCTACTATAAACCATCTCTGGATGGAGCACAACATTCATAGATGGACCGCCAAATCTCGATCCCCGGATAAGATTTGGAAAGCCATCTCCTTTGATGTTGCTACCAAAGCCCAGGCTCTTCTCACTACGCATAACCGGCCCGTTTCAAAGAAAATGCTGGAATCTTATCTCTCTGATCGGTAGAGGTCATAGCCACCTCTGATTTCAAGTACAACCCATTAAGCTACGCTCTCAAATTCTATAAAGGAATAGTCGACAATCATCAAACTAAAGAATTACCTCTGTGGAACTTCACCTACTCGCAGTTATTTCCTGAATTCTGGGGTTGAGATTTCACAGCAAGTATGGGATGATCATGTCACTGAGTCATAGGGAAAATATATAACAGGTCGTTAACTCTGAACAACAAATTTTGCCTCTGAGGTTTTTTATGAAATGCTTGAATACTCCATAATCAAGAATGCATTTTAGCCAAGCATATATCCAAACAATGTTCTCATTCTCAATTAAGAATGTATTCTGCATTATAAGAATGAGAATGCACATTCTTTGCATACCAAACACAGAGTTAGATCAAAGGAACAAATCAATATGTCTAAAAACACCCACAGCAAATAGAGACAACGGACTGCCATGATGTTGTAAAAAAGAGACATGAGACTAATGCCTATAGTGTCAGTCAAAGTGAAAATTCCATCACAAGTTCCAGTAAGCATCCCTGGAGATGTAAATCACATGGCCTGTGCATGGGAGACTATAACTGGAGGGTGTAACCATGTAGGAAGTAGGAACCCTGTGGGCACTACCTGGGTTCCATGCAAGAACCCTACAAGATCTTCGTGATGAGCTGGTATTCACTTTCAGTCTTGCACATACACCCATTCCAGAAATAGAACTGTCTTTTCCCAATCCAGGAGGTGCAATAGACATGGAACTAGACCTGAGGCAGATAAGTCAACTCTTTGATATGCCTCAATCCTTTATGCTAGCTAATAATATTTCCTTCCAGAAAAATATAGGAGAATAAATGTAAAATGACAAAAATCACAGGTTGAGATAACTGTCAACCTCCAAAGCAAAACAAAAGCAACACAGTCCCTCAAAATTAACCCATAGATGCCAACTCATAATGGATTGGTTCTCAGTTCATAAATCTCCAAATTGAACCAGAAAGCCGAAGGCACTCCCTCAAAGTTAACTTGAATAGAAGACCTAAATATCAAAGTGACAAAATTTTGACAATCCAATTTGCAGTACTGTAATGGCTCTTGAAAAGACACTCGTCCTCTTTATCTCCAAACTCAGAAAACATATAGTAAAAGGAAATTCTTCCACAATTCCCTACCAAAGCCAAGCCGAAGCATATTTATTTCTTGATGAAGTAAGCCAACTTTCTCAGGGATCTCAATAAAGCTTTAAAGTTCAAACCAGGCAAGAAACATAACGCTTGATACAGAGCAATGCAGCAAATAAATGATTCATGTCCTCTTCCTCACGCTAGCATAAGGGAATATGCATTTGGCATGTGCATTCCCCTATCAGATTGGATGGTCAGCAGTAGGAATATCATCTAAAGCTGCTATTGGCATAAAGAAGCTCATTTCCTAGGCACATGGTGGTTTTAAACTGAGGTACAAAAAAGGCTACAAAAGGCACCGAGTGAACCCTAGACTCAAAAAGGTTGAGCTTTCAGTACATAATTTCACCCAGAACTTGAAAAGGAAACTCCCACAAAGTCAGGTAAAATAGAACATAAATGGCAAAGAGAAACATTTTCAATAACCCAATTCAAAGTAGTAAATAAGTGTAATGATTCTAGAAGACGTATTCATCCGTTCCTCTCCAGAATCACTCTCCAGACCATGGTTTAAGGAATCCATATCAGATCGGCCCCTGCTAACACTGATTCCTGGCTGATTCCGTATCGGTGGATCGATATGGACCAAGGGTAAAACGGTAAAAAATATATTTTTAAATGAACTCAAGAGCAAATCCATCAAATATGGGCTGATCCGGATCGGTATTGGCCAAGACTGATACCGTATCCAATATTAAATACTAAATCCCTGCTCCAGACTCCTAAAATTGTGTTTTGCACATTATCATCCCATTGGAGCCAAATTGAAGAATCTTTTGTTCCTTGAATAAGTTGTCCAACTTTCTTCCCAAGACCCAAGAAATTTCAAATTAGTCAAGAAATCGAACTGCATCCACTTCTAAAACAGGCAATGCAGCAATAAATGATTCATATCATCTTCATCACACTTGCATCAGAAAGATATGTCTAGCATGCACATCCGACTATAGTTAGAGCCCTGAAAGGACACACAAAAGGATAGTACTTGGAGATGTCTTGTTCAGTTTTGTTTCCAAATCCTCTGATCAGCTCTGTGCTAGTTAACAATCTTATCTAGTCTATTTACAGTTATCTCGGAATCTCCCAATTAGCAAGATTCAAAGTCTGCCATCAAAGCCTCCTTATTCTTTGCCAAATGTATTGGCATCTCTTATTCTCATTTCAGGGGCAGGTCCATTTCTATTATCAACCCAAAAGCATATGTGAGCGCTTGAACTCAACCCAGTGGATCTACAATACGACCGGAAAATGTTTACAATTCCTTTCCAAAGACACACACCAAGATTATGAACTTTTTGTTTGAAGTCACCCAACTTTAAGGTTCCTACAGTCATCAAGAGAGACTAGTGAGTAAAAAAGGCTCCATGTGTTTTCCACTTTGCTCGAGGCAAAAAGACAATCAACTGTGCATTAATATATCTTGGGACTTTACATATATACAGCATATTCCCAAACTACATCAATAGCAGATCATTATTCATTAAAGAGAAGTGGGCTGCTTCAGGAAGTAGTATGCTATCTGCAGAAGAGGAACAAATGATACTAGGATCCAAATGAGAAACATTAGTACAGACCAATTAGACATCTACTCACCCAAAAAAAAGAGGTCAAAACTCTTTCAAGGTTGTTAACAAGAAATAAAAGATATGACGCAACATTTTTGGCATGGAATGCAGGAGGAAAATGGAGAAAAGACATCACCTGATTAGGTGCTAAAATATGGTTGGTAACATGAAATAAAGAGATGGTTGCAAGAGTTAGATGGATTTTATGGTGGATTAAGAGAAATAAATTTCTTTTCAAATGCCAACAACTGGATGGCTCACTAACGGCTTCTCATTTAAGGGAGATACACTCAAATGAGCCTAAAAAGGATGAACTCACAAGAGTAGTACAGATATGTGTTTCGGAGTGCTGGGAAAGAAGAAAGGATGTTCATGAGAATGAAATAAAGCAGAGGAGTCAATCAAACTCATTAAGGCTCCACAAGTAAACGTAAAAGAATAAAAATACACTGCAGAAAAATTAGCGCTGCACAAACCTTCAAAAAACATCAGTTTTACCAGCAAATATAAAATTTAGATGCCAATATTTGCACAGATAATTCTATATTCATATGTATTAATGTAAAACAACAGAACAAAATTACCTTTCAGAAACATTAGTATCCCACTAACCTGGTAAGAAATCATATTCAGTTTTAATGGTGGATGTAGAATTAGACGCCAATGGCTTTTATTCTACTAAAATTGAAGAGAATGACGTCCTTCATCTTACATTAATATTCAACAAAAAAATAATTTTGGATCAGAGAGTTAAAGAAGATGACAATCAGTTACCGGCATTGATGGCATGTCTTCCCCTTTATCGGATCATATATACGCTTACCATCCTTCCCAAATCCATCCACAAAAAGAGTCCAAGGCGTTTCACACGTACCCAAGAGCTTCTCTTGTTCTTCCGTATAAATCTCTGGCTTCTCCCCTTCTTCCACACAAGGCTCCATGTCGTAGGATCCCGATTTGTCCTTTTTGTTGTGCACACGAAGTTCTGAGTAGCTAACAGGAGCTGCATTCTGCAACCTAAAACCAGAAGAAAAAAAAAAAAAAAAAACCGAACCCTGCTATTTATCTTGAGCAAAACAGAATATTCAGGGTTACGGAAAACACATTTACAGATAAAGAAAGAAAAAGAAGGAACAGACGAGCCTACCGGTTCCTAACTATTGCAGAAACAACGGAAGATGAGAATACCTGGAAGAACGTCTCGAAGGTGCAGAAGGGAGCAGTGGAGAAGGTTGAGGCATTTTTCTTTCGGAACTGTTTCTGGGATTGCGCTTGGGAGAGGAAAGGCCGGACTTGAGTTTGAGAGAGAGATCGAGGATACCAAGCTTTTGCATTCTCTCCATGTTCTCTTTAATCCTTTTATCTCTGGACTGCTCGTACCCTGAGACCACCTGCTCTGGAGCGCCAGCGGTTAGGGTATTTTCATTCTGGGCTTCTTTGGGATTTGCATCCGAACTTCGAACTCTCTTCCTCAGAGTGACCATTGCTACTCTCTGCTCGCTCGTCTGTATGTTCTCTGCTACTTCGTCTTTCACAATGCTCCGTCCTATAAGAACAAATCCCTTGTCACCCCTCAACGATCAATGGAAGGAGTTGGAGACAATGGCTACTCGTATTCCTCCATGGCTGACAGCATTTTCACACCAGAACTCCACCCAGAAGACGGCGGTAAGTAGTGGGGTACCACGGCTCCTTTTTATTTTAAAAAATTCTCTCCTCTGTTTTTTTTGGGTAATATTATGAAAATTAAATTTTGTGAGATTTGTAACAAAGGATTGAAATTAGATTGGGCACTTAGAAAGGAAAATTGGGATTTGAAATTTAAATTATACTTCCTACCAAAAATAAAAAAAAATTAAAATTAAATAATACTGTAGATATGGGGGAGAGCGGAATTGGTCTCCATAGGGCCTGGACAATAGTGGTTAGTAGTAGGGGTGTCAATTTGTAACCCGAACCTAATTAAATCGACCGTTTATAGATCGGTTTGGCCCGGATCATTTATTAAACGTGTCAGGTTTGGGCCCGGCCCATTTACAAATAGTCGGTCTCAATTTTACTACTTGGATCATTGAGCGCCCGACCGAGATCGACTGAATAACACCCAATCGAGACTGACCTATTGTGCACCGACCTGGCCCGACCATTTGATGATTGTAAAATACCTATTTAACCCCCTAAATTAAAGAGTAAAAATTAAAAAGTAAAGACATGTTCACATTTTAAATAATGGTTATATTTGATATCATTTATTGATTTATTGTCATTTTTTGGGGCTTGCATGAGTGGGCTGGAATATTAGAGCACATTGTAAAGAGGGCATATTTAAAAATCGATTAAAGTCCGTTTAACATTAAACATATCCGCAGCCCGATTAAGGCCCGACTAAAGCCCGATTAAGGTAGCCCGATTATAACCTGAGGCCGACCGACTGCATATAAAACATACCATGTCTTCAATAACTAAGCTCGATTAGTTAAATGGGCAGACACGGTGCAGCCTTTGAAAATCTTCAAGCCCGATTAAGCCTGACCAAAACCGAACCAACCTGACCAGTAGACACCCCTAATTAGTAGGACATGGTGAGTTGTTTTGGTAAGATTTTTTACCCTTATTTTTATTTTTTTGGGAGGCAAGGAGTCCTAAGGACCGACCTTCCACCTTGCACGTAAATGAAGAGTCCATTGCCTAATCCCGATCCACGGATTCAGGAGTTGTGTATTGTTCCTATCATGAGTTGTTGATCATGAATAAAATCTTAGGAAATTTACATCCACCTCCCCTCATATTTATATTTATCTTCTTCACGTTTTGGTTGTTATAAATAAATTTATCTCAGTTAATAGTGTGAGTGAGGTGTTTATTTTTAGAAATAAAAAAAACTATTTTACCATTATTAATTGTAGTCATAGATGTAGCATAAAGTTAATTTGAATTGTTCATTGATTTTCCACCTATCATCGGTTCCCAACTTGTATGATGTGAGCCTCACAGACACTTCTGAGTTCTGATGTTCTGAGCCCATATCCCACCATCCCGCAACCCTCCCTTGCATCGCCTCTTCTGGTATGATGTATCTCCTGCTATGAACACAAATGCTATAACCAACAAGCATCAGTAGTTCCTCTTTTTTAAGTCCCCTTCCCCCTTTCTCTCATCTCTGCTTTCTGTCCTCTGTTTTTCCTTCTCATGTCTTCTATGACCTTTTGGGGAGATAGAGATAAGAGATCGAGCAGATCATCGTATTCCTTTGATTAGTTAAGCATCCATGTCAATTTATGATGAAGAAATATTAATTGCGTACAACTTCAGATAGCACAGTTTTGAAATTTGAAAGAATTGATCAATTTGGATGATCTGCATTTGATTTTGTTATTTCATATCCTAGTGTTACAATTATAGCTTGTTACGTAAGATCTGCAATCCTATGTTTTTTCTTTTCATTTTGTATTCTTTATATCCAATTGCTTGGGCATCATTTGATAACGTTTCTACTGTTTCTGTGTCTGGAAACAACAAAATCAATTTTTCACGTTTTGTTCCCAGAAATGGATATTTTGGTGTTTGATAACCCTGTTTCTCGAATCGTTTTTTGCTTACATTATTGTTTGATAACAAAAAAAATTGCTTAAACACAAGAAATTACAACATTGGGTTTAATTTAAAAAGGAAGTCATAACTCAGTGGTTGAACACCATTTTCCAAATTAAAACATTTTGCACACTTTACCCTACATCATCATTTTTAAGTGAGAAAAAGAAAGGAATGCTAGAGGGATATAAAGGTATTAGGAATGCTAGCATCTATTGGCCGTTAGATTAGATAGATCAGATCTCTACCATTGATTAAATATAGTGTGTATCTAATCTATCTATGCTGCTCTCTTGCAACTCCTTTCCTTCCCCTTCTTCTTCCTCTCCGTCTTTGTCTCTCACGCTACTCAGAAAGATGAGGTTGACAATTAGTTTAAAGGGCTTAGTTCAGAGAATGTGATAATAAAATGGAATTTTACCCTTGGATTTCAAGAAACTGGGTCCTGAGTTCGTTAACCCCAATTGCATCCAACACACTCCATGTGATTGCATCCCCCCAAACCCATATCTTAGAATGCAACTCTATAATGCAGATGGGGTTTTGTAAGTGAACAGTTTAAGAAGCATTTGTTTTCCTTCTTTAATCATTATCTTGTAATTTTCAAAGATAGGGAAGAGGGTTTTTCTTTTTAATAGAATTCTGAGACATGGTATTACATTACACACACAAAGTATTGAAACTAAACGGCCATAAAGGATTGAGCTTAGGGGTACAAGTTTGGCCCTGACAGCCCGAACCCGCCTTTAGCCCACCCTGATCCCAAACAAGTATTGACCCGAAAATTTTGGCCCTGAGGGTCGGCTCGACCCTGAAATTTCTAACCCTGAGTCAGGTCAGGGTGGGTAAGGGTTGATGTCTTTGGCCCGCCTTGAACCCGGCCCTAGTTTTTTGCCCCTGATGTTGACTTTGAATTTTTTGTTTTCTTAGGATGTTCTCCTCTTTATTTAACATAACAAGGGTTTTGAGATCTTCATATTGTTTGCCTTAGGATGATCTCTTTGTTTATTATGACAAACAATTGAAATTATTTGGATTATTTGCTTTCTTAGGATGATCTCTTCTTTGTTTACCATAATAGTTGGAGCTATTTATATTATTTGGATGTTTGCTTTAGGATGTTCTCCTCATGACAAGTAATTTGTGACTTTGTGTTTTTTATCTCCTCTTTATCATATGAATATTTTTTATTTTTTAGTTATTTCATATTTTGCAGGGTCAGGGTTAGGGTCAAGGTATACCCAGCCCTTCATGACAAATCAGGGTCAGGTCAAGGTCAGGGCTAATCAGGGTCATCCTGGCCGACCTTGAAAAATCAGGGCCAATCAGGGTGGGTAAGGGTTGGGTTGAACCCTGAAGGGTTGTGCCTGGGTTGAAGGTTTGCAGCCCTGAGTCAGGGTTAAGGCGGGTTTGGGCCCAATTAAAGGGACTCAGGGTTGGGCTAGGGTTTTAAGAAGCCCAGCCCAACCCCGCCCTGTTGCACCCCTAATTGAGCTGAGACAATGATTTAAGAAGATTTACAAAGCTTTGAGTTCTTTGGCCTACCTTGGTATCATTATGAATACCATCCCCTCTCGCTCCAAAATCAAACACATAAGCAACTCCTCTGTTGATGACTCAGTTTCTAGTCTCACGAAATCTTGGGAGCTGAATCAGAGAATCAAACGCTACAACATGAACAAGACTTGAACAGAGACAAAGATAAATTAGAAGAAGAATTAGATTGTAAGGACTTGGGTTTTTCATCAGTTCCATAAATTATTTTAGGCATCAAGATTGTAAAGAAAATTGAGCTGCCTAAAATTTAGCTCTACTGCAACCCCCCGGCCCCATTAACCCTCAAGGCTTTAAAACACGTTATGCCATATTATGGAGACTAGAGATTGTTAACTAGCCCAGTAAATTTCCCTAGGCGATGTGGGACTAAAGTTTTCAGACCCTCACCGATCTCCTAAATCTCCTGGTACTTGTTATATTCTTGGTGGGGACATCTCACCAATCTCTTAGGCTGGTCTGGTACTTACCGTATTCTTGGGTCGTCACACTTTCTCCCTTTCGGTACAACATCCCCGTTGTGGCCCCACATGCTGTCGGGGTTGGCTCTGATGCCATTTATAACACCCCGGCCCCCATTAGCCTTACACAATATTGTCCTCTTTGGCCCATGGGCCTCAAGGCTTTAAAACGCGTTGTGCCATGTTAAGGAGGCTAGAGGTTATTAACTTGCTCAGTAACCTCTCCCTAGGCAATGTGGGACTAAAGTGTGTAGACTCTCACCGATCTCCCAAACCCCCTAGTACTTACCGTATTCTTGGTAGAGACACCTCACCGATCTCCCAAGTGGGTCTGGTGCTTGCCGTATTCTTGGGTCCTTACATCTGCAATGCCTGCAATGCATCCCCCATCCCATATCGATCCTCATAAAGTCAGGAGGTGGGGCAATTCCCTTAATTCTTTGGATGGTTGGGGCGTTGCGTGCATCATTTAGAGACACAGAAATACAAACATAACCGAGATTGGTGTAGTTTCTACTTTCTACCTGGAGATCTAATATATGAATCATGTGATCCCAAAACATCCGAAACCGTATGAACACTAAAGATATTCAAAACCCTGAAACCCTATTAATGCTACTTTCCGGCGTGGCTAAAGCAGCGTTTCAACAGCGTCCGGCAGCGTTCCAAAATCCTGAAACCCTATGAATGCTGCTTTTTGGTGTGGCTAAAGCAACGTTTCGGCAGCGTTTCAAAACCTTAAAACCCTATGAACGTTGCTTTCTGGTGTGGCTGAAGCAACGTTCTAGCAGCGTTCTGGCATGGCTGAAGCTGCATTTCGGCAGCGTTCCAGCATGGCTTGAATCGTCAGATCAAGGGTGGAGATAGAATTAGGGGAGATATAAGGTGTAGTAAAGGTGGATTGAAGGTTTAGACTTATTCTCTCAATCCAACGGTTATATTTAGGATGAACAAATCATACGGTCAATATCTCGCTAGCATTCCTAATACCTTTGTATCCAGCTAGCATTCCTATACCTCTCCCTTTTTAAGTAATACAAATTTATATAGAACATTATATAGTTACTACAATCCTAATCTATCAAATGTCTATAATAGATATAAAGTTAAACAATAGGTAGTTTCCAAGGTACTATTTGCCGCTTTTGTTTAGGTCCAACATGTTAACTGCATCAAAAATATATGTAAATATCCTTGTCTTTTCCTCAGAGACTTCAATCTCACTTTTTAAAATTATTTTCTTCTCCTTCTTGTATTGCTATTTGTAAGTATCGCTCAATAAAATCAGAGGAGGGAGATGATGAAGATAAATGGGTTTCAATGTTCAAGGTTCCCGCACAATAGGATGAAACACAAAGGCTATTTTTAAATGTATTACGAGGAATTGCTATCAACACAAATCCACTAAAAAATTTACAACCTCGATCTTGGACCTAGAGGTCAAACACAAAGGCTATTTTTAAATGTATTAGGACAATATTTTCCACAATTAGGCAATTGTACATTAGTTTCTGTATAAAAGTTATACCCCAATTGAATTTCGGCAACACCAAAATCTACTGCTATAGTTTGCTTCGGTCTTCGCGATGGGCACCTTACATTGTCCTTCTCCTCATTCGCATATTATAAAGTCATCTACCTATATGAAAAAAAGCATTATGTTTTGGAGATTTGAAATATATTCTACCATTATTAGGACCTTGTTTTGTTGTGAACTTATTATGCAATCCACTATAAATTTCGCATCTAGCCAATATGGTGTCGCTGGAAGACATGGCAAACATAAATAGTGCATATCTTATTTAAAGCCTCAATTACAAAACAAGCATCCACAAAAAAAAAAAAAAAAAAAAAAATCCACAATCTTAAACAATAAAAATGAACATAGTAAAACATCATCCATATCCAGGATAAGTACCTCTAAAATAGAGCAAAATTACTCAATACATAGACTAACAAAAAACATCATCAACATCCTTTCAAATATTATGGTCCACCTAATCGAATCGGAGCCAATTCTTTTGATATAGTCATTTGATTTACTATATCTAGACGTACAAAAGACATATGTCAAAATGATAGTCTCTGGGACGTAGTAGATGTAGAAGCATGAAACACCTAAGGATTGGGATCCATAAGGTAATTTACAATTTGTTCATATCTGAACTCATTGAATAATTCATCTTCAATTGATTGTTCCTTGATGTAGTTATGGACCCCACAACAAGCCACTACAATTCTTGTTTGGTATTCGATATGGTAGGCCTTCATATTCCTTTGGAACCTATTTTTCAAGACACCAAATGTCCTTTCAATCACATTCTGCAGAGATGAGTGTTTGTAGTTGAAATACTCCTTCACTGTTTTAGGTGCAGCTCTGTCCCCTCTAAAATTAGGTAAGTGATGATACCTTTCTTTTCGGTTAAATACCCAAGTTGATTTGCGTAACTTGAGTAAAAAACATAATAATTGCCTTAAAGTATTATGGAAACACGTATATAATTAGGTATCTTTCCAATTTAACCATTAGAAGAGAAATCTCAAAATAATAGTTCAAATAATTCTACCTAGAGGAGGATGAGGAAACCCAACGGTATCATTTGTTATTATTTTTTCAAATACCTTAGCATCATGTGCACTGCATTTTCAGCTCACATACACAAACGTAAATGCATATCGAATGAATATACATACATAATATTCTGTGTGATCATAGTCTTTCGATTTTGATATCGGGTTTGCTTGAATCTAGGGATGATTGCACTATATGTGTGCCATCAATAACATTAATGAAATCCTATAAGGTACATACGAAGAATTGAAGTTAAGTGTATTGTACCTTGAAACATCAATGTCAAAATATAACAATTCAAGTGAAATATTGAGATTACCTTAAAATATGGGTAAAACTTTGGGTCATTGGCAATCTCTTAAGGGATCACGTGAAAATTTGGTAGTCTGATTGTTTCATTCGCTAGATGAAGTATAACTTATAACATTGTATGGAAGACAACACCAATCATTTGTTCGGATCTATTAAATCTTCTTTGGACTTGTTTGTTAAACTTTGACCTACTAAAACAAGAAATATGGTAATTTGCTCATCTACTCGAATGTAACAATTGTCCTCCAACCATCCTTTATGTATCATTTTATCACATAAGTTGAGAAAAACATGTCTTTCAACTCTAAACTCCTGATAGCAAAGATTTGGATGTTCAACGAATACCTCTGCTGCCAATACTGCTTCTGTGGAACTACTATCATGACACAGTTCTCTCAATTGATAATAACTTAGCAAGTTTTGGAATTGGTATAGGATGACCATATCATTATCATCACTTGATGAACCAATAAGATTGTTATCGGGCTCGATTGCATACTTGTGATTTACACATTTATTGGTTACATAATACTGGAGGAGAGAATAACCCGCATGACAGGTTGAAAAACCATTTAAAAACACGAAACATCCATATATTCCTTCAAACAACCACGTCCAGTAACACACATAGAACTAGCTCTAAAAAGTCATTAAAAATAAAATACTTATGGAAAAAAATAGATTTCATTGTTTAATAAACCATGTAAAAGAAGTCATATAAGAAGCACTACTTTCAAGTACTTGATCATCCACATCTTCTTCTCAGGAATCACTTCCACGAATGACAATCGCCAAGCAGTATCACTGTGTCTATTCTGTTGAGCCATCACATACAACACTGATGGAATATCTTCTATAATGCCCAATAGTTTTTGACAACTCATTATGCTGTGCGGTCCATCCATCAAAGGATCAGTTGGTCAGACTATTGCAAAATTGGCAGTGGTAATACCCTTGTCCATCCTCTGAGCCACAAATGTCCTGAAGTTATGAGCAGAGTTCCAACCCACCATCTCATTGCACTCACTACCAAGCTTCAAGTGCTTGATCTCACCTCCTTGTTGTTATTAGGTCATATATGAAGGGTTTCCTTTGCTCCAAATCTCCGGCCAAAAGAGGTACAAGCGAAAAAGATTTTTGCCAATATTTTGCAAGCCAGTGAGGTAAAATCGACAAGAAGGAGACAAAAACACAGTATAATAAAGAAAAGGGGGAGGAGAAAGAAGAGAGAAATACCTTTTGAATTCTGAAGAACAGTCCAACGGCCAAGATTTCATCCTTGCAAGAGAAACCATCAACCTTTGGAACTCTAGAAGCCAGTGAGCAGGGAGGAGAAAGGGATAACTATCGTCGGCCTGTGAAACCCTAGATGGGAGCACCAATGAGTAGGGAGGACATGCGAGTGACAAGAAGAAAAGGGAGAGAGGGTGGTTGCCTTTATTGTCGGCCACAACTTCACTTTTTTCCCGTAAATTCATTTCTAAAATGACAAAACAAGTCAGACTTTTTTTGTCAAAGTTGTTCTTAGAATTGTAAATATGAATAAATCTTAATTTTTGTTTCTAGAAACGGTGAAACAACCTAAGTTAATCAAATGGTATTTGTTTGAGATTTAAAAGTAATTGCAAGCATACAGATCATCATTGTTATGGGTCGAACACAAGGAGGCAACCACTTTATTTTTGGTTTCTTTTAGTAACGTGAAAGTGTACAGATTGATGATTGCGATCTGCTTCAAACTACCACCCTAAAACGAATGCATCTAAAAGAATGTTCTAACCAACACAACTAGGGAAATTGGAATTGAAATTGAAAACCTAACCATTCACATCTAACCCTAATCATTCATCATCTAGGAATTTAAATACTCAAGCAAATAAACAAAAAGCAATAAAGAAAAAGTAAAAGAAAAGGGCTGAAATAAAATAACTAAAATAAAAATGCAAAGAAAGGGGATAGAGCTAAAGAGAGGCACACAAGTAGGTTTCTCTCCTTAGCCTGAGAGATGCATCGTAAATAGTACGAGCTTCCCTACTTGATAACTCTTACAAGGGCCTTTCTACTTAGCTTTAGGGAAAGGGATGCAATATAAATAATAAAAGTAAAAGGATGGTTTCATGGCTAGAGAGAGGCAAAGCCAGAACATCGTCTAGCCAAGAACCTTGGGGGAAAGGGAAAGCAATAAAGTAAAACTAAAAATAAAAATCCTAAATTAAGAATGATGGGGTAGTAAGGAGAGGGGATGAGAAGACTAATGTAGAAGCCTAACTACCTGAACTTCAATTCTTGAATTAAAACTATGTTGATTTGAAATACCACCAGCCCTAAGAACCAGATCTTGAATTAATCAAATCTGAAATTGCTAGGCTTGGAGAAAACAAATCTTGAAGAACACTTGCACTTGAAAAGAGAAGCTCCAAAGCTTGGTTCTTATCACCTAGATCTAAGCCTGGAACTAGAAAATTGAAATTGCAACTTGAATAACTTGAATAGCATAAATAATAAAAATAAAAGACATTGCATTAATTAAATAAAACCAATTACAAAAGTGTTTGAATCCAAAAATAAAGAACTAAAACTATAGAGAGAGAGAGAGAGAGAGAGAGAGAGAGAGAGAGAGAGAGAGAGAGAGAGAGATAACTAAATTAGAGAAGAAGTAGAGAACAAGAGAAGGACGCCCTTCCTCCCCTTGGACGATTTTCTTTTATAAGGAATAGGGGAGAGGAGAGAACGCCCAAAGTGGATCCCTCTTGAGATCATTTGTGATGAGGTGGAGGGTAGGAGAGAAGAGAAAAAAAAAAGGAGAGAAAGTAGGGGAGAAAAGGAAAGAAAACGATTTGGGTTGGAGGGTTTCTAATTTGGTTTGGATTGAGAGAGATAGGGAGATAAAATAGGAAAGGTTTTATTTCTCCCTTTTCTTTTCTTGTCTTTTTTTTTCTTCTTCTTCAAACTTGCACAGCCTCTCTTGGATAATTTTCATAATTTGGACAATCTTTATGTAGAAATTTCGTCCATGCCCTTGATCTTTAAGCAAGTGGAAAGTAGGAGAGAGGATGTGATCTTTAACAAATCGCCAAAAAGATAGGAGAGAGAATCTTACACACCCAAGGGGAAGGAGACAGAGTGTGATGTCCAAGGTGGGTCACTCCATCTTTGTTGGCATCTGGTATGTTTTTATAACCCTGGGACAACTACAGAAGGGTTGGGCCTGCATCTCGGTTAGGTTATGATCCATTATTCTTTTTCTGGGCCGAAAAGAATAATCACGTGTACTGGTGTCAAAACGAATGTCTACTTTTAATGCGACACGTCCATCTTGCTCAAAATTTTATCTTCGTTTTAGCCATAAAAGAAATGTGACCTCTTTACGTGTAAAATATGAGATATGAAGTTTAATAGTCCTTAAGATCTTTTAAATACAAAACTTGCAAAAAGAAAGAAAATACCCTAGGTAGCTCCATTCTAAGTATGTAAAAATGCATACTTTACAACCTAATATTTCACTCATAAATGTTCTCATCAGAATTCCCCCACACTTAGACTTTGTTAGTTCTCGAGCAAAACAAAAAGAATATAAAGCAAACGAAAAATTAAAAAAAAGACTAACTCACTTTCATAGGAATCACGGTTGCACTTAGTATGTGCAACAAGCCTTTAAACCCTTAGGTCACCTCTAGAGGACGAGTTGTGTTTCGTGGGTGTTTGCAGTGACAACCAAAATTCAGAAAAAAAAAAATCCCAACCTTGGCTAAAGGTAAGGGTCATACCGATCTAGAGCAAAGATAATTCCTCTTACACTTGATCTAGGGACCCCCACACTTGAATTTTTATTACCCTATATCAATTCTAGGCACCAGAATATTTCTTAATTCGGAACTCACCTTGTCTCTTCCAAAATATCCTTATCTTAAAGCAAGACCACTTGTGAAGTAATAGTGAACCAAGGACTAAGGCGTTGGAATGTTTTTGACCAAACATGTTACCAAGGCATTGATGACATTTGCACATACTTTCCTGCTGTGTGGTTTTCTTTCTCTTTTTTTTTTTATATAATAAACTCTATCATACTCCACTACTGTTGGTCTGAATGACATGGTGGAACAAACACCAGACACCCAAGTTACTATGTAGCTTTGCTTTTTGCATATGCCCATATAAACAGTGATGCCAGAGTTCTTTTAGAAATTTATTCCCTGAGAGTTTCGATCAAAACACCACGCTTCCTAAGTTGCAATGCCCTATCTAGTTCTAAGGAAATCAACTCTTACTCTTCATTTATATCACTTTCCACACTTCATTTAAAATTGGGTATTTGTCAACTTAGGCCAATCTATAAAAAAGTCTCAATTCCAAATCAAGAGTACAAGGAACCCACAGACTTACATATGGTCTAACATCGTAAAACAAAGGTCTTTTATTTTTCAAAAGAGAGTCCCACCTCAAGACACCTCAAGACACAGGCTTGTTTCTTTTTTCTCAACCGGGGTTTTATGCATTTAATATGGGAACCTTAATCAAAATTCTTACTTTCATACATCAAGCAATCTAATGGTATGATCATTAGCCATAAGCCAAAGTAGGACTTCATCCTTAGCAAGCTCAAAAACAGATAGAAAAATAAACACAAACAAAGGGGGAAAAGCAAAAAACAAAAAGAAAATGGTTTCCCTCTCCCACACTTAAGTTATGCAATGTCTTTAATGCATGGAAAGAATTAAAAGCAAAGACAATGCAAACGGGTCATACCTGGATAAAATTAAGTCATTTATGTAAAGAGATTCATGAAGATCCATGACCTCTGCACTAGCAGCAGTAAGAAGCTCGAGGAATGATTTTAAACACTGACTATTAACCTTCGAAATTACCCCTGTTCTTGGCTTCAGAATCTCCACAGCCCTATGGGATATACATTATGTATAATAAACGGGCCATCCCATAGGGATCTAAGCTTACCAAAAAAAATATGCAATAAGACTTTTTCATAAGAGTAAAATCATTTTTTTCATTTAAAAAACTAACACCTTTTTCACGGTGTTAGGTTGGGTGGGTTTATTTGTAATAAATAAAATATGGGGAGGGTGGATGTAATAAGGGAAAACTCGAGGGGAGGTAGATGTAAATTTCCCTAAAACTTCTTCTACCAAATAATAAGCATCTATAGCAAAGAAAAGGTGTGTGATTCTTTATTGCAGGTCAGCAGCGCTATAAAGAAAGGGTGCGGGTTCGGCTACAGGCCTCAAAGTTTCACTACTCCCTGGGACTTGCAGACACTGACAAAACATGAAATCACACTTACCCTTACTTGCATATGCATAAATTGAAAAAATCGGTCTTTAAAATCTAAGTATTGATAGGAATAACATGGATTCGAATCCCTCTACCGGCAAGGTCATAAGTTCTCTCTTATATTATCTATAGATAAAAATGAATCGAATCGGATCGACGAAACTGATATGATAGATTCAATAGGTAGATGGTGGAGGTTCTTGTGTTATGATTTAGTTAGGACTTGGCCTCCCTTTCGTTATCTTCCGCCCATTATAAGAATCAGGTGGATTACCTTTGGGAGCTAAGTCAAAGATCATAATTTCACTTTTTAAGATATAAGTGAAATATTCTCATCTATAATATATGATTGCTCTTGGGATACTTAACGTTTCGACAAATTATGTTTGATATAGCCTGCATTTGAAAGTCGTTTTTAAATACCTTGTGGGATCATAAGTATTATATTTGGGATACCTCATGTTTGATAAATATTATGTTTAGAATATATATATATATATATATTTCATATTTTCAATTTTGTTCATAGATATGTTGATATATTTTTTTCTTTCCATTTTGGTCCACTTCTCCAGCTAATCTTCTACATCACCCTCAATGTAGCAAGAGAGAGAGAGAGAGAGAGAGAGAGAGAGGGAGACTTCTCTATGATGCATATGCAACGAAGACAATAGATAAAATAGGGAAAGATAAAGAAAGAAATAACAAGAGATAATTGAGAGATAACAAAGAAACAAAATAGGAACTGATGACCTTGTTGGCTTTATGCATGCTTCCTCCTCAAGCTAGGGAAGATATATGACTTCAAAAGATACTTCATTCTCCCAAACTCCTTTCCATTAAATATGTTAAGATAATAGTTACAACATGGTTATAAACTTATATCCATTACTCCACTTATAGTCCACTACTTCCACATACTTTAATAACTTCTATTAACTCCCTTGTACGACACTAACTACTAATTACCTATTACATAGTACAAACAATACTTGTACAACAACCTTTCACGCAAGATTCATGCGATGGTTTCTTATAAACTTGTTGGTTCGTAACATTTTAAACCTTAATTCCTCAATGCCATTCTCTATAGCTTATGAACTTATCATTCCATTCGATAGATGTGTATTTTGCATAAGAATCTAAAAATAAAAAGTTATGACTTGAAGGCAACGACGATTTGACAAACTTCGTATATGTAGTCTAACAAGTAATCTCTCATGGAAATAACTGATGTTTATGAGCTTTGAATTGAACCACGGGAACCAAAAGAATGAACCTAACAATAATAGGAGGATCCTAGTTTGCAATTGTTTCTAAGGGTTTTTAATTTTATATGTATATATAAATATACATACATATTTTTTATTAGTAAAGATAATAAAGGAAAACAAAAATCATCCAAAACATTAGCTTTCGTTTTCCTAATACCCTGAGTTATCATAGTTAACTTACGAGTTGTATCAATATAAGCTCTATCCTTTTTAACAACACAAACATTTAAAAAAGATTTCATAATTGATTTGATGTCCATACAAATGGTAAAAACTTCTGATGGCCATTGGAAAGAACTTTAGGTTATCCAATTAACTAGCTCCTCACAATCAATCCAATTGTTGATACTGTCGACTCCTATTGCCCTTGCTTTTTGCAATCCCATGAGCATACCCCGGGCCTTGGCTTCTTGTGCTATCCCTGCATACCCAAAATCCATACTTTATTGCAAAATATAATTGATACCTAGCCAAGCCTATTAATGTCCTTAATGAAATTGCCATCACATACAACTGTAATACGACCAAGATGTATTAGCTCAAGCTATTCCACGATGAAACAAATGTTGAAGAGTTTTTATTCATATGGTGATGGAACAGAAAGAGGTTTTGTTCTCTCATCCCCATCAATCAATATTGAACATAACCTTATAAGAATCTGATTGAGAACTAGAAAAGAAGCATTCATTCCAAGTATTACACAAGTAACAAGTGATTGCAAACACAAAATGAAAAATAATTTATCTATAATAATGGATGACTTTGGTAATGTTAATTTGTAATGAAGACCACAAAATACTTTCACCTTTGAGGAATTTTATTCGTAATTCTAATAAGAATAATGCTCAAATCCTTTTGAAAATGAACAAGACGAAAAAAAAAATGTGTCAATCAATTTCCTTCTCTTTTGCACAAAACACATGAGTCATTTATATCTATTAAAACATTTTAGACCCCCTTTAGAAGCTATATCTCCATCCAGAAATTTATAGGTAAACAAATAAAATTTAGAATGGACCTTAGTTTTCCATACCAGCATAAAACAACGTTTTTATTAGCTTAGACAAAATCATTTGATGTTCTATAGCCTCTCAAATGTTTTGCCATGAGTTTAGTTGTTAAATTCCTAATCTGATTTAATGGGAAAAATAAAAAATTCTCATGTGACTCAATAGCTAACGAGATCTTAAGGGTATGATCCACTATTTTAGCAAGAAACGAGGAAGTGATCAACATAGAATTCCAATTAGCAACATAAGCTTGGTGACATGCTTGAACAAAGGATTTTTAGATTAATGGTCAATCCAATAAAGTTTTGATTCCGTCGAGGTATCCATCGGTACTTCTGTATATCTATGGAAGTCTCATTCCCTTCTAACAAACTGTACATTTAAGAATTGAAAAAGATCATATTCAAATTTGGTATGTATAAAAAAGAAATACCCCAAAAAATCATGTTTGATGCAAATTATATGATTAAAAGTAGGAATTCCCTATGTTTAGAGAAACTTTTCCCTTAAAAAATATTAGAAACCTTTATAATCAAGATTTTTTATTTTTGGAAGAAAGAATGCTAGCTGACAGTGCGTACTTACGCCCACACACAGCGATGCGAAAAGATCGTGATGCCTTGTGTTGAAGATGCTTATGTGTCCCTCCGATTGATCGTACACTAGTTAGGTGTGTACGTACTCTATCGGGTAGCATTCTACTGCCTCCTATATATATTTATACAAACCCATCCTAGAGAGAGGGGGTGAGGGGAGGGAATTTTTGTCAGCTTCAAGGGCAAAAGTGATGTGTAGCATTTTGATATCCATGTTGATCTGGGATACCTTAGCTGGTGGTTGGAAATCTTCTTAGCCAACCACCGAGTCAGAACCTTACTGAGCTTTACTTCATAACTTAACAAGCTACACACCTACCTAACTCTTGGCTGGCTTGGAAAACTACGAACTGCATACTAGGTTTTGCCTAGCTTGTTAAAACAACTTGACGATAGACCACTAAGACTAAAGCAAATGACCTAACGTCCAGAACAACGCTTAGATTCTTATTAAATATGTCTTTATACTTTTCAAATGGAACCTTTATTTTCTTTGTAAATAATCAAAGAATTTATCATTAAAAAAAAAAAATTTGATTGCAAAGTGTATTAAAGAATTCTGCAAGGCTATGCACACTACTGCTCTACTAATTCCCCACTCTATCTCCAAGTTGTCTGCTCATCGGCCGATGAATGAAACTACCTCAAACACCTGCGACCTTTTCAAGGTGGGAGTGCTAGTGCATTGAGAATGAAAGAAATGTTAAGGGGGTTGGTTGTTGTTGGAACAACGTATGTTTTATCGGTTAAATAATTAAATAAATCTCTAGTGCCACTATTAGCTACCGACTTGGGCAGGATGGTGATGGATAAGCTACTGATGGTGCCGATACATAAGCCAGATCAACTAAATCTGCTTCAACCACTCAATTTGGATCTTCACATATAACAAAACCTTTTGGTGAGGTGGCCTACGCTTGGTGAGGTTGCCTTAGCTTGCTGCAGTTGTAAGAGAAGAAACCCGTAAAGAAAATGAAAGATGAAAGGTTATCTATATCCAATTTTAATTGGCCTCAATTAATATATCATTATTTCCCAAAGGGAGAAAACAAGGTTCACCGTTAGATTATCATATATCAACATGTATAAAAAAAGGATATTCTCAAATAATCGTGTTTTTATTAAAAGTGTTATTTGAGTAAAACTACTTGTTTTGTTTTTGTTTGATTGTTTGATTTGTATTGCGCTCTTAATATTTTTCTCTTTACTGAGTTGTTTAGCTTAATCTATTAGTTTAACTTCACAAAAAATTGAGATGGAGGTAAGCTTGGAGCAGGATTTGAGGGCAACTCAAAGACTTCTTTATTTATTTTTGTTTTTGTATTTTTATGGATGTCATGATGAAAATTAGAGCTAAACTCTAATAATATGGATTTTGAATTTTAACTGGGACACACCTTAGATTGCCACCTACCTTGAGATTAGACTTGTTCTATTTACTCTTTAATCACTCAAATGATCACTCTTATATTCTGAAGGGTCATAATTCGTGTCATGGGGAATTGATTCCCAAAGTTTGACCTCCATTTGAGAAAGTTGCCTATTTGGGTTGGCTTTTGAGGAGAAAGTGAGGAATTTGAATTAGTTTTGAACTAGGAGATTAATGGGAGGGTAACCAATTGTAGGTGGTCATTGGCTTGAGCATTTAGAGCTTAGAGAGTGACATGCAGACTGAGGTAAGTGGATTATAGTGGAATTACACCACATGTGTGTGGTTTGATTGTATGATGTCATATTTGGTATGCTTGTGTTGAGATTTTTTTACCTATGCTTAATTGAATTGTTTTTATGTATGACATAAGTTTATGGAGGTTATTGATATTGGTAGAGATGAATATTATTGTATAATGTTTATTGATGTTGATTCTTATCTGGAGATTTTACCTGTGTTTTTCCTTAAAGAAAGTGATTTTATGAAAGGTGATTTTGTGAAAGTGAGATTTTGCAAAAGTGTGAAAAGAGAAAGTGTATAAGGGAAAATAGACTGCTCCGTATTGGAGTAGTAGGGTGTTCCTTTGAGCCACGGGACTTATACTCACTGTGCACAGTGGTTGTTACACCCTTGCCATGATTCGGTCTAATTTGAACTGTTGTGATAGGTCTCAGACTGGAGATTGGAAGCACGGTGGGATTTTGGCTCACGGCCGTCTATTGCCAAAGGGGGAGAGATGACCCCAAGTGTTCGTGCATCGAGTGCTAGTCTAATTGGAGGTGATTCGTACATTCTGATCCCAGACGGTAAGTGACCCGACTCCTCACACATAAGTCTAGGCACGTATTGAAGTTACCGAAAGGCCTTGAGCATGTCCGAGGGTAACCACCGGTGTAAGACCAGCCATGGGACAACAAGCAGTCCAGACAACCACCAAAAATATGCCATTGGATCCACTGGGCCTGAATTTGGTGGGCTATTTTTGGTGAATATATCAGGATGCAGTCATGGTGTCGATGCCTGTGGGTCCCACCACTCGGGTCGTAAATAGTTTCGAATGATCCCAAATCATCCCCACACTTTACTCGTGACTTGAATGCATTTGAACCTAAGTGAATGGGTTTTCGGGCTCCGAAAGTCATAACAACCCGATTGGTCCAAATAGGATCCAACCAAACAGACCTTAAGGTCCATTTTAACTTATAAGTTAGAAATGAAGAATTCATTTCCTCATTTCTATTGTGTCCAATGTAAGGAAGGAGAGAAAAAGGAGAAGAAGGAAAAAGAAGAAGGGGAAGAAGAAGAAGAAGGCTTACCTTGGTGCCGACTGCCGCTAAGTTGTCGGAATCGCTATCGGAGGTAAGTACACTCACTTTCATCACTCTCTCTCTCTTCATTTTGACCTAGAAAAAGCTAGGTATGGATGGAATCTTAGTGTACAAACCATGTTAAGTCATAAAATGCGTGTTCTACCCTCCCAGTGTTGTTTCCGAGCTCGAACCAAGCTCGATAAGCTCCGGTAACATGTACTGCCAAAAGATCAACTAGGGTTTCGATTGCTCGATCGACATATCTCTCAAAATGATTGGTGAAATCGAGATTTTATTGGCTTAGAATGATTATGGGAATATCTCCTACAAACTCCATAGAACAAATCCCAACGATCGGGCCCGAGCCAGAAAGCCCTAAAATGGGTGGATTGTCCTGAACCACCACCAGAAACAACCCACTGGATCTACTGGGTCTGCTTCTGGTGGCATATTTCCGGTGGACCACTGAGCCTTAGGAGCTCTCTTCAGTTCCACCAAAAACATGACTGATATTTCTAGTGGAAATTCCCTGTTTCCGGTGGTGTTTCCGGTGACATTACTGTCACTGATGGATTTTGTCTATACCCTTTGGGGGTGATCCATATGGGTCCCTCCTGATATTTCTGACATGTATTGATGTACGATTATCCTTGTGTTTAGAACAGTGACGCGCACTAGCCCCGAGACCAAAACTGAGTGAATTAACGATGGCCTTATCTAAACCCTAATACAAGTAGAGATCAACAAAGTGTGGGTGGTTGTTTTATTTTGGATTGTTTAATTACTATAGAATTGTTCACATGCGTAGATTTAATATGCTTAATTATATTGCTCACATGATGATGGTGATTATCATATGTTACATTCTTATGGATTTCATACAAACTGTTCATTTATATGTATGATGGGATCCGGTGTGGCTGAGGTGGTATCGGTACCGTGATCACCGTGTGTTTGGCTTTGTATGTGAGACGAAATTTGGCGTGGCCGAGGTGGTATTGGTGCCATGATTACCGTGTGTATATTGTATTCATACATTGATTATGAGCATTAGAGTTAGTTGTAGTTGTGGGTTACACCTTGTGGCCAAGGTCTCACTGGTATCGTGTTACCCCGAGACTGCATTTGGAAATGGATAGGCTTCATGGACGATGATTGGTACCAGTGTCGCGTAGTTCATACTTAACTATGATATGTATACTAGATTAGGTAAACGGTTTTGGGTTTCACTTTGTGGCGAAGGTCTTGCTGGTATCGTGTACCCGGGACTGTATTTGGATATGGATTACACTTTGTGGCCAAGGTCTTGTCAGTATCGTATAATTCATACTAACTGTATCACTATAAGGCATATAGTGTATATATGGTTACGTATCATTTCCTATGTTACAAACCCTTGCCAACAAGGGTTGAGGTGTTGGATAACCCATTGTGATATGTTCGATGTGCCTTTCTGGAATGCCACACCTGCGGTACGATGTGATTGTAGCCAGAGACGGGAACCTGTTTGGCATGGCCGATGTGTTATAGGTGCCGTGATTGCCAGGAGGGGGTTATCAGGGGTTTTCTGGGTGACCCATGGATGCATACGGTGATCGATAGGCTTCTATTCATGGCTAGGGTTTGTATCTTTGCGTAGTCAATGGCGGTTCCGAGACGAAAGATATAGCCTAATGCATCGTAGTAGCATTTACCAGACTTAATTTGTATTGTTAGGTAGATAATAAATAAATGAACTGCATCATGAGCATCATGGACTATATGTTTAATTTTCGCAATCATGCATTATAAATTATTACTGCTATTGTCTTGCTTAGATGTACTTGACCCCACCCCTCACTAAGCGAGTTGGAAAGCTCACCCCATGTATACATTTTGTTTTAGATGATGATGCAGGTATGGTCATGCTTGTGGCTAGTAACTCATTTTCCTTCGGACCTGAGTATAGAGTGAGCAATTGATGGATGTCGAAAGCGGAGGAGCATGGCTAGGACTGTACTTGTGACTTTTGTGCATACGCGGTGCCATGAGGTGTTCGGCGTATTTTTGATTATGTTGATACAAGTCTATGAATATTATATTTTAAATTTGATATATGTAAGTCTTGAAGGATTTTAAATAGAATAACTTGGTTAATGATATTATGTTTATCATTAGATAATTTCTCCATTTATAGCTGATGATTTTGCTATTATACTCTGATTATGTTGCTTTTGGTTAGTTGTAATGTGAGATTGTGAAATGTTAATGTACTGCTATCAGCGATCCTAGTAAATTTGTAAGACAGGTACGTGTCTTACTCACACCATTGGTATTCCTAATGGTAAGTTAGGTCTATTGGAATTGGGGTGTGACAGTGGTGTATATTTAATCACAATTGTGATGACATCTATGTGATTGTGTGATTTGTTGGGTTTGAGTTTCTCTCTCATATCTAGGAATAGTAGTAGCTCATTTTCCACATTGCAGGCTAAATGTGAAAATGAGACTTTATTGCAAATGGTTGTGTTTTATTATAACGATGATTTTGAAAATTAAAGCATTTGACTTAACCGCTGTATTTTGTTTAGTTGTTGTTTCTATGTTATACCGTTGCTATATTCTTTCTTACTGGGTTGTGAGCTGACTCCATTTAATGTGACATTATAGACAAGTAGAATGGTGGTACGAGATGCAGCAAGTTCAAGGGCGACCCAGAACTTTTTTTTAGTTTACTATTATCTTAGTAGATGATTGTAGTAGGATATTACTTCATGTAAACTTTGATGGAGTAACTTAGAATTTAAATTTTCAGAATGCACCTTAGATTGCCACCAGTAGGTATTGTTTGAAATATTTTATTTATAATTTAATTGTTTTTGTTGAGACTTGAATTTCAATGAGTTTTAATATGATTGATTTTGTGAATGTTGTTGATCGTTTGATCAATGCCCATGAGGGCGGCACCCTTACCTATATCTGGGTTTGGGTTATGATATTATCTATGTCCAAGTTTAATTGGCCTGAGTTAATCCATCATTACTGTCCAATGGGTGAAAACAAGAGTTTACAAAATGCTAAATCCACATTGGCAAAAAAAAAAAAAAAAAAGCAATCTAAAGAAAGAAGAGGGGTTGTGCCAAGTCCCAAACAATGCGTTCTTCAGTTCTACCTTTCAGGAATCGGATGATGAGGGGACCAAGGCTAGATGATCGTGTCCTTCTCTATATGCTTGAAAAACCATTATATTCTATTTCTTTCTTTTTGCCTTTGTCCAATGGAAAGTGGAATGCACCTAGGTTTGCAAAAGTCACGTTACAGGTGAATCACCACTTCAATAGGAGACCGAACATGCAAGGCTTCTTTTGGCTGATGAGGATTGCTTTGTACCTAATTCCTCTCACTGCCTTTAAGCTTTCTCATACACTAATGCCTCATTGTGTCTCTTATCTCTCATCCTTATGAAATGACATATCTGCCCCCTATTGTGGAAAGATATAGACACAGGGAGGCACTAACATAATATGCACAACCTTTCATTTTTTCAAAAAGGTAATAATCAAATGGGAAAGAGTTCTTTGAACCAAAGGCATACATTTCACCTCCTTAAATGAACTGATGAAACATTATTTATTCAAGGAGAGACAAAAGCGCATGCCTTAGGCTCTGAGAGCCTTTTCTTTAACCAGCTTTGGAATGTTTTGCAATTAATTACATAATAATGACTAAAAAAAAAATTCAGCTTAGTTTTGATTTGATTTCACTTTTCCCCTGCAATGAGATGGAGCCTAACGGATGTCTCTGAGAATGCCAAAGCTTTAATTCTCTAGAATCCCACATAATTTGACAAACTGAGAAGAATATTATGGTCACAAAGTTTAGGTTGACAATCCAAAAATCTGAAATTATTGGATAGTCTTTCGATTAAAAATAATCAGAAAGGACAAAGAATTAACTAAAATCTTAAATATGAATTACAGATGATTCACAAAAAAAATATATATATATATATATATATATATATAAAAATTATTTTCCATACTTTATTGCTAAATATAATTAATGCTCAGCCAAGCCTATTAGTGTCCTTAATAAAATTGTCATCCCGTACAACTGTAATACAACTAAGATGTATTAGCTCAAGTTATTCTACAGTGAAACACATGTCGAAGAGTTTTTATTCACATGGTGATGGAATAGAAATATGTTTTGTTCTTTCTCCCATCAATCAATATTGAACATAACTTTATAAGAATTTGATTGAGAAGTAGAAAAGAGGCGTTCATTCCAAGTATTCTATAAGTAACAAGTGATTGCAAATACAAAATGAAAAATAATTTATCTATGATGATGGATGACTTTGGCAATTATAATCTGTAAAGAAGACTACAACATACTTTCATCTTGGAGGAATTCTATTCGTAATTCTAATAAGAATTATGCACAAATTTTTTTGAAAAAGAACAAGACGAAAAAAACGTGCCCATCAATTTCCTTCTCTTTTGCACAAAACACATGAGTCATTAGTATCCATAAAAACATTTTAGATTTCCTTTAAAGTTTATATCTCCATCCAGAAATTTATAGGTAAACAACTGAAATTTAGAATGGACCTTAGTTTTCCGTCCTAGACACAAAATAACATTTTTATTAACTTAGACAAAATCATTTGATGTTCTATAGCCACTCAAATGTTTTTCCGTGACTTTGGTTGTTAAATTCCTAATCTAATTTAATGGAAAAAATAAAAAATTCTCATGTGATTCAATAGCTAATAGGATCTTAAGATCCACTATTTCAGTAGGAAACAAGGAAGTGATCAACAACATAGAATTCCAATTAGCAGAATGAGCCTGGAGACATGCTTGAACAAAGGATTTTAGATTAATGGCCAATCCTATAAAGTTTTGATTGCATCAAGGTATCTATCGGTTCTTTTGTATATCTATGGAAGTCTCATTCCCTTGCAACAAACCGTACATTTAAGAATTGAAAAAAGATCATATTCAAATTTGGTATGTATAAAAAAGAAATACCCCAAAAAAATCATGTTTGTTACAAATTATATAATTAAAAGTAGAAATCCCCTCTGTTTAGAGAGACTTTTCCCTTAAAAAATATTAGAAACCATTATTATCAAGATTTTGTATTTTTTTTGGAAGAAAGAATGCTAGTTGATAGTGCGTACCTACACCCGCACACAACGGTGCAAAAAGATCGTGATGCCCTGAGCTGAAGATGCTCGTGTGTGCCCTCCCATCGATCG